>NC_133030.1:14213035-14532500 GCF_048771995.1 Taeniopygia guttata
GCCTCTGGGAACAGGAGAGTCGCTGGCCCGGGGTAAGCAGGTGGAGGTTCGGTGCTGGGCTGGCTGCAGGGCATCAGCGGTGCCTTGTTCCAAATCAAGGCAGCTGGCTCCCTCTGCTGCTTTCAGCACGCTCTGAGCTGTTTTCAGCAAGGAGAATTTGCCTCCTCCAAGTCCTGTGGGTTCCTGTATTATTGCACCTTCTGTTTTAATACGGTGTCCTTCCACGGGAGGTAGGTACAGGGCTGTGTGTTCCCCCTTAGCTTAAAATCTGTGCAGACGTTTACAAAGATTAATAGGTGTATTTATAAACGAGAATCAAGCTGTAATGTGGCAGCTGAGTGTAAGCATTTTAGGTAAGACCTCCATAAAACCATAATTACACCCATCTGTTTCCCGTAAGTACCCGGTAGAAAACAGTTAGCACTTATATATCTCTTGATAGCTCTCTCTCAATCTGGTGTTATGGGGAAAGAGGGAAGTTAATTTCTCCCTTTATTTTCTTTCTAGAAAAAGATAGTGCTTAAATTCAAATTTGTGAGAAAAGCAAGCTGAAAGTGTTTGTCAAAGGAGGTTGATTTGTAGATGGAGAGTGTCAAAGCAACAGTTTTTCTCAAGTCTCTCTAACCCTTATGCACCAATTATGGAAAAGACAGAACAGGCACATTTCTAATAAAGTTGTGGTCATATAAATAGATATTAACAATAAAAACCCCTCATAGTATTTCTTAAAAATATGAGGGGTTTCATCAAAACTTTTGGATATGCAAAGTGCTTGGCATATAGCTGTGAACTGAATTCTCATTGGGAAGATGCACAAAGGAGCCTTGCCCTTAAGCCCTGGCTGTCTTGTGATTAGTTGACCAGATTAGCCTCACCTGAGGTAAACTGGTGAACACTTCAGTGGAAGAGGGGTGTGAAAGGCCAATTTTCACTGTGTCACGGCTGAGAAGCTGACTCTGAAACAGATACATTTTATATAGCAAAAAAAAAAAAGAGGAAATAAATTATTTGTGACATTATTAGGAAGGGGAAAAAATAGACTACAAGAAGTTGTCTGCTTGTGGGATTTTACTACTTGTTGATAACCATTTTGAGGACATTGAAGTTAGGATATTTGATATGGCACACTTTAAAATATGGTCACTTACAAGAATTTGCAGATCTGGGTACAACCACATTCCCTAAAGGTAAGCTCCTCGTTCCTTTTGAAATGTACCTGAGCGCTTGGAAGTCGCTGAGGGCTCTCAAGGACTTTTGAGCTCATTTGAAGGAACTCGAGACCTCCCACAGCCAAACCACCCCGGGACACTCCAGCTGGAGCGGGATGAACATGGGGACCGGGTGGTGCTGTAGCTCCGCGGGGGATGATGTGACCCAGCGGCAGCTCCCCAGGGACGGTCCCGCCAGCCTGGCAATGCCCGGGCCAGGATCCCTTCGTCTGGGCAGGGTCCCTCATCCCGAGGGTGTCCCAGGCCAGGCTCCCCTCATCCCGAGCGTGTCCCGGGCAGGCTCCCCTCATCCCGAGCGTGTCCCAGGCCAGGCTCCCCTCATCCCGAGCGTGTCCCGGGCAGGCTCCCTTCATCCCCCTCATTCCGAGCGTGTCCCGGGCAGGCTCCCCTCATCCCGAGCGTGTCCCGGGCAGGCTCCCTTCATCCCCCTCATTCCGAGCGTGTCCCGGGCAGGCTCCCCTCATCCCGAGCGTTTCCCGGGCAGGCTCCCCTCATCCCGGCTGCCCCTCTCCCCTCCCCGGCCGATCCCGCGGCGCCAGCAGATGGAGCTCCAGGATGCCGATTGCTGAAGGGATGACTGGATGTCCGTGAAATCGCTGTGGAAGGGGCAGGCGACACCTCGGTGCTTTCCTGTGGTGCCGCCGTTCGCTCTTTGCTGCGCCAATGAACTTGCACTGAGAAATGAATACGAGCGCTTCTCACGGTCTGAGAAGTCAGGTTGACTAAAAAACCCAACCAAACAAACAACTTCGTTAAGCATTTTGTAGGATGATAGATGATTTGGTTTGGGAGGGACCTTAAAGATGACCGAGTTTCCATGCCCCTACCAGGTGTAGGGACACCTTCCACCAGACCAGGCTGCTCAGGGCCCCATCCAACCTGGCCTTGAAAAGGAAAGGATGGGGCACCCACAGCTTCTCAGGCAACCTGTGCTAGTGCCTCACCACCCTCAGAGGTAAGAATTTCTTCCCGATATCCAATCTAAACCTAGTCTCAGTTTAAAATCATTCCCCTTGTCCTGCCACTACATGCTCATGTAACCAGTTCTTCTCTTGTAGCTCCCTTCAGGTACGAGTAGGCCACAGCTGGAGCAACCCTGGGGCTTCCTCTCCTCCAGGCTGAACAAACCCAACTCTCTCAGCCTTTCGAGACATGCTCCATCCTTCAGATAAATTTGGTGGCCTCCTCTGGACTTGCTCCAACGAGTCCATGTCCTTGCTGTGCTGGGGACTCCGGAGCTGGGTGCAGCAGTGCAGGGGGGTCTCACCAGAACAGAGGGGCAGATTCCCCCTCCCTCACCTGCTGCCCACAGTGCTGTGGATGCTGCCCAGAATAGGGCTGGGTTTCTGGGCTGAGAGCTCACTCTGCTGGGTCATGTCTGGTCTTTCATCCATCGTTTATTGCTGGGTGTCTCTGCCCAAACCATGCTTTCAAATTTCACCTGCTGCCAGTGACGCTGCGGCTCTTAATGCCAAATTATCACTGTCAGGGCAATTAAAGATACTGGCACTTATTAAGCCTATTCTGCATATTGTGTCTATTGAAGTAAAAGCTTCTGTGCATCCATATTTAGGCTCTTACCAGAATTACACTACTGTATGATAAAAACCATAATTTTCCATCTCAGGGAACCTGTTTCCTCGGGTGTTGCTGGGGCAGGGTGGCTGGTGGCACTTTATTTTCTGTGTATTTCATGCCAGACCTATCCAAAATAGAAATAACTCTCTTTAGGCCTAATGGAGAGAACAGGTGTGCTCACACATCACAGGATAAATATTTAGATAAATAGCAAGGATATATAAAGCCTTATCTAAAGCTTTCCCATGGACTTTCTGTTAGTATACACTTATGCTGGATTCTGTTCAAAGCACAGCTAAGTAGCACAGAGCAGTCAGAGCTTTCTAAATTTCCCTTTCAGATAAAGAAGTTTAGATGTCACATGTCAAACGTAATCTGACCTCAAGGGTTTCAGCCTAATCTTTAACAGGCATTTCTCACCCTTAAGAAAATGCCTGACTTTTGAAACAATCCCTCCTTTCAAGAACTTTGGCTTAATATTGTGGCATGAAGGTCAAGATTGTCTTGCACTGACTGACAGGAGCACAGCAGCATTCACAGTAGTTCCTTTCTTCATATGTGGCTTTTACTTGTGCTTAACATTTTGAACTAGAAAATGAAGAGAATGAGCAAGTATCATTTTGTGTGTGAGGTTTTGATGTGTTTTGTCTTTTAGCCCCATATTGTTGTTGTATTATTGTAATACTGAATTCTTATTCTCCTGATGCCCTTTAATTGACAGGACTGTTTACTTTTGTTGGTCTTGAGTTTCTGGCAAGGTACACAGAAAATTTCAGCTTGAACCTGTCAGTGGAAGGACACAGAGACAATGTAGTGTGTCTCCTCTGTGCAGGCTACCAATGGAATAAACAAAGAACGGACCTGTATGAGCCAGGTCAGCTCAACCCAGACAAAATGAAGGTGAATTACAGCACAGACAGGCTGGGAGCAACCCTCAGAAGGGCTGGAAAAGGTTATATCAGAATGGTTATAGTCTCAGGTCTGAATAGAGCTTGTAAAAGTAGCCTGTGGATTGTACATGTGCAATTGAGCCCCAGAGGCAGTTAGCCAGCAGACAGCTGTCTGGGCACAGTGGGGCAAATTCCCCTGGGAACAGCTCTGCTTGGGTGAGATTCATGTCCTTGTCATCACCCACCCTGTATGAAGTCCTTCCACTCCTGCCCCAGGTGGCTGTCAGGTGGCTGTGTGAGTTGGCTCTTGGCCTGCTTTCCTGGGGTGGGACAACATGCCAGGAGTAATGCACTTGTTTGGCAGCTGTGGATTGGAACATGAATCTGCAACGTGGGGGTCTTAGAGGAGCCCGTGTTGCTCTTGATTCACAAGCCACAGTGGTCAAACAAGCAATTTTTTTTGATGTAGCTGGCATGTTATGTGTGACCTCTTCTACTGGAAGTGGCCTTTTCTCAGAGGTACCTGAGTCACTCACTGTCACCTCAGGCTACACTTGCTGTGATGTATTTTTTTTTCTCGGACTGAAACTGAAGTAATTTAGAAAGGATGCCTGGAAGGACAGGAGAGAGATGGCTTAAGTAGTAGGGCTCTCCCCAAACTCTCAGGGATAGCAAACACTGAGGAATTGAAGTATACTTATAACATTCCTTTTTTATTTTTTTTCCTAAGTTGCCTTTTTGCCTGAAAGGAATTGCTTTTTATTAACTAAGCCCCTGCTAAAGCTCTCTTAGCATTGGTACTTGTGGTCACAATCCAGGAACAGAATTGGAGGTGCTGTGCCCGAGTCACTGTAAAATTGTAAATGGAGACTCCTCCCTGAAGCTCACTCCATGCAATGAAAAATTGAATACCTTTAAAGAAACAACAATAAAAGTGGTCAAATTTTAGTGGGAATAGTGGGAATGCCATGAAATAATATGCAAAACAGGCAAAACCCCATTTTCTCCCTAAATCCCCACAAGAGCCATTTTCCAGGTTATTCCAGGGCTGAAAAATACATCCCTGTGTATTTATGTCTCGGAATTTCATAATCTTTCTTTAGGAAAAAAAATAGTGTCCACTAAGCTGGCATACAAGGAATGCATAATAACCTACCTGGAGAAATGGATACATCTGATGCCTGAGTCCCTGAAAGCTCAGCTCCTAAATGGGTGAATATCTGACATCTAACAGTAAATTATGGCAAGGTGGCCTATCTGCTTGAATTATAGTGCTTTCAAAGTCCTGGGTAATACGGTGCTATCAAAAGTTTGGGAGAATGTCTTTAAGCCTGGCTTTTTAAACTTCTCTTCTTTAGGACTAATTCCTTCTGAAGCAAAGCTGGGGAGTCAGTGGTGGCTTTGGTTGGAGATGCCAAGTTCTTAAAAACACAGTGGGAGAGGTCACTGAGGTGAGCCAATTCCAGGCAGCATGAGCTGGAACTGAGTGCCCTGAGGTAACTGGAGGATATTGCAGCACCTTCAGATTCCTATTTCACAATGTATAATGAACAAAATAAAAGCACTTTAAAAAAATAGAACCTTTAAATTTTTTCTTTTAGTTTTTTTCTTTTTCTTTTTTTTTTTTTAACTGGAAAATCAAATCTATTTCAATCAGGTACTTCAGGCATTGGCGCCTATGAAAAAAAAAAAAAAAGATTTTTGGCATGGAAAGAATATTGGAAGATTTAGAAGAGAAAATGGATAGCTACACCATGAAGTTAGCTTCTAATGTACTGATCCCCAGAGGTGCTGCCCCTTGGGCTGGGAGCTGACTGCAGGCACAAGCGCTGATGTAATGTTTGCTGCCTCTCCAGTGGTGATTAACTTGGGGGAAATAAATGTAATTAGTTGAAGTACCTTATATGTCATGCTCCTAATGAATGTTATAATTTAAGGATAGTACTTAAATTTATTAGAAACATCTCTTTAGGAGAATTGTTTTGTTGGGTTTTTTCCTAAAATAAATTTATCTGGGTTTTAATAATTCTTATGCCAAGGATTAAGGTCTCTGTTGCGGGCAGCCCATGCAGTATCTCCTGCTGTTCCATTTTTCCCACAGAATTTTGTGAATAAACAGAACAAACATAGCACCAGGCATGGATTCACCTGCAGGATGTGTCCTGTGTGCAAGTACAGCCTTGTGCCTCCAGTCCTCATGAACCATGTGTGGATTTCCTGGATGGTTCTGCGTTTATTTGCATGTCAAAGGTGATTTATGGGTCATGATGTTTGTTTTAAATGAGTTTAAAAATAGAGAGATAATTTATCTTGCAGTTAATAAATTGTAAGTATCTAGATTTTTCTGGCTTCCTAGCTGAAGATTTTTTTATTCTCTTATATTTAACAGTCTGTCTGTTTTCATTATGAATTGAATTTGCAATAAAGTACAGGGTTTAATTTTGATAAAATTATTACTGGGTAATGTGCATGGCTAACTTTCTCTCTTTGCCCATAATAATCCAGTTTGTCCAGATATTGCAGAAGAGGTCATCTAAGAGTTGCTTGATTGAAGTGCAATATGAAATGCCACCTTTTTAAATCAAGACATAATAAATCCTTTAACTTTACTGCTACTTTTTTCCTTCTTTCCCAATAATATAGCTATGTCCTGATTATATGGAAGTACAAACATTCAGATTCCTTGATGAAATCTTCTCCGTAATTGTGATCCTATAAGGCTCTTGCATTCTTCACATAGAAGATTTGTTTTGTTTTGTATTATTCACTTAAAGATGGTTTGCAGTCAGTTTATTTTGATATTCTGAAACCAGTAAACAGTGTCCATGTCAGGGCTAAGGCACAAAGGTTAGGTGCTTAGTCTGGCTCTGTTGCATAGATGTTCTGGGGTTAAGATATTTACTTAGTGATCCAGATCTCTGATATTATTCATAAATCTTGATTTAAAAAGAGTCAGTTAATGAAAAGCAAAAAAAAAATTAATTATGTACCATTACGTCTTGCAAAAGACATGCAGTGAGAAGGTAGGATTGCATCCGAGTGTTTTCCAGCATTGAAAATGTGGCAGATGCATTGTTCCTCAAAAGTAATATGCTCTTCCTGAAATGCATTATTTACCAGAAACATGGGAATTTGGGGATTTGGGTTGGTGTGGCGGTGATTTTAATTCACCATCTGCCTCCCTAGACCCTAATAGCCTTTCATTTATTTCATATTCACTAGGGCGTAGAAAATGCTCAGGGTGTTTAAAATATTATGTGGTTTTAAAAGAACTAGATAAAAGAAATCATAACTGTTAACTATAGGGGGAATTACAGTGAAAAGTTTTTGAGTGCTTTCCAGGAGGATGCACAAGCTCAGAGTTGCCTGATCTATTTCCACCTATGTCCTTTCACAGTCTCTTTTTCTGAGCCATTTGGGAAGCTTTCTTATCTGCACATTTCTCTGTAAGGGGTAGGTGTGCCATCTGCATATTATTGTAAATTAGAGGATCCATCCATCTACTATCTTAGATGAGCATGGTTTTCCTGCAGGACTTTGTTAAATTGTGTAAATTTAATTTTCATATCCCTTCTGGAATATTGAACAAAACTAATTTTATGACTGTAGGGTTTGAAAGCAGAAGGGGCAGTAAGTTAATATAATTAATCATTGTGTCATTGCTGCAGAATAATGGACTAATTCTCTTCCTAATTTCCAGTTACTTATCATTTGAAATCTCACAGGGACAACAGCACTGTGTAGAAAGAGCAAGGAACAACCAATTAAAGTAAGTGTTTTGTTTCATCATCTTAAGCAACTGTAACAGAACTGAGGAAACTCTGGTTGTGATTTATTAGTTGCATTTTTTTGAGGTTTTTTTTTATATACAGTTAGTTATTGGCCTGAACTGCTTTATATGGAAAAAGTAATGAATTTCCCCATATTGACATATTTATGTGCATCAATTTTGCATTTTTAAAAACTAGTAAATTACACAGAATAATTAGCTTGTGTTAAAATGATCAAAACAAACCATCTAAAACTCTTTATTAAAAATTTTAGATATTTTTTATGCCAACTCTGAAAAATTAAACTCCCCTGCAATTATAAAAAATCAACAGTGATCTGCCAGCCGGTCCTTATTTGGGCCTCTTAAACAAAATACTTCTGTTTTACTTACAGGACTGTTTTGAATATTTATTTTACGGCTGATCATTTTTAATGTACCTACTACCTATCACTCATTTTGGTGTGGGACTGTGGGATGTACTAAATCTTTGCAGGGTCAGGTTTAAACTGGCACAACAAAGGTGACCACTATCTCTGATATCCCTCACTGGGAATCTGGAGGATTTTAGAGAGAATACCAAGAAGGTGAAGGAGAACAGATAGGAATGAAGCACTGGGAAATCCTGGATCAGAGATAGAGCTAAGGGAGGAGCTGGGGAGAAAAAGCGTCCCAGAAATGACGGTGTGGAGCCCATAAAGATGCAGCTGAGTGCCAGATGAGGTGATGGAAGGGCAGAGTGGGAATGGAGAAGGGAACAGGAAGTTTTGGCACATGTGAGAAAAAGCTCCATGGGATGGATAGGACAGGATGTGATTAGAAGAGGAAGATATTTTGGTAGCCTCTACCAAAGCTTGCTGTATAGAGTTCAGCATCATTTCTGGCAGCAAGCTGGAAAGCATTTAAAGGCTGAGCTTTCAACTAAAAATTCTTGTTGAGTAGAGGCCCAGTAACCCTGTCTGAAAGGTTAAACCAAAAACATTAACAAGGCAGCATTTCCCTCACTGTTTTTTATGTAAGTACAGTTAATTGAACTGAACTTGGAGGAAATGCTAACTTGAACTTTTTTATTTTCTTTCCTTGAACAGGAACTCAGCATGAGCTGTTTGTTAGTTTGAAGTTTTACTAATTTGGAACAACTTTAGTCACTGCTGAACCTAAATGAGAACCAAACTGAATAGCTAGCATATCTGATTGTCTAAGTAGATGTAAAAATTCAGGATCGGTTTGTAACAATTCTGTTTCTGCATTTTTCATTTTAATCCCACTTTTCACTTATCCTGCCCAGATTTCTTCCAGGCTCTTGCTTTGTATCAGGGGATGCTGTAGACTGTAGAAGACCTTCTGGTGGGATGAGTTGGAGAGAGCTCATGTTGGGGTTTAGACTGTGTGAATAGGATTGCTCAGAGTCCTCTTTTTTTTGATATTGCTCAGTTGCTGCTTCCATCCTCACAATGAGCTTCAGGAAGGGTGCAGAGGAATGACCTACCTGCCTCCCAGACACTGGGGAGACTATCTCTGCCTAATGTGCTGTCCTGCAAAGCCAGCTGTCCTCACTGCCCAATTGTCAGATGACCACTGCTGTGACAAGCCACTTGGAAAACAGGTATTGTGTGGGTTTTCATCTAGAGCTGACATCAGGTGTTTAAACAAAAAAGAAGGGAGATTCATATAGCAATTGCCATGCAAGAGTTCATGCCAGTTATGTTGTTAGCAAACTTAAGTGCTGCACAAGCAAGCTTTTGGAGTTTGATTTTTGCTTTCCTCTGTCTGGAGAACATGGTGTCAAGCGCCTATTTTTTATTTTAAGAGTAGTCTCAAAGACTTGATTGTTCTTTGATCATAGTTCTGTACTGAAGGTAGTTCAAAGTTACAAGGAGTTATGTATGCTGTGTCTTAATGAAATGCTTGTCTGAAATTGAACTGATAGCCTGCTGTGAAAAAATCAATTTGCCATCAGCAACTGAATGTACTTGATGCTCAATTTAGTTCACCCAACTATTTCAGGTTTGTTCCCTGTAGTAAAACAAAAGGGTCCTGAGAATTAATTACAGTGTTAGCATCTGCTCGTGGCAGCTTTGCTGATACACTTGGTGGAATAAGATACTTAAGGCAGGAGGGAGATGGAGTGTAAAGTTTTTCCCACTGCCATTTCTTATGCAAATATCTTTCACAGGATAGGCTCCTCTGGTGTTTCCTGTACTTTTTCTTTTGGCATTAGAGCACTCAGTTGTGTTTAAAACTAGCAAATGCTAATTGCTTCCAGATAATTTGTGTTATGTCACTTTTTCATAGTTCATATTTCCATAACTATTGCTGGCTACTCAGTGGAGTATTGTTTATTTGACTGTTGGGAATAACATTTCTTGGTTTAAAGTAAATCCCAAACGTTTTGGGAGATCAGTGGAAGACTGAGAAGTTGCTGAAGTTGCAGGTTCCTGAGATTCCACAAGTTGAATCTTGTATTAGTGTAATTCCAACCCACTGTGCCAAGCACACTGTAGAGCAGCCTTGAATGCTGGACAAGAATACTTTTGTCTTGTGCAAAGTCTTCTTTAACAGTTTCATCTTTTTTAACATTTAAAGTTGCCAGTGTGCTCACATGCCAACCTAAACTGAGGTTTTATTGTGCTGAACATAGAAACTGAGCTGCAACACAAACACACAAAATAATTATTTGTAAGTTGTCTGTAAGTTCTGTCATGTCGAATTTGAAATATGTTCATCCACATCACTGTATTTTGGAGAGGATCATCTTAGATTTCTGTGATAGGGTGCTTGGAATTTAATCTTGTCCTGTATGATTGTGGTGTCTGTAATACTGGTAGAATTGCCCTGTTTGTCCTGGAGAATGATTTCACTCAATGTAATTATAATAAACCCCCTAAGTTTGGTGAAATAAAACCAGGTTCATTTCAATTGTCTATCCATTAGGTTGCCATGTACCAAATGCTTTTAACTTCTTAACTCATAAAGAAGATTGTTAAAGCAGCACCTGACACTGGTCAGGTGCAGTGGTAATTAATACTAAAGCAAAAATAAAAATACATAAATTAATTATTTAATAAATTTATACTCCTATAAAACTGCAGTAACATACTGTGACCCTTGATATGCACACCTGCATATCTTGTTTCTTCTATCCTCTAAAATTTTAAATGAGTGTTCAACGTGTTTTTCTTTGTACCCCATTGGCTCAGGAGTGGAAGAGCATTTCTGTATTTTGCAGATATGCTTTATTAGAACATCACATGGCATGCAATTTAAACTCTCTGCATGCAGAACAATTCTTGAAAGAACATTTGCTGCTCCTCCAGAGTAAATTCATCCTCTAAATAATTATTTTTGTATCTACTTAGCAAGACCATCCTAATCAGGAAAAAAGTCATATTTCATTATAAAAATAAGGTGATTATTTTTTAAAAGTGGTGCTAAGAATGTTTGTGATCTCTTTAGACATGAATAGCTACTCAGGTGAAATGAAAACTAATGGTTCTTATGATTCTTGAATATAGTTCTTATCAAGGAATATGCTTCATGAGTTGTTTGGCAATATTGAGGGGACAGAAAAGAAGAAACCTCTTCTATCATTCAGTAATTTCTATAGTACATGGTAATTGTTACCTTGAAAATACATTATGCATATTTACATAAGATATAAGACTTTCAAAGCAGTTTTTTTTCTATGTGAGCTTTGGTCCAAAAGGTATGTGGAATCTTCTGAAGTCCATTCCTTGCATGAAAAATAATTGTCAAAAAGAAGTGATTTTCTTTCGAATACGTCAACAAAACAGAAATGGGAATTTGTATGTGCTTTCAATTTGCTAGAAAGGGAAACAATTACTTTTTTTTTCTTTTTTTGGTGTGGGAAAAGTATTCCGGATAGCCTAATATTTAATGCAGTTGGGAGGAAAAACTGTAGGTTTTGTACACCACTTAATTTCTCTAGACATTGAAATGTCTTCACCTGGAGAAGCAGCCTATTTTGTGTCTAGCATTTTTCATTAGAGGTACTAATTAGCAATAGATAACAAATGATGCTGTTATGCATTAATACTCAGAAGTGCATGCAGGATGGATGGATCCACACTGGACCCATCACTGAAACTGGGGACACCTGCTCTCAGAGCTATGGGCAAGAAACCAACTGCAGAAATGATATTGAAACAGCAGGCATAGAGTACTTAATATAGTTTTAAATAAATGTTTTGTGGATTTTTTCGCAGTAAGCATCCTTTGTGTGATTGCCTGCACTGCTTGGAATTGGTCTTCATCATTCAGATTGTGCCAGGTAGAAGCTCCAGTAGAGGGGTGAGGGGACTGTTGTCTTTACCCAGTTTGGTGTCAGTAAAATATAGAATATTTTGTTACACTACTATTTAACATAGATCAGTTTTCAAACCAAATAATTGCCCTGATTAATTCCTCGCTACACCTGTTTATCTCTGTGGCAAAATGACCTTTCCTTCAGCTTTAAAGGGTCTTCAGTACTTATCTTCCCTTGACTTGTGGTAGCTACATGCATCACATTGCAACCCTCACCTTCATTGATGGGAGCAGAAGGGTTTCAAGTCCACCTTAAAATACGTCAGGAGTTGAACTCGTGTGTAGCTAAGAAAAAGAAATTCAATAAAGTCCTTCTTTCAGATAACCCCTCTCTGTTGGCAATGATAGGACATATGGGGCACATGCACACATAACAAAACCATTCTTTCTTCTGTTCTCATTTTAGTCCAGCTCATACATTTGCCAGATAGATTTTTTCCCTAAATTTTCCTAAAATAATCAATTATAAGATCAAGCTAAAGTTATTATTTATGAGGTTACAGCACAGCTACTATTTTTTCTGTGCTCCTGTACCTACCAGAAAACCAACCAAATGGACATTTCGTTTGTGGGATGATTTTATTTTGGTGTTTCCTTGTTTGTTGGCTGCTTTGCACTAAAACAATGTTTTCCTCTGCTTCCTTACCCGAGGCAGAAAAGTCTTGATTTGAACTTGTCTAATTTCTCACGTTCTTAGCCTGTAGGTATATAAAGATTACAGGGTTGGATTTTTTTAGACTATTTCTCTTTTCATGCATTATCTGCAAACCAGAAGTTTAGAGGGAGGTAGGGAATTATATCAGAACAAGTCTTTAATAAGCCATCACAACAGGTACATATATTTTATTGGAGGCTATTCCATTGCCAGAGCCCAGTGCCTACTAAGATAAATATTTCTGTAAGAGGGTGGTTTTTACCTGCATATCTTATTTCACTTATATTAGTTTTTTAACTATGGAAACCACTCCATATTCTTTCTGCAGCAGTCTGTGCAAAAATTCTGCAATAGATTGTGTGGTAACTGAAAAACTTTTAGGTGACTTCCAGCTGAAGAAGTTTGGAACAAGTGCATTAAATTTGACGGCAGGCAAACTTTAAAGAGGTATATAGATAGTTGTATTGGATGGGAAAAGTAAAGTAAGGGTAAGAATTAACTTTTACTCTTGACATTTTTCTTCAGTAAATAACTATCTTACAGCACTGCACATTATTTACATGCCCCTGTTTGTATTCTTAAATTTTGATGGATTTCTGCACTTTATGACTTTTCAAACTGCATGTTGCTGGCAGTGAAAGTGAATGATGTTTAATTTAGTACCACTGAGTTTTTATTTTCAATGAGTATTTTACGTAAAATGCACTAATGTGGTATACTCTGGAAGATCCTAGTAACAGTTTTCTGTACCCTTTTCCTCCTTGCCAATCTTTGAGATTAAAGATGTTATTTTGAGATTTTTGCATGAAGTAGATAGTTGAACATGTGTTTGTGTGCACTCAACCATGTGTGCTCCTGGGAACTTTTTTATTTAATGTAAAAGAGAAATTGGTACCTTCACAGTTCATGATAACAAAGTATGGAATTAAGGAATACATACATTTGATTGTGGCAGAAAACCAAACATAAAAGAACAGCACTGAAAACAAGACAGCAGGGTTAACATAACTTTTAGGGAGAAAGGCATGTTTGGTTGCTTACCTTTTCCTTTTACTTAATGTAATTACCTCATTTGTGACTTTACATTAAAATCTGCCTTACTGTTATGTAGAAAAATAATTTTTAATTAGTGCTACCTTTAGTGCATTTTCAGAAACCCTGATTGACATCTGTAAGTACTTGCAATTTTATAATTCATTTTAAGTACATAATGACATAGTTGTTTACCTATGTAATCTTTGTACTGGTATGTAACTTCATGCAGCATAAAATGCTTTTTTTTGGCAGGCCTATGTTTAGCTGATGCTTGATTTAATTTTTTAATGATAAATCTTAGCTTTTAAAGTTGAAATTTTTGTGTGCAAGTAACTGAGTGACTGAACTGTTTTGATTGGTATCAGACAGGTTTAAGGCTGGCTTTACATGTTTAAACTAGTTTTATACATGTTATAGAGTTTTCATCATGAAAGCTTTAATACTGAGAATCCAAGTATCAGTACACAGAATACCAAGAGATTTTTCTGCAATCGTGTCTAAAGCACTTTCTCTTTTATATTTACTGTGGGAAAAGTGTTGAACTGGATGCCATGACTTGCAAATTGATTCCCATCTCAATGGTAAAACCAGTAAATGTTTGATCTGAAAGGAAGGAATATTGATGATTCCTGGATATAAATTCTAACAAGTCTTGGTGCAGTGGCCTCCACTTTTTGTCTGATGTCATAGCACCTTTTGTGAAGGATAGCTTGATCTTTTCTAGGCTATTAACAAAGGAAATGTAGAATAAAGATGCCACCTTGTGGGTGAACTAAATGATGCAGTAGATGGTTCAAAATGTTTAACAAATAGATTCTATGCATTTGTGACTGGCTGCTGGAAATTGAGTTTATTTTTTTAAAAACATTTAGATTTATTTTTGGAGTTTACGTTCATGAATTTTTTATGAAGTATCTAAGTAATAACAGTTGGACCATTCTGGAATAGGTGTTAAATGACTGCTAAAAATCATGCTTGTAATCACCACATCATTTTGGGATCAAATTCAACGCATTGTTCCTAATGCATTAAAGCCCAATTTTAATACTTTCATCCTAACCTCACTGAGTGACCAAAAGAAAAGCAAACAAAAAAAGGAAGATTTTGCAGATATTCCTTGTATGAAAACAAAATGGTGATGCATTCAGGTTCCTGTGCTGGAATTCTCAATACATGCCAAGATTAATACATTACATGTATTAATTTGTCATTCTTAACTGCATACCATGGGATTTCTTGCAGCATTCAATGAAATACCAGATGTCATTGTTTAGAATTACCTTTGCCTTGGACAAGTTTATATGAAATGCTCTGGATTTTAGGATTTCATTTCAGTGTTTTTGTGCTCATTAAGTGGTAATGGCCTCTCACAGCTGCTCTATATGGAGAACACAATTGAGGGAAATAGTACCAATACCTGTGTCCTTGTAGAGATTCATTAATTTTGGATTTTGCTTTGGAAAATCCATGTTTGCTGTGCACCTCAGATTTCTTGCATAAGAATCTTATAAACTCTTCAGGGTCACTTAGGCTTGTTTGTGGCATTGTGAATCTTTAATGTGACACTGGTGTAAGGAACACTTTCTCCTTATTTAAGGTCCTATGAGCAACATCGTGCTCCTTTGGCTTTGGATTTATTTCTTTCTGGTTTGTCTGCAGGTTTCAGGAGGATTGTTAATGTAACTGATGTAAATACCTACGTAGGATTCTTCTTTTCCATGAAATTTGGTGCAGATTAGGCAAAGGCAATTCCTTTCCTCTCCCCTTTTAAGGGACAATTGGATTAATGCAGGTGAGGGCTCTGCTGAGCAGCTGAGCAAGTCATCACTGGCAATTAATTTCTCCACATGTGGCATCTGGGATAATTTTATAAAGGCATGGTTTTACTACTAGCCAAGAGATAGAGATAGACCTTTTATTTGGTTGCTGGAATGGCAGAGAAATTCCTGATACCTGGCCACAGCTCTGGAATCTGCTTCTTGCTGGTGTGTCGCCCCTTTGAGCTGCTGAGGAGGCTGCAGTAGCACAGAGTCTTCCCTGTAAGCTCTGCTGTCTCAGGGCTCTCCTGGGGGGCTGAATAGTAGTGTGGTGGCTTTTCTTGGCTGATGTTGACCACAAAAGGTCAGGTGTCAAAAAAAAAAAAAAAAATCTATTACAGTATACTGTAAAATATTCCCAGCCTGAAGATGTTTTAGGCTGCTCTGTGTTATGCTGTGAGTTATCTGCCTTGGGCACCCTTAGGAAATAATCAATGACATCAGAATCACCCAAAAAGTCAAGCAATAAGTGCTAGATGCAGATTAATTTTTGTGTATGGTTGTGCACAACTTTTAAGCAGGCCAAGCTTTAATAATAACCCCCATGTCCCATTATTTTGGTGGTGTTTATGTATATTTGAACACTAGCGCAAGAAATTGACATCATGTTTGCTGGTTTAAAATCTATTACTGCAGCTGTCTATTGCTAATGTCCTGTAAGAGTGCTTTTGATTTGAATGATTTTTCTCTTCTATGGCAGCTGAGTATTCTGAACTTAATGTTTTGTGCCCTGTTCAGAAATTACAGGGTATACAAAAATTATACCCTGAAAAAAAATTATACCCTGAAATTCATTCAAACATTTAAAACTTATTGTGTCTAGCAGAGACAGATTTAAGATTACTGAGGTTTCTGGTTGAAGTACTCCAAGAAGAAATCTGTACTCCATTAGGTTCTGAAACATTATGTGACCTTAATTTTCCAGGTATTTTGCCCTCCAAGTTGAAGATAGTACTATAATACTATTTAAGTCCCTTGAAGAGCCTTGTAATATGATAGGCTTAAGTTGTGAAACATTTGAACAAAATGAAAGATAAAAAAGTAATTTAGGACTTTGTATTTTTTTAAATGTGTAGCAACATAAAGATATGCATCAAATAACACATTGAAATAGGTGATAAAATTTGCATATTTTTGGTGCATTTTCCAGTGAAATTATGTGTACACGCAATCAGACATATTTCTTGTATGAAGGTCTTTGCATTTCACTATTTTAGGCAGAGGCATTTCCAGTGATTTGAACCTAGGGATTTGTCTTTTATGTTGTGGTGTACTTCACATAAAATTCTACCCGCAGAGCAGATGTAGGATCACATCTCAGGAGATGAAAGAGAATTTCAGAGCTAAACTTACTTTGTGGGGATAGAAAAGAAGAATTAGCTTTTAAAAACTATTACAGAAAAAGTTAGGAGAGAAATTTGTTTTCCTATTAATAAATGCAATGTTTTCTTTCAGCAATATTAAATACAAAGAAATTAAAATTATCAGCAGCTGGTGGTATGTCCAGCTTCATGAGATGTTAGAAATGTACCTAATAAATGACAGCAATAGCTTCTGTTATTTTATCCTCTCTAACATAATCCTTGAGCACTCCCATGGCTATGCAGTATGACAGAGACAAAATACATCAATGCCAAAAACCCGGAAAAAAGGAAGAGTATGTAATTGAACTATAAGGGCACTTATTCTGGGTGTGAAATTATATATATTCATGTGTATATTTGTATATTTCATGTGTATCTCAATGGTTACCTTAAAGTTTGGTGGTTTGGGGTTTTTTTAATCATGTTTTATTTATATACAGCAAAAAAGTGTTTTCTGTAACTGTGTACAACACTGGTTGTTGTTATATACTGTAGAAGCTTAGTGTAGGTTGTCTTACCTAAAGATTTTCATTAATTTACCCAAAATGTGATTGAATGGAATATCCTTTTGACAGGCCTGTGTGCTGATAGCTGCACAGCAGATTCTGCACTGTCACAATGTGGGTATGAGCACTGAGACACTTTTCAGTCCCAGCTTCAGGTTAGGCTTTCTAGCTACTGAGCACAGGAAGGAATGTAAAACATAACCCAGCAGGCAACCATTAATTGCATTTTGCTTGTCTGAGCTGCTGTTTGCCTGCTCTAGGCTGCCAAACACCAAGCTTTTCCCACCTATTTCTTTAGCTGTTTCCCAGTCCTGGGGATTTCCTGTGTATTTGGGATCCTTCTCTGAGAGCTGCAAGTGTAGTGGTTTGTGGTGGCTACTGAATTGGTTCTCAGTGGCTGGTCCAGTTTTGGTGAAGTCAGAATAAATTCCTTTTGCTGACAAGACTGCCAGTTCTCCTTTTTGAGCGATGCAGGCTGCTTTGGCACTTGGTGAGTGTGAACATTCACCCTATATTTCTGCCAAGCTAGGAGTAGGACAACTGTGAGTACAGAAAGGCAGCCAGGAATCTTGAATCGGAGCTGTGAAAAATTATGTCCCCTTTAGTCTGTGCTTGTGGGTTTTATTTTGCCAAAAACTGCAAACTTGACCTCTGATTTACTAACAGTTACTAACTAGCAACTGCAAGTAATCTAAAAAAGGCTGTTTCAAATGATTCAAGATTGTATATTTGTTGATTTTTTTTTTTGTTTCATCTAGAAAGCTGTGAAGTTTTGTGTCTACTTTACTAAGAGTAATTAGCCCAGCACTTTGAAATTCACAGAGTAAAGGGAGGAAGCTAGGAAGGTTGTGGAAAGGAAAATACCTTCAGAATATGGAAAGGTTAAAAACTTTAAAAAATTTCCAGTCTTGGTGGGGTTAAAAAAAGATCTTTGTCAGATTTCTAGAAGTACTGATTATAGACCATAACACATCCACTTACTATTTAGAATTTTCATGAGCCATAATTTTTGTAATCCCATTAACCTTTATTGAGAGAACAAGCCTCAGACTGATGATGAATCTGTTTTTATATCTTACTCTCAAAAAGAACTAAATTAACTTGTGGCCACTGTTTCTGTCATTTGCAAAATCTCTTCTCAGTGTTATGTCACTTGTAATTGTAATCTTGTAATCTCTGTGATTCTGCACAGTAAACACTCTCTGGCATTCTCAAAGAAAATCAAACTTTCCTGTTCTTCACATTCCAGTCGCAGATAAAAATGTTTTATCTTATAAAATACTGGGTAAGAATATTTCTATCTACCATTTTACAAGAGAAGAACAAAACTAAGTTTTATCTTTGAAGAAACAACATGATCTTGTCCTTTTAATAGAAAGAAGAGATCCTTTGCCTGTGAAAATTAAATCCTCCACAGTTTGTAGTTGCTTTTCAAACTCCTCAGCCTGACAGTGAAATTGTGTAATCTGATAATAGCATGCCTGAGGCTTACTGTGATTTTTTGGGCAGTAGTATTAGCAGATGCTGTGCTCTGTTGATTTTAGTCACTTAGGGTTTGAGCCTGATCCTATTGAACTGAGTGCAAATGTAGTGTGATTACTCTGACTTCACTGGAATCACCATAAACATTTCGGGGTAACTGAATTCCGCATTTATTTAATCACACTTGTGGTTCTGCTGTGAGCTTTTCAGAAGTCACTAGAGGAAGAAAGGCACAGCTGACTTTTCCCATCTCTTTGTGACAGCTTTCTTAATTCGAGGAGTGTTTGCTGCTGGCCAGTTGTTAGAATTGCCATGTATCTGTCTGTGTGTTTGTACTGATGACTCAAGGTCTCCATGCTAAATGCACACACTGGTTGACTTTCCCTTGTCTTACAGACAGTTTGAGTTGCTTTAAGATTCCTGTGCCTTGTCACTAGAGTTTCTCTTTATTCATGAACCTTCTCACTGACTTTATAGTCAGTTTGATATGAATATATTTGAGTGTCTATGGTTGGATGAAGTAATTTGACATGTTCTAGAAGTGGTAAGTGTTCGTGTTGGTAGGTGGCCGTAAATAAAAACTAGGGAAATGTAGGATCTAATCCTGCAGTCGTTTTTTCCCCTCTGATGCTGTCAGTGGGAGATCTGTCTTTGTAACAGGGACTAAGGTGTCAGGATTGTACAGAACAGAAATTGTAGCTTGTTCACAGCAGATTTTATAGCACAGATGTCTTCAGTGGCACAGACGTGACTGTTTCCTATTTAGTGAAGGCTTTTTCTTAACTCTGGAGGCTTTTCAGACTGGCAAACCAAAGTCTCCATAGCAGACTCTTCAGTTTTTTTCTTATAATAAGAATAGTTAATTTAATGCTGAGCCTCATGTGCTTTTTTTCCTCCTTTATTTTACTGACCAAAGAAATTTAATGGGAATCTTGTGCTCTTTTGTTTCTCATGGTTCTCAAAATCTCACATTTCAGTATTTTAAAACTCCAAGTAAAAGATTCTAATAGATGATATCTGTTAGAGATATCAGTGTTAACAACTATTGACTGCTACTCATAACTGGTGATTAAGTAGTAACCAGTTTATTATTATAATCCTTGATAATAAACTGGTTCACTTTTATGCATCCTCAGTGTAATTTAGGGATAACACAGAAATGTTATACAAAATCAAGAGGGAAAAAAAAGGAGGAGAGTGAAAGAGGTTTTGGATCTGTTTTTTTCCTGGTACAAGGGGGGCTGTTTGGGGACTTATGAAAGCAGGATTTTAGCTGTGTCCAGGCTTGGAGGACCTGCAACACACAGAGAGGGAGGTCACCCCTGTCTTCTGCCTTCTTTTCTTTGTGATTCTGATCTCAGTGGCCACAGAAGAAAGCAAATGTGCTGGTCTAGGAGAGAAAGTCTCCAGAAGTGTCTGACTAAGCCACTAAGGTTTTCTCTTGGCTTGGACTACCAAGTTATTTTTCTGGTTTTGTCACTGAGGGCAGGGGTGACCCAGTACTCCAGTGCTTCTGCTCTCTGTTCAGGCAAAATCTGATGTAGTTGATTAAAGTAAAGGGGTGTAGTTCTGCACGAGACACACCTGACTCTGGGAATCTCTAGGAAAGTGTTCATGTGATTTTTAGGAATTCCTAGCCTGATTTCTAGGAATTCACCTCTCAGCTTTCCAGGCATTTGACCTGTGCTTTCTAGGAAATGCCAGCTTCTGATTTCTACTTATATTTCCTCATCACTTTCCAGGATTATTTCCCCATTCTTTTGTTGTTGTTGTGTTTGTTTTTTTTTTTTTTTTTTTTTTTTTTTTTTTTTTTTTCCCCTGTGCTGCATCATGATAATTTCTCCTCAATTTACAGGACTATCTTATGTGCATTCTGGAAATTTCCTCTTTAATTTCCAGGCATTTATCTCTGGTTTTCAGTAATTCTCCATGTCTGCTTGCCACAAATTTAACCTCCTATGTTTTGTGAATTTTCTTTGTGCTCTCTGAGAAATCTCCCCTCTAGGCGGGTATCCTCCAAGATTTTTGCTCTGTGCTTTGTAGGAATTTACTTTGCCTGTTCTAGAACATTTTCCTGGTGCTTTCAAGGAATTCCTCCCTGCCTTCTAGAAATTTTCTCTGTGCTGCCTAGATATTTTCTCCTACAAATTCAAGTAATATACCCTCTGCTTCCAAGACATTCTATATATATTTTGTAGAAATTTTACACAGGTTTTTAAGGAATAAACCCTTTTCTTTCTAAGAATTTCTCGCAGGCTTCCTTGGATTTTACCTTTTAGTTTCTGGGAATGACATCATTTTAATTTAAACTGAGGGTAAAAACACACTACTAACAAATAGTTATGTATTAATTTATTAACTAGTAGGATCAACTATTTATATGGTTTATATCTCAGGCCTTTTGTGTTGACCCTTTACTTTACAGAAGCTGCAATGAGGTCCTGGCCCTGTTTTTTTTCTTTTCTAGGTGTTGCTCTTTTGTAAGTAAAATTGTAGGATGAGGCTTCGGTGTGCATGCAACAGCTCTTGCAGTACTTGTCTTACTGTACCAATCATTTGCCATGTACTAATATTTTAGAACATTAATTGTGATAACTGACATTCTCTTAATTTAACAGATAAGGAAAATTGTAGCAGGAGGGTGGTGTAACTTCTCAGCTCCCAAAGGAGCTTAGAGAAGATTTAATTTCTAGCTCATTTTAGAAGCAGATATGCCAAAAGTAGAAGAGAACAATCAGTAAGGGTTGAACCCCAGCTTTCTGGTTTGCTTTGGTACTTTTGCTCTAGTTCAGGTATTGCAGATGCTCCCACCTTCCAACACCAGAAATTTCAAAGTTCCCAGTTCCCATTTTTTATCCCTCATGGACCCCATGTCTCTTGCCATGTCCACCTTGACCATCAACAGCTACATACATCAGTGTGAGCCCTCAGTTTCTTGGATCCCTCACAGCTTTAACTTTGGTCAAAAGCACCTACAAATACCTGTGGGTTGGGAAAGAAAAATAACTTCAAATTGCTCTTTGGTTACATTGTCAATTCACAAAGGAAAAGAAAGATGACTGCAAATGTGGTAGGGAAATGCCTCTAGGTGCTGGAAGCTGTCACGTAACAATTCCTCCTCTCTTTCTCTGTTTGTGTCACATGGTATTAAAAAGAGACAGGTATTAATCTGCTCCTGCTGTACAACTTTAAGTAGTACAAAATGTGCTTTTATCATAGTTACCTTGAGTGGTTAAGGCATGTAATTCGCTGCTGGAGTGTTTGAGATTTTTATCTATCTATAGGGCAGTCTGCCACACAATTTGCTCATTCTTTAATTGGTTAATTAAATATGTTATAGCTTCTAGTTTCAGATATTGATAAAAGCTTGCAAAATAATCTGTTGGGTACACAGAGGTGGAGTAGGCTCTGCCTGGTGTCTTGCCCTATGGTTCTGACACCCACAAGGGTCTGAGAAAGACCACATGACTCTCATGAGGGGATTAAAACATCATGAATAGAAAATCTTATTCAAAAGCTAACGTAAAATCTGTATTTCTCTTTTTTCTTTTAAATTTTTTTAAATACTGGCAATAATCTGGATTAAAAGAGCTACAGGCCCCTCCCTTATGTATTGCTTTGTTGATTTATTTTGAACTTGTCGTATTTTATTGTGCCTAGACAAAGGGTTTACAAAGGTGTTTGTGAAGAAGTTATTTCTCCTTTTTCTTGAATTGTCATATTGATAATATCAAAGAGAAAAACTCATATGTTTTATTGATTTATCAACAGAAGACTTTACTCCAGTCAGAATTTTTTCATACAAAAATTTTGTTCAGAAGCAAAACGTAAAATAAATTCTGTATTTTAGCCCTTTTAAAATTTTTTCTGAACATCTTCCATAGAACAAAAAGATTTCTACATATCATTAGGCTTATCGCTTTTTTGTGTTAGTTATCACATTTTTTTTTCCCTGGTACATTTCAGAGAATCAAGAACTGTAATAACTTTATCACATTACAGTTAAAAAATTCTTTGATAGTAGGATAGTAAGAGTATTAATATAGCCAGAGACTTAAATATGGAAATAGGGTATTAATCACGTTTCATGTAAATTGCAAAACGTAGGCTCTTGAGTGAGATTTGAAGTTATCTCATGATAAAAGCACTCTATCAGAAAAGAACATTCTCTTAAGTAGTTTTTGTCTCCATGTAAGTATTTTGTACTATTGTTTTCTAATAAGTCATCTGTCATTCAAACAGAAAAGCCCTCGATCTGGGAAATGAGGGGCTAGGATGGAACCAGAGGGCTTAAGGATGTTCAAATGACATCTGAGATTATCTCTGAGGTGCATCAGAGGCAATGGAGCAGAGGAGATTTTGCAGGATGTCAGCTGAAAACCTGCTCCTTGTTTTTTGTGGGAATGCAGGTTGTTTTAAGCCAATGTTCTCCATTTTTTTGCAGCCTGGATCCTTCTTTGAGCTCAGTGATGTCTCCCTTTGTTTGGAATGCCAACACCCTTGTGGTCTCCAGAGACTGAAGCCCTCTTTGCCAGACGTAAGCAGTGTTGTCACTGCTCAGGGCAGCAGCTCAGCGTGGGGAGCATGTGCTTGCTGAGGGATGACCCCAAATTTTGGCACTCTGATCCCTGTCCTGCAGGAGTTGAGCCAGTTGGAGGCAGCTGCCTGTGCCTCACTTGCAGTAGCTGTTTGCAATGGTAGAATGGGTCTCTTTTATAAAGTTGGGCAGCTTGGTGGTATTCCAAGAGTTGAAGGCTTTTAATCCCCCAACACTTTCAGGGGTTGCTCCCTTTCTGTTGTCTGCTGTGGAGGAACTGAGCTCTGGCCTTCTTGCCTGGAAATGTTTAGCTAAGCTTTCCTCCTTTGGTGCATTTTAACTCCCTCTGAGCCTCTTTGTGCAGCTTCTTTTTTGAGAAAAGTAGACTTAGAGGAATCACCTGTAAATCAGCTCTCCAGGGGAATTGCAAGAGTAGCCAAAAATCCTTGCTTTTGTTATCTCTGTTTTGGCAGCACTGCTGAAGGATGTCTTCACATGATGGCAGTTAGAAGCAAAAGTTCATTTTTATTGGACGCTCCAGATCAACAGCTTCCCAGGTTTACTGAAGTATTTTGAAATCCTCTGAAAATGTGTTGTATACCATTTGCTTTGAAGAAAGAATCTATTATAGTTTTGTACTGTCTGGTGGAAAAAAATGTTTGCTTTTTCCATCTCTGAATGCACCCAGCGATTCTGTAGCTAAAAAAAGCTGAAGTATAGTTTTTGACTGTGTGTTTTTTGTTTTTGCAGATCTGCTGTCCAAACCAGCATGCTGTGTTATGCCAATCCAGTGCCTTGTCAGCGTGGCAGACAGCTGTAGTTAGAATACAAAGCCTTTTGTTCCACCCACTCCCTCATCTCTCAGGTTTTATTCCACTTCTTTGAGCAGTGGACACATTCCTGCCAGTCTAGGTGTTTTAATTTAATTTGGGCACAGACTATATAAAATTGAACAGATATCTGAAAGCAGTGAAGAGAAGACCATAAAATGAACAATGTGCTCAGCTTCATTTGAACCAAGCAATGCTGTATTTTTTTTGTCCCCATTGCCACAAAAGTCACACATGACTTGGAGGTGTGTGGCAAAATGATCCAACATGGGGAGAGAAGGTAAGGAGACTGGAATTGGACCTAATTTTCTTTGCTATGTATTTATGAGGTGCGTTTTCAAGACAGGGTGTTTCTTCATCTTCTACAGTTACCAGCACTCATTTCTCTAAAGTGAAGAGTATATTTCCCAATAAATTAAAAAAAATGTTTAAAAAAACAGTAAAATCTCTTCCACAGAAAATATTTTTCAACTCTTGCCCCTAAAAGACAGCATGACATTGTTTTCAATGGGTTTGGAAAGCGCTTGTTTCCAAGAAATTCCTGGAAACATAGGGTGGTAATTTCATCCAGTAGACAGGCCAGGAATTCTACAACACAAAATTTCACTGCCTAAAATAATCCATTAGTCAGAAGACAAAATGAACAAATTAGCCTGAAATACTAAACTTTAAAAAACCCTTTATTTTTAAAGGCATTTAACAATATTTTTTTACCTCAAGGTAATGTAATAAATAATATTAATTACATAATTTTGGAGAAGTTGTCATGATTATGACATTATAATGATATTCATATATTATATCATTCCTTCAAATGAGCCAATTCTTGCAAAAGGTTTGTCTGTATGAATGTCTCCAGTAGATATATTTTCCTTACCCCTGTCTAAACTGATGAAGAAATTCATGCTGTAAAGGACTTATTAATCCTACAAATAGCCCAACACACATTAGATTAAGTTTACAGGCTTTAAAGGTGTTGTGTTTTGAAAATAAAGCTTTTGTTTTACGAGTCAGACTTTGCATGTGACAGACAAGTCTCTGGTTTTCCTCCCACCCACTTGCACCTTGATGTCGTTCAATTGTGGTACCCTTCAGATGTAGAAAAATGTGTGAATGGTAATACCATTATAAAGGTGGTAGGTGAAAAAATTGAGACTTGAAGTTGATTGCATTTAATTTCTCAGTAGTTCACTGTCATTGATGTACAGTCTCTTTTCTTATCATTCCTGCAGTAGTTAATATTGACAGAGGCATATTTATCCTGTATCATAATCTTCTCTTTCATACTGAAGACTTTAAAATTGTTCAGTTGAAGACTTTAAAAGCTTTTGTTGGAGGAGTTTGTTACATGTACATCTGAAAAGAAAATTGAAAAAAGCACTGAAACCAAAATTTCAGAATTAAATCCAAGATTATGCAACATAAATGGATCCCCTATCCAGGAGCACTTCTACATATGCATTTCTTTATATTCATAGACATGGGGGTATAAAATAACTATCACCCTAACTTAGAAATATCTGAATATGCAACCAATTATTTGCCTTTGACTTATGAGGAAAATGTGAGTAGGAGGAGGGCATGCAAAGTCTCAGCAAGCAAAATGAAGATGTGTAGCCATAAATGTTGGTCACTACTGCAAAAGCAGTGTCAAATTATACTAGATGATCAGCACTAGCAAATGAAAATGCCATAGCTCTCTAGATGTGTTACTGGCATCTAAACACTATTTACTTTTAGATCTCCCAGGAGTTTTATGAAAATGCATGAGAAAGTTTGCTGAAATGACACTCTTTTCAAAGAAAATATGCTTGGGAGGCTGTGGGGTTTTTTCAGTATTATATTCAGGAACAGCAACTTCATTAAGAACAGTTTTTAGTATGTACATTCTCAGTTATGGACAGTTTTTGCAATTCCCAAGCCATAGGCATCATGGAGTGTGGCTTTGTTTCTTTTTTTTTTGTTTTATTTACCAGTAGCATTTACACAGTGAGTACCCACTCACTTTATTTAGTTTCCTACAGAGGACTTACAAAATTTCTGGAAATCAGTAGGAAAATGGAAAGCAGCATGGGAAACTGGGAAGGCACTGGGAAATGTTCTAGGAAATACTATTCCTGAAAGTTGGGACAGAATTCCTAGAAAACAGAGGGAGATTTCCCAAAAACACACATGGGGGAAGATACCTGCAGAGAATGGGGAAATTTCCTGCAATACGAAGTGCTACAGCCTAGAAAGTGGAAGGTAGAAAAACGAGGAGAGCAGCCAAAGTGAATACTTTCAACAACACACTTGACATTTCTAGGAAGTTGGCTGTGGATTCCCCAAAAACACACAGAGAAGTCTTATAAAGCAAAGGGGGAATTCCCAAAAATCTTGTGCAAAGTTATGGGCATGGGGAAAATTGTGGAAAGTGTGGAATATGTGGAAAATTTCCCAGAAAGCTGAGGATATTATTTGAAAGCTGTGGAATGCACTCCTGCAGAGAATGAGGTAAATTCCTGTGGTTTGGGGTGTGGGTGGGCACTCCTAGAAAGCAGAAGAGGAATTTTCCAGAAATCATGTGGGAATTTGATGAAAAACAGAGTAATTCCAGGCAATGACAGGTGGCAGCTCATGATACTTTTCAAAGTGAAGCAGAAAACTTGTACCAATCCCTGCAAGCTGCTGATCCTAAGCCTTACAGCAAACATGCATGAAGACTGAAACATATTGAGTAGAAAATACTGCAAATATTTCTGTTGGAAAAATCAGATTGCTTCTCTTTTAGTGAAAACATTTTTGAACATATGATTGCAAGGTTAAGATTAGTTTACATGAATGGATAATGAATATAGTAAGATTTTTTATGATTATCTGTTTTTTGATAGAATTCATAACTTTGGAAGGACACTAGGAGGTGGCAGCCTTAGGATGATAACTGAAGTGAAACACAAGACTGTCAAAAAGTAAGCCATTAAAAAACTTCAGGAAAAGAGTAAGTATCTTGTAGATGTGTGATATTCTTTAAATTATTCCTAGCTTTCTTACAATCTGATGATTCTACTCTTCCAATATCTGTTTGAGCACCAGATCATATTAGATACAGAATGTCTCTTTTCAGTTGTGGAGATATTTATTCTCATTTTCTAGGAAGTCCTTTGTGTCTCATTCATTGCCCCTGTGGCAGAAACCTGAAGCAGCGTAGGTTTTGAATACACTCCAATTCTTCTGTCAAACTGTGCAATTCAGGGCTCCTATTCTTTCACAAAAGAATAATTGAGAATATATTTGCATATTAGATTGCCAAGTAACCAAATCTCTTTGAAGGATATGTGCAATTGAACAGTGTTTCTTAGGTATTTACTTGAGTTTTTATCAATAAAGTAAGGTAAAAATAAGGAACAAAAAAAGTGTTCCATTCACAAATCAGTATAAATACCACAGTGAAAATTTTTGCCTAAAGTTTTGTGGCTGAGCTGCCAGATAAGATTTCAGGACCTTATAATGACAGCACATAGTATAGTATACTCCAGTAGGATATGTAAAACAATATTTGCTGTTAGCTGCATCTAGGATATTTTTCTTGGGATATTGAATTGTTTGGAAGTCTCATTTGATTGAAGTATTACAGTTTTAATTCCTAGTTGCTGAAAAGTTACATTTTACTTTGTTTCTAGGGTTGGTAATCAGGCTTTCCAAAAGCCATTTTAAAAGCATTAAATGGAAGAGGCTTTAAGCTAAATCCATACTTAGCCCTTGATTT
The DNA here is from genome assembly GCF_048771995.1 of Taeniopygia guttata. NCBI lineage: Eukaryota > Metazoa > Chordata > Aves > Passeriformes > Estrildidae > Taeniopygia > Taeniopygia guttata. The sequence goes on from NC_133030.1 coordinate 14,240,799, forward strand.
AAAATCACAGTGTTTTTGTACATTTTAAAAATGCATGTATTTTGAAAGCTCGAGGGTTTGTTGTAGTAAACACAACACTGACAATACTTGTGTCTGGTCAATTGTACTTTGCCTTCTGTCCATAAAATACTAAGTGCATTGGGTTCTAGGTCATCACTACAGCTGGAGCATTGCAATTAATTATATACTGTTATTACACTAGAAGAAACTAAATTCAGAGAGAACAAAATCATTGCATTCTTCCTTTTATTAATATTAGCTGACATATCTTGTAATGGAGCCATGTAATGATGGAGAACTTAAAATGCCCTTTACCACAAAGCATTTTTTTACAGAAAATGAGAGAGGACATATCATTCAAAGCCTTGCTTCAGCAATAATCTTTCTGCACAAAAACCATAATTACATTCCTCTGTTTCTCCCATATGTTCACTGATTTTGAGTGTTCATACATTTGAAAACAGTTACTGATTGATATTTTATCTATTATTTATTTCACAGTATAAAAATAATCCAGTAAAGAAAAAGTAAGATATACTACATGAATGCTTTTTTAGAACTTTATTTTTTTTTAGCTATTCAATATGTGCTGCCATTTTCTTTTATTTCTCTTTCTGCACCAGCAATGGCAATAACTGTGTTATTATTTCTTAGCTTGCAACTGCTTTGCATTATGACTTTAACTTAGTTCAGTTGTTATATGTACAGTGTATTATAGGAGGTAAAAATGCAGAAGTGGATTGCTCCTGATACTTCCTCACAGCATATGTTACATTTAGGGTTCAGTAAACATAAGCATCCACCACACAGAACCATTACAATTCTACATAGTCCACAACAGAATTAGCCTATCCAGCCAAAACTTTAGATTTTGTAGATGGTGCAGGACCTGGAATTCTTGAGCTTTTTTGCAAAGAAATTATTAACCTCTTTGTTACAACATAGTGCTTTTAGGAGCCCTTCCTTTACCTCTTTTTCCAGAGAGTTATATGGCATTATGGAATGGTGCCTTTTATAAGGTCTTGTTTCTTCTGGGCCCCCATCAAAAGGGCAAAAAGCCTTGACTGGTTTGGTATGTAAAAATGAATTTCAGGTATGAAAATATAGGCAAATTTGGTAAATAGACAAGACACACTCTACTTTTTTTTTGTTAGATGTTGTCACATGATCTGATTGTAAAAGACCAAACCATTATGTACTTTTGCCTTTCTTACAGGATTGTGGTGAGGAATCATATTTCAAAATTTGAAATTGTTGTATGACTCCCTGGAAGAAGTGAGGAAGATGGTTTTTATTAGGCTACCACTAGTTTAGAGTAAAATGCATGGGAACTACTCATAGGAATTAATGAAAAGATTTTAAAATGTTTCTGTCAGAATATTGTCAGTATAAATGATAACATTTTATTTCTTATTCTCTCTCTTGGCAGATATTTTTCACAGAGATCTAAAAGTGGAAAGCATTTTTGTTAAAAGCAGTGACATCAATGAAGTAAATGAAGTGAAATTAAACAGAAAGGTAAAATGACAACTGTAGTTTGGCTTCAAGAGCCATTTTTAATATTCAGGTATTACTGGGAGACCTGACTTTGACTCCTATTAGTAGATTTTGAAATGAATTACAAGATGGTATTATTAAGGGGAAAAAAAATTTGGAAGCCAATAGCCACTGTTGAAAAGAGTATTTTTTTAAAACAGTAAGTACATTTCTTGGTCAATTAAAAAAATATCCTTAAAGTAAACATACCTTGTTTATGCAGATCTATATTTGCATAGTCCCAAGCCATTAGTTACAGGAAGCCAGCAGATGCTGTGAGATGTAATTAATATTTAAATTAGGAACATTTTCAATTTAAAGTAAATCTGTTAGTAATTCAGAAAAAAGCCTGTTTAGACTGTATCTTGATTGAAATACAAGTATATTATAGGATTCTTTTATTATTAATAAATATGTGCTACCTAAACACAATGTTCCATATGCTTACATCTTTATTTGTATTGAAGAAAATAGTCTTTTATGTTTTATAAATCATGTGTTAATTGTGCATCACTAATTTGCTATTTTAGTTGTTGTTACTGTTGAAATGTAGGCATCATCTTCTACGACTGAATTGTTGGATCAGGAATTTAATATCTGGGATAGAAGACTCCAGGCTGAGAAGCATTTTAGTCACTGGAGTGGGCAACTCAGTAATTTATAATGGATTAATCCAGACTGCAAAGCTGTTTCCTGTTTCTTAGACTTTTGTATTTTTATACAATCTAATACTAATTTTAAGAAATATCCTTGTGTATTTCTCTGTACCCTTCAGTTTGGGGCAGTGTGTGACTTTCTTCCTGAAAGAAGGCAGGTAAGACATTGATAAATTTTCTGTCTTTTCCATAGGTTTTCCATCCTTTCAGTCAACTCACCATTTCCATCAATAGAAACCACCATGGCCAGCTGTTCTTTTTTTCATAGCCTTGCTTTATGTACCCATTTGGAACAGCAACTGGCACACTCTGTCATCTCTCCTGCAAGGTGCAAGTATTTTTAATATGTTCCATCCTGTGAATAAGGTCAGATGTTTCCTCCCCTTGCTTGTTCCTCTCATTTTAGAGGAGAATAACTCCTGAATGACTTTAATGGGAGAAGTGGAAAACACAGAACCAAGTCCCAAAGCTGGTGTGGCCAGCAGCAATTAAAGTGACTACAGGAAAGGAGCGTTCCATCACACAATGTAACAGCTAAAACCAACATTTATGTACTTTAGACTTTGAGGCTTGAGGCATTAATGTTACATGTCAGGCTAAGGTTCACACCCTCCTATTTCTGCCTGTGAGGAAGTCTCCCTGGATCTTTATGATTTTCTGGTTTTGGGCAGGATATGCAGACAGAATGATAGGGCAAATCCAGACGTGGCTTGCTCCTGGTGAAAGAGGTTCTTCCATAAGGCACATGAGTACATGGCACAGGTGCATACTGGCATGGGGCTGAGATGAAATTTTGTTAATATGTATAGAAAGACCTTATTTTTCAAGTCACCTCTCAGTATCAAGACATTTCTTTGTGAACTCACAGATACTGATATCTTCAGATGTATGTATTGTCTCACGGACTTTGATAAGAAAAATATAATACATAAAGGTATGCTGAAGAATTTAACTTCTCCATGTGTTACACTTGAAAAAGGCTTTACAAACAGGATAAAACCCTATCTTAAAAAAATCAGCATTTTAAAAAATGCTTAAAAAAAAAAAATCAGCATTTTCCCCACACTTTGAAATGTCCTCTTCATGGACAGTTGATGGGTAGTACCTTTTTTGGTAAGACTTTTACCACTCTGGTGGTAACCTCTCTCTGGTGACATAGAGCTAATTTGTGTCTTCTGATGTGCTGCAGAAAAGGATAAGAATCTCCAGCTAAGCAGTGGGAATGAATGATAATAACCAATTTTTTTTAGACAATTTCTATCCCAAAAATGTACCTACCCTAGAGTATGGGACTGATTAATATTTGATGTTGAAATGGAAGTTGAAAAGCCCCCAACACCACAAAAGCAAGTAATTATGAAGTAGCCTGCCCAATTTACATGTTTTTCAGGGCTTTCCCCTTTTCTATTTAGGCAATGAAAACTTCGCGTTACATAACATAAAGATTTGTAACCTTTTCTGATTTATACTGCATGCTATAACATACTAAACTCCATTATTCAACATAGCATTCATTTTTTAAATTCTGTGGAGTCTTTTCCTCAACAGTTTATACCAGCAAATTTCACAGCTTGCTCATTACAAAATTACAAACCGAAGCAAAAAAGAAATCCTCTTTAGGGGAAGATAATTAGTCCTTCCAATATTCTGATTTATTAAATACTAGTAGCATTACATATTCTTTAAGTGAGGGGGCTGTACAGGATAGTTTCCAATTTACCAATCATGACAGAAGCATAGAGTCTCATCACTGCAAGGGGCCTTGAGTTGTGTGATTTATTTCTCTGTCCAGAGGAAGAAGCAGCTGTACCGAGGTCACTTCTGATGAATATTTGTGCAAAGTGTACTTAAAGACCTCCAGTAATGGGGACTCCATAATCTTCCCAGGCACTCCATTCTGATGCTTCATTATCCTCCTAGAAATTTTTCCTGCTGTCTGCCCCAAACCTTCAGTTTGACAATCAACTTAAACTTATACCTGCAGGCCATGATCTAATCACTTTTTTCATTATAAAGTTTCAGTTAACTCACCTGCAGCCACGTAATTGCTCTTGCTGACCTAAGGGACGTGGTGGAATCCTGTGCATGGAAAAAGGAAAAGGGTGCAACTGCAATTCACATTTTCAGACTATTATTTTCTCCTTCATGCAGCACAGATATGGAGAACAGGTAGGCACCCTCCTATTGTTAGCAATCTGTTATTTCACTTCTCTCTTGGTCTCTTGTTCTTTAAAGAGACAGACAAAACATGCCTTCCACTTTGACAACAAACAAGTTACACTTTTTTTTTAAGAAGCATTTTTATGGGCCTGTGCATTGCACCCTTGGATATTTTAATGTATTTAATTATTACATTAAACACAATAATTTGGGTTACAAAATAATTTAAGGGAAACAGTATCAAAATCCTTACTAAAATTGGGGTTCCTCTTGTAACCCCAAAGCCTCTTAGCCTGTGCTGCATAAAGATTTGCTCCTGACAGATGCATAATATCTGTTACTCACCTCTTTGTTCTCTTCTAGGTACCTATTAATTCCAGTATTTTCCTGGGAGTTAATGAGATACTTCTATAATTCTTTGATGCCAGCTTTTTCACACTCTTACAGATAGATACCATGATCTACTTTTTCTTTTTTCAAGTATTTTATCTGCCTTTCACTAATGGTTCTTGAAGAGCTAATAGCTCTGAAAAGTCCTGTCACTTTTAAAGTACTCCAGAATTAATTTTATCAGTTATGGCTGATTTTAAAATTTCTAACTCAAGTACTTGCTAACCTTTCTCTGCTCTGCAGAAGACTGAGGTCTTGCCCCTTTGTCATTGATATTGATTGGACCATCCACTGCTCGCACTTGACATTTTGGTTAAAATTGATGCAAGAAGACATTAAATACATTTGCCTTCTAAGCATCATCAATCAGTTGTGTTCTTGGTTGAGTACAACAGCAATGTCTTTATTCACTGTCTTCCCACCACTCATATTCTTCTAGATGATTTCATTTTGAGTTACATCTCTTGCTAGTTGCTCCTCATTTTTTCTTTCTGATTTTACCCCTCTATGCTGATGTTTTCCTTTTGGTCTTATTTCCAGTTTTTGTATCCTCCCTTATTCTGTGTGAGACTCATGGAAATTCAAAATTTAATCAGGCTGGTTTAGTAATAAAGAAAAGGTTATTTCTGTTCTGTGATTGTTTTGCTTTTGTTGCATACATCTGAGTTCTTTTATAACCTAAGACTTTGTTTGATTTTTCTACTCACTTTTTCCCCAAGAAAATACTAACTTCCTGAGTTGGTAATTTTATTTTGTGTAGGACATGTATTTAAGGATATAAATGCATATAATTCTGTAAGTTTTTCCAGTATGTTAATAGCATGAATTACTGATAGTCTAAAAAGTTATCAAAATAATTGATTAAAAATGAGTGCCTACAGCAGGTTTGGCCAGTTTTACAATATTAATGGTTAGAATTTCCTTTAAAATCATATTTACCAGTTGTGGAATTATCAAACTATTAAGTTAACCATTTCAAGATCCTTGTCATAATAATTAGATATTTGAAGCTTGGTGCCTACTTAAGACATAAAAAAATCTGAGTTCACAGTTCAACAGGCTTTTTTGATTTGGTAGAACAACACCAAGTAAAATATTCAGTGTTGATCTCCCCTTCCGCTGTGAGAAGATTTTAATATTTTGTTCCTAAGTATGTCACCTCCTTTGATTCTAATTTGTGAATTTTATTCTAGGATCAAAATCGAGGGTTTGCAAATTTTTATTTGACAGTATTTTGACACAGATTTTGTTAATAATCTGATATGATCAAGCAAACAGAGACTTGGTGTTTTGCAAAAACCCTGTGTACTTATGTGCTACCCTTATGTCTGGTAGAAACCCAAGTTCACGTGATGTCTTGCAGTACTTTAAGTCAGTGTGTTATGAATGCTGCTTTAATAACTTACTGTGGAGAAGAAGAGTACTAAGTTTAATCACACAGCTAATGTCACACTGTCACCACCCCCTTAACAGCTAAATGATAAAAGTGAGGACACATCAGCATGAATTGTTAAGGCCTGTACATTATTCATTTAAACATCTGCTGTTGGTTCCTCTTTACATATGGGAATAAATTATACCACATCAGCACATTCTTCATGCTTTGTGTTTAAGCATTTAAAAGTTTTTTCTTTTTTTTTTTCTATTATTAATACTATTTTTTCTGCTTGGTTGGCAGCCCATGAAGTTATCAGTGCCTGTGACTACAACCAACAGTGTGACATTTGGAGCACAGGTGTCATTATGTACATGCTGTAAGTAGCTTGTAAAAGTAATATAAAATGTACAGACCCATTTATAATATAAGTACTTACAATTTTGCACTGAAATGAAAAATAAGCTTGTGTGCTAAATCTTCAAAAAGAGTGAGCTTTTATAATTGCTTGTATGTAAGCAATAAAAATTTCTATGCAAAATGAGGTAAAAAGATACAGTTCAGTATTAAAAACTGAGTATTTGATTTATGGACCACTAAATAGTTTGGAAATAACAGAATATTGCATTTAAACACCATATAATCAAACTGAGAGTTTAGGCCTCTCTTTTTCATTGTTCTGGATCTAAAAATGAGGACTGAGTAGTTGACTTACAGATTATTGGTCAAATTCTGACATGGATTGCACAAACTGTGCAATCAGGGTAAAGGCTTTTCTTCTCCACCTGTGACTGTGGTAACTCGGGAACTGATATGTTCCAGGGATGCCAGGTCTCCCTGTACAGGTACACTGTGTGTCTTGGAAGTTTATTCGTTTGGTAGTATAAGAGGGAGAAATGAAACTTTACACTTGTAAGACTGCATGGATTTTTATATTGAAGTCTTTCAATATGGAAAGTATATTGAAAACAAAGTATATTGTACTTGGCTACAAAGTAATTATTCCCCTCTGAAAAATCTTAAACCGCCTACACTAACTAAAAAATATGAAAAGGTACCCCAGTAATTGAAAAATGAATTGTTGTAAAGGATGTAAATTACTGTGCCTATGTTGCAACCAAAATGTCACTTTTTTTTTTCAGGGATATTTTTCTGACATAATGCATTTGCATGTTTTTTCTCCTCACTTTGTGTTTTTATTCTCTCATTTGCCACCAGATAATGCTTAATGCCAATGTTTTAGAACACCACAACCATGATTTCATTGGTTATTATTTCTGTTCTGTGATTATTTTGCTTTTGTTGCATACATTTGGGTTCTTTTATAGTCTAAGACTTCATACATGGGCACGTGGATATAGACGCAGTTTCACAACCTTCTCTTTTCTGGGTTTTCTTAGTTAGATTTTTATTTTCACTTTATTTTGGTACCTCAGCTTCTTTTCTGTACAATTAGCTCACTTTTCTTCTTGTGGCAGCACAATGAAGTGCTCATAGCTTTATTGCCTTTATTTTTATACAGTTTTTATTTATGAAATCCATGTGTACAATTTATGCTGATACAGGTTGAGTTTTATTGTTGTACTTAATGATATTAATGTCTGCATCACAACAGTAGGATTTGTACAACATAGCAGAGTATATTAAAAAATGTTTGGTAGAACTGGGGGGGTTCGACTGGCTAATAAGAATCCATAGCTGTGCCTGCAATCAGCACAATTCACAGCTCAGAACTTGTAAAATTCAGAGCAGTGAACTGTGTTGATTGCAGCTGGAGCTTAGAACTTCTGACCTTCCTCCTTAATTAGCAATATAAATATTTCTTAAAATTAGCATTTTGTAATCACAACAGTGTCAGAACAAAGTAGCATTAATTCACCCCGTGTTGTGTTGACTACCCAAGAATGAAAACACTGTGTATGAATTAATAGAATGCAATTCACACTCCTTTTTATTGCTTAATTTGAAAACAGTAATACAAAAGCCATAAGATCATCTTCTGATTTTAATTTTACTTTTGCAAATTGCTTTTCTTCCCACCCTGAATAATGGCCCGTGCTCCTGGTGCTCCTCTAATGGGCTTAAGGACACTGTTAGAGGCATTATTACCACCAGCACCGCTTTGACCCTTCCTGGCTCCAGCTAATGCTTCCCTGCTAAATTCCTGGCTGCCCCAGCTGACTTGTCCATTCAGATGGCATATTCCATATTGGTGCCAGGGCTGTTATTGCCCCCACAGGCTGTTTCTGCACCTAGATGGGGACACAAACCCTGAGGTGACTCTAGAACTCTGTTAATATACAGAGTTTCCTCTGCACGGAGGGGCGAGGCCGGCCTGGTGGATTTTTTTGTGCAGTTTAAGATGTACTTTACACTTCACATTTCATTTCATTCTTAACACATACTAATAGAAGCATCCACAATAGTAACCAGCAAAAAGAAAATCTATTAAAATACAAAAGTGTGCCAGCACATTGAAGGATTAGAGCGTAAGAGTCCTGCTGCCTGTCACGCTCTGAGAGTGTGGCCCATGTGCTGCTGTCTAATAGGAAAGGGTCAGGAGATTTTTTTTCCTGGACAATCTGCACTACTGGATTTCTTCCTCATTCTTCCAGGTGTGCTCTGGCCCCCACAGTAGCTCTCAAATACCTTTGTGCAGCTGAGAAGCCTGGGATGCCTAATAAATTACTTCCTGCATTACAGCAATAGGAAACCTATTAAGAGAGTGTGGTAATTCTTGCTCCTTTCTAAAGGCACAGAAAATTTCTTTACAGATTTTCGAGGTGCCATGTGATATGTTCCACCTACTTAACTTGATTTCTTCAGCTGAAGTTATCTGTTGTCTGTCACTGCCTTAGTCTGGAGAGAATTTAGTCCTACCTGTTCATAGCAGAATAATAGACATTGTCACCAGCCAATACTTAGGGTATCATGTCCTGAAATGAATTAATTCAAGCCCCTTTCTGTTCCTTAAATTGAGTTCCATGTGGATTTAAACCCTGAGGGAGACTGGGAAAGAGAACTGGAGAATAAAAGAGAAACTCAACTTTTGTCAAAGACATTTTGAGATTAAAAATCTTATGGAAAATGCACCAAAATATTAATTTTATGTTTTACCTTTAAAATTAAAACCATGTGACTAAAACAACACAGTATTTTGCTTTGGTATAAAGTGATAGGCATCCTTCACCAGGATGTGGAAACTACATTTTTCAGTACTGACTTCTGTCTTCTGGGAATAGAACTAAAAAAATTATTTGTTGCTGTTACAGCATTTTTAAGAGAAAGAGGGCATGAATTGTGAAAGTTGAGCTACTCCAGGCTAGGCCTCAGATTGAGGCCTGGTGGGGCCCTCAAAGCCTCTGACGCAGTTAGAAATTCAGGGTTGTGGCGCAGGTAGAAAATAGTCTTAAAGTACTGTGGGGACCACGGGGGGTGAACTAGTACAGGTTTTATGGTGTACTGTGCAGGCCGTTTTAAGGAAAAGGTAAACAATGTTAGCCTACCAATCAGAGTGTCTTTGTTTCTGTAAACTATATAGAAGCTTATATAAACTACCGCCTGATTTTGAATAAACGGAGAACGTTGCATTAATCATATTGATTGGATGTGCGTTTGTCTTGTCCAGCTTTCCGTTTTTCTGAGATTCCCTGGCTTTAAGTGGCGCCCGAACAGGGACTCAGGAGGCTCCGAGAAGGCTGCCAAATTACTTTTAGAGTAACGGGCAGTCAGGTTTGAGTCGCGCGACAGGAATTCAGGTCCAAATCGCCTCATGGTGACGGGACCGGGATCCCAAATTCACTTTTTGTGAACGGGGATCAGGTGGAACGGAGCAGAAGTCTCCAAACTCCGAATTGGGCCGTTTCCCAACGGGAGGAAAAAGACTCTTCGCATTGTTGTTTGCTTGCGAGAGTCCGTTGGAGCAGTGGGAAGACCTCGGCGTTCACAAAGGACCCGAACGGCGGGTGTGGACGTGGCCGGGGCCGGAGAGCTGGAGCGGGAGCTGCTGCCTTGCTGAAGAAAAGCGAGAGCGGAGCAGCCCGCGGAGACTGAGGTAAGCCGCGGAGACAGAGAGAGGGTGAAAAGTTCACCATGGATGGAGATTTACAGGCTTCAGTGCGGCTGCTCTTTCATATTCTCTCAAAGAGAGCTGAAAAAGTTAAAGAAGCCGATTTAGAACAGTTGGTCATTTGGGCAAGAAGCAAAGGCAAGCTGCAAAAACCTTCGCTGATTTTTAGTAAAGTCGAATCGCAAGAGCTGGGGCAGCTGCTTTGGCACGCAGTGATAGAGGGCGGAGATGGGAGAGAAGCAGTGCTGGCCCCTCGCCCCCCCGCAGCAGCGGCGGCGGCGGCGAGCAACCCGGCGCGGCATGTCAATGGTAGCAGAAACAAGCGATCACAAAGCAAGATACAAAGGCAAGAAAAAGTTACAGAAAGCCCTTCCTCGTCCCTTGCGGAACGGGTTGGCAGAACTAAGGCAGAGCGGGGCCAGGCAGAGCGGGGCCGGCCAGCACCGAGCCTGAGGCGGCCCCGGGGCGGAGCGGACTTCGGCCGAGAGACAGAAGGCTCCTTGTTGCCGAGCAACAGCGCAAGGGTGGAGACGGGCATTCCCCGGGACTCGGCCGTGCTGGAGTCGGAGCAGGCGGGGCGCGGCCGCATCAGGAGCGTCTCCTCGCCCGTCCCCACAGTGACGCAGCAAGGACGGGAGCGAGACGGCGCCGCCCCCATCATCTCCCCGCAGCACCCAGCAATGGCGGCGGAGACGCTGCACAGCCTGGTTGCCACGGTAACGACAACGCCGAGAGCAGCAGCGCCACCGATGGCGAGATGGCAACACTACAGCAAAAATTTCAACAGCATTTTTTTTTTTTTTTCTCAACTCCTTGCAAGAGACAAAAGACGTAATGAAAAAGTATAGCAATACTGAGTGTTTTCCAAGAAACCAAGAGGGATGGACATTATGCAAATCAAAGTTATTTCAAATACAATGTGGATGAAAATTACTGTAAAACAAAAAAGGATAGAAATGTTAATAATTATTTAATTGCTAAAAATGTCTTTGAAAGCAAAGATTTGAGAAAAGTCAGTCAGATGGAATGTTGGCATTGAGTTCACAATTTCTGGTTTTGAGTTTTGTAGATAATAAGATAAATTATAATTGTCAAGTTTTTGTAAGTAATGATTGTTACTAATGTTATATGAATGCTTGACAAGATTGTTTTAAACTATTTTAAACATTTTTTGTTAATAGGTTGATCATATAATGTAAGTAGTCTGATTTTTGTGATAAGAATTATTATTAAGATGTTAAGGTATTGAGGTGTTGTTTTAATATTTACAGTCAGTTTTCATATGTTTTATGGGGGTTTTTTTTTAGGTGATTGATTGTAAGATGTGTTTTTCAGGATCCTGTGTGCTTGATTTTTTAACTACTCATGTGTTTTCTTTATTCAATTTTCTATGCAGCTGCAGTTCATCTTTTAAAAATTTATAGTCCAAGTTCTGGTTCAAGATTTCAGACTTCAAATTTTCAGATTTTTGAAGAAAAGGTTTGTTGTATTTAGAGAATTTTTGTCTTGAAACAAATTTTAGACAGGTTCAATTATTTGATGTTTTGATAAATTGTTAATAATAAGGTTTTTCACTTATAACTATTATTTTTAAGACTTTTGTTTTAAACATATCCTCCAATTAGAGTTCGAGCTCTGGCCAGGCTCTGGCTCTACGTGGATGGTGTGATTGATCCAGATGTTTTCTGCATCAAAAAGTATTCAAGTCCTTTTGGCTTGACAATTTGACCATACAGGACAGCTGAGCCTCAAAGGGAGTTTGGAGAAGCATGATCCGGACATGTTTTATCCAAATCTCTGTTGTTTTAAGGTTTTTCAGCTGCTGCAGACTCTGGGATGACAATTTGATAGTGTAGCACTTGGTAACTGTGATTTTATATGTAATATTGATTGTGTATTATTTGATTGATTTTTATTTGTTGTTAGTTTCTTTACTATATGCATTGTTTTGTTCTTAATGTTTTTCATGTTTATAACAAAGATGTTGATATTTCCATTTCTTCATGCAAGTTTTAGGGAACAGAATTGAGAGAGGACCCTCCAGTCCCTGTGGGGGTGTTGGGTTTGTTTGTGTTTTAACAGGTGCAGAATCTGGATGGATTTCAGTGAAGAATGTGGAACTTCTCAATTGCAAGAGGGCACTGATCTCTCCACAAGTGGATCAGAGGATGCACAGCAAAAGTGGATTGTGCAAAGATTTGTGTTTCACCCACAGAAGATCGTGGGCTTTGAGTTTTTTCTTTATAAGTGTGTTTTTAATGATGTTATAGAATTTTTTTTTTTGCTAAGTTTTTAATAAGTTTTAGTAATGCCTGTGATTTTTCTGTTCATCTTGCCATTGTTTTTCAATGGCAAAAGAAAAAGAGGGAGGTCCCAACGGGGATCAACAGAAATTCTACTTGAGTGAGTGTTTTTACCCATCCAACCAAGAAGTCGTGTGATGGACAGGACAGATGCTCTTGCTGCATTGATACGAAAAGGCAGAAACAGAATTTTAAAAAATAGATGAAACAGAAAAATAAGTTGAAATATCATAAGTGTGAAGTTAGATTTATCAGAAGTTAGTTTATTAGAAGTTATAGTTTATGTTTGAAATTAAGATTGTTTCTTTCATGTTAGACAGGGTATTCAAGAACCTGAGAAGAATGTGGTGGGCCTCAATGTTTTTATTTCGCACTTGTTTAATTTTTGGAGTCTCGTTGGGTCCCATGGCAGAGTTCAAGACTTGGACCTGAGCTCAAATAAGTTTAAATAGCACTCTGGGAGTGCAAGCTGTTGCATTTGTGCAAAACCTTAAATTTACTGATGGTAGTTTTCAAGAATTTGGTCTTTTGGGTTCTGTCCCAGGAAATTACTGTTTGATATTTGGATCTTATGCTACCAAACCAACTCAAGAAAATGGAAAATTGACAGATGACAACACTTGATTGTCTCCCAGATCACCATTGTATTACAACTATTTAGAATATTGTAACAATTCGACTCCAAGAGGTAGTGCAGGAAAAACTGCCCCCAGGAACCTTCCTCATTTGTGGGGACCGAGCCTGGTCAGCAGTCCCTCAAAATGCTAAGGGAGGCCCATGTTATATCGGTAGGTTGATGCTTTTTGCTCCCACCATACATCAGGTTCTCGAATTGCCTCAGAAGACTCAACGAGCCAAATGCAGTGTTCTCCAAATGGACACTTCATTTGATAACTGGCTCAATTCTTCAGGTTTTTCTGGCTGGGTCAAAGACAGTGTGTGCAAAAATTAGTTCATTGAGCCTTCACTCCAGCCTGAGTAGCTCAAAAGAAAAAGAGGGAATTGTTACAGCATTTTTAAGAGAAAGAGGGCATGAATTGTGAAAGTTGAGCTACTCCAGGCTAGGCCTCAGATTGAGGCCTGGTGGGGCCCTCAAAGCCTCTGACGCAGTTAGAAATTCAGGGTTGTGGCGCAGGTAGAAAATAGTCTTAAAGTACTGTGGGGACCACGGGGGGTGAACTAGTATAGGTTTTATGGTGTACTGTGCAGGCCGTTTTAAGGAAAAGGTAAACAATGTTAGCCTACCAATCAGAGTGTCTTTGTTTCTGTAAACTATATAGAAGCTTATATAAACTACCGCCTGATTTTGAATAAACGGAGAACGTTGCATTAATCATATTGATTGGATGTGCGTTTGTCTTGTCCAGCTTTCCGTTTTTCTGAGATTCCCTGGCTTTAGTTGCAAATAATTTATTTGATGAAGTTAGCTCCTTTTTTTGTTTGTTTGTTTGTTTTAAATGATCACAAAAGTGAGTATTATTTTCTCGAAAGTATTTGCTATGTAATTCTTGCAAGTCAGTTGTGCATGAATAGTATGATGTAAAATCTATTAGGAATTTAATCTTTGTTAGTTTTGATTGAAAACACAGACCACATTATATGGTTTTCCATTCCATGTGATTAGTAAAACACAGATCAATAGTTACTTTCAAAGTATATTCTCTAATAATAATTTAGAGTTGATGCTTCTGGCTAATACTCCTGCTGATACATAGTCACAGAAACCAAATACCAAAGTCTGCTATTGAAACTTCTTTTTTTTTATAGGAATACTTCTTTTTTAATAGGAAAACTTTGTTTTTACTTTAATATATATTTCCTTTTTTTTTATTTGAGTGTTTCCACATAGTTATGGATACAGTCAGTGTAAAAGAAGCAGATGACATTGAAAGATTAAATTGAACATACCACATTTATTAAAATATTTTACTCAAAATAACAGAAAATAGATACAGGACACAAATGCAGCTGAAGTATATTTTTATGAACAGCTGTACTCTTAATATGGCCACTTATGGTAGATTTTCACATTTTTCTGACTTTTTTTTTCATTATCCTATTTCTACTGATAAATAACATTTGAAGAGGCCAAACAAGGCAACAGTCATACTACACAGGTAAAGGAAATACATCTAAATAGCAGAACAAAGAGTGAAGAATTGAAAATGATACTTTGTTTCTCCCAGTATTTTCTGCTTTATTTTTTTTTTTTTTTTGTTCTGAAAAATGTGTCTTTTGGAGCAGTAAATGAATATTCTAGACTTCTGTAGTTTTTCTATGAATCAGTGTTGCTTTAATGTACTCTTACTCGGTGAAGAATAACACCCTAGAGTGAGAATTTAAATCATTTCATAGACTTTAAGAATTTAGAACTGAGTTCTGAACATCAGTACAGTTGACTTTAGGGATACAAGCACCTACCATGTATGACTAATCTGACTTTTATAAAAAATCTACAGAATGAAAGCCTACAGAATAAAAGTATTTAGTAATTCTTGTAATGCATCCGTGATTTGTATGAACTAAACCCTGTTATTAGAAAGACAGCTGACTGGGACTCCAGTGTCAAAACTGAGAGTGGTCTGTTTTGTCTTGTGGCTCTTGTTCCAGTTCTTGTGACTGTTATTTACTCACTAGTCTAAAAACATTGGCCCAGGAATTACTGATGGTTCTTACCACTGCAGTGTGGTGGTTGTTAGTACAGAATTGTTGAATTGTTTGATGGAAGATATTACTTGGACATGGAATAGAAAGAAATGATAAGTACAGAGTGTTTGCAGTAAAAATTATTTCTGATATAGAAACATTGCACACAATGGCAGCAAGAGATTTGGGTGGGTGAATTAGGGAGTAGGAAAATACTCTATGTGTTCAGTTTAATATTTCCTAGCTGATACTTCAGTTGTTTCTTAGTAAACCTTTGGCTGCTACTTGAAAAATCCATACAATAGCAATTACCTTTTACCTCTGTGGATACCTAGTCACAAAGATTAAATCTCCTCTTAACCTCATAACCTTTTTCCTTTAAATCTCTCTGAGAGACACATTTTTAGAACTTGAGTCACTTTTGTAGAGTTCTCTGAAGTTTTCCCAGTCCTGCCAACTTTTTGATTTTGGAGTGATCCCATAATACACATTTTTTTGTGAAAAATAGTAGGTATTCATTCACTAACCCTAATTTTCTTGTACCTTTTATAGAAAGCTTGGAAAAAAAGCTTTTGAACTAATAAGAAGGGAAGACCTCTGCTTTGAAAAATTTGGTCTGAGAGACAATTACCACGGCTGGTAGGTACAAAATGCTCTCACAGAATAAATGTTGACTACATTGCAATGAATTCCACAATTACAGTACTTGTGATATTTTTCTTAGCCTTTAAGTAGTGCATGTTTTCTGAAAAGCAAAGTTGATGTTAAAAATAAATTGACATAAACGATATTGTGATCTAATTTCATGGCACTGTAAGAAGAAAGGTCTCTGCTGTATTAAAGCACTCTGTTGAAAATGTGTCTTGTTGTTAGTAGAAATTAGAGGTTTAAAGTTGTGGTTTTCATTCCAAGAAGAATAACTTTTGAAACTACTTCTGAAAGGTGATGCTGTCCACCAAATCATAGCTAATTAATTACTTGGTAACCAGTGGCTAGCTGAATTTTGAAGAGATGCAATTTCTTTCCCCTGTATTGTACCTTTTATTTTATGGTATGTAAAGCTGCTGTATTGCCTCAGTAGAACACAGTAGGTTGGTCTAAGCATCATAACACTTGTTAGGGGTCTGATCCAAAGCTCCCAAATCCTTAGCATGTTTTGCTTGTATCCTGTGGGCTTCTGATAAACCTGTTAACTAAGAGAATGTTTACACTTGTATTCCTTGCGCAAACCAACTCTACCTGGTTTCCCATAGGTTTTGACATAATATGGACATATGGGTTTGGGTCAGTTTGATTAATTCAATGATAAAGCTTTTTTTTTTTTTTTTTAATTAAAAACAAAACAAAAAAACCAAACAAACAAAAAAAACCCACCAAAAAACTTTGAGCTACAGGGCCATTCTGAAGGCAAGTGAAATGTAGTGCTGGAAGGGAAGCTGAGAGCTCCCAGCTTGCTGGCTGGGCTGCAGATCCTGTCACTGTGAGAATACTGAACTTTCAGCTGTCTCACAGAGCACTTGTGCTATTTTGTAGTTGAAATTAAAGGAGAGGGAACGGACATAGCTGCTACTTAAAGATAACCCATGATAGCAAACCCTAATTTCTTCCCTAGCTGGCTTCTGTACCATTTAGAAACAGAAATGCTTGTGAATCACTAAAAAGTATTCCAGTACGTAGGAGGATAAATAGCTTTCTTTATTCAAGATGGAGCACTGGTTTTGCCTCACACCTTCCTCTACAAAAGAGCCATTCTGGACTAGCCTGCAGCTCTTTTCCTTCGTGCTAATTGAGTAGAGCTGAACAGGAAGTTTTTTTTCCCAAGGTTTCATTGCATTCTTGTGTGTGGGAGAATAGCCATAACCAAATGTGTAACTCTACAATGGCCTGGAAAATGAGGTAATTTTCATCCAGCTCTGCCCTGCCATACTTTGAGTACCACACTGTCTTTGCTTCATGAAAATGAAGATATGGAAAACTGCCACCCATGTGATTTCATGATTTCTCACCATGTATATTTATGGAGCTTGAGACCAATTTCCATATGAATATAATCGCATGTAACAAGACATTCCTATAGCTCATAGTAAACCATTCCTTCTCTCCATACTACACAACATTTCAGATACAGTAGATTTTAATTTGCAATAATTTTCTTCTGTTACGAGGTAGGTAGCAGAACTGCTATCTTATCCACAATGCAACCCTGTATTAGGTGGTTTCCATTTGCACTTCCACAGTAAATGTGCAACAACTTTAAGCATTAGTTTCAATGCAGAACTATATTTTAGATTTTTTCATCAAGTTTGAATGGTTTCTAAATGTTGAGGGGTGGTCATCATAGGCTGGTGACAGAATTCTCTCATGCCAGGGAATGCACTCTGAGGCCTACAGACATCCTTGGGTCAGAAACCATCAGAAATGAACTCCAGAAATACACTGAAGCCATTTGTACCTCCAGCTGATCTATTTCTAACAGTTTTAACTGCTTCCTTAAGGGAAAATTTTCAGGATGAGACAGTGCTTCAGACAGTGATTTTGGCTTCATTCTTCAGCCTTTCCTGTAAGGGATCAGCCAGTTGTCTATTACTCAACCCTTGCTGCCTCACACCAGGCACCAAGAAGCACTGTCATGGTTTAACCCCAACTGGCCCCTAAGCACCATGCACCCAACTCACTCCTATAAAAATTTACTCCTCAGCTTCAGCAGACAGGTGGTGAAGGAGAGTCTTCTCCTGCTCCATTCCTTCTACATTCCATCTGCATGTTCCATCCAAAGCACCCAGTTGCTTTATGGGCATTCTGGTTTTCATGTATATTACATATTGCAGTGTTAAATGTTTTTCTGTTTCTAGTAAAAATTCTACATTTTTAGAGGAGCATAAAAATAGGAAATGGGGACTTCAAGTGACCGTTAAAGCAAAAAGTCTCACTATGCCAACTTGTTAAAGAAATGCTCCTGAAATTATGCTAATAAGGACCTGGGTTTCAGAGCTATGGAACACCTGTGGCTGCCTCCTTACTTCGGCAGCAGTTGCAGATACTCAGGACAACTGAAAACCAGGACAACAGTTTCTACTTCATGCTTGTGCCTTCACAGCCTCTGTGACTTTACAATAGCCAGATGGGGAACATGAAAGTGCATTATCATGTAGAGAATTCTGTGTGTAAAAAAATTAACCCCTTGGAGCCATGTGACGCATGAGCTTCTGCACAGGAGAAAAATGCATTTGGCACCACAGTCTCCCACCAGGAAATCCCTACCATCTGTACCAAAAATTTATGAAGTCACAAGTCATTCTCTATGATTCAAACTGGCATTTCAAACATAGGTGCAGCAATTTGATATTCCAGAACAATACTTTAACAATAAAAATTTTAATTTAAAAGTTACCGTGTTCTTGCAGCTAAACAAATGACCTCAAGCTCAATTCAAGTTGGTGGATACCTCTGGAGGTTTATGTGTTGTCAGTTTGAGACCATATAGAGTTTTGGCCGGGGGCTATGCAAAGGATTGATGATTAATTATTTACCAGAAATAGTAATTAATGCAGTCCTGTTAGTAGTTTGATTATTCTGATCTCTGTACCAGTTAAAACTTTTCCAGACACATTTAACTTCTTACATCTCCTGAAAAGTAAGAGCCAAATAGATGACAGGATAGCAGAATTTTCTAAGAAACATGAAGACTCTCTTACCACTAACTGATATTTCTGCATTATCGGCACAGAACATTAAGTATACAATGAGTATAATATTCATGAAACATAGAGTAAATCTAATTTTCCAATAAATATCTTTAAGGATACAAATGCTTTGGTTTGACATTATAATTTCCAATTATTTTAATCTATATTTAAAAAATAATCTCTATTCCATTTCCTACCTATATATGTATGGATTGTGACATATTTTAACTATAAGAATATTCTACCTCATTTTGTTCACCGCTCACCCTGAGAATTTTATGTTTTCTTAGCTGTAGTTTAATGGAAGATGTTGTTTCCTTTCAGATAGTGGGATAGTTTAGATTTTTCTTGTCCTGCATTGATTTTTATTTCTATCAGAAGAACTTTTGAGCATATTGATTGTGAGCTCTGATTTCGAATTCTGTATTATTGCTGTGATTTTTACTGAAATGTACAGGTATTTGAATATGCTTGACTGAAGAGGAAAACCAAGACTCTAAAATATAAAATTTACGTGTACAACATGTAAGATTTCTTGTTTCTTTTCAGATTGATTTTTACAAGGAAGCCAAATGCCTAAAGCTCAAATCCTCTTGTATCTGAATAGCAACTCCAGTTCAGCAAAATGCTTGTGTATCTGTTCTGTAAATTATTTAAACACATTTCCAAAAGTATGTGAGGACTTGAAAAATTTGACTCAATGAAGTACTGAGATCCCCAAGGATGCCTAACAATTCTGAGAAAAAATCTGCTCAGAGCTCTCACTTCCCCCTCTTAAATTTTCTCATCTCTCTGGATTTGGATCTTTTTGTGCACTTGCACCTCTATAACCTGGCAGTTCTGGGACATTTGGAGTAGAGTCAATTTATTGCTTTTAATTCCACAGTTAACAAGCGGTTGGGCTTGCTTGCTTTTAGACTCTAAGACTTCTTAATGCATCAAGGCTTTTCTCTGTCTCTCTTGACTTTCCAATAATATCAGAGGGATTTTTTCTATTTTCAGGCATCTTATTCTTCCATTTACTGTGTATCATTACTAATTTGCAGGTTTTTCTGTTTACCTCTACAACATTTTAATTCTGTCAGTGGAGTGATTAATTATTCTCAATGTACAATTATCATGAATCAAGAATTTCCCAATTCTGTTTCCTGCTCTTGGTGTTAGCTATATTTTTTTCCCCCTGAATTGCTAACTGAATTATTGTCCCCTAAGATATCTATTTAAAATATTCCAGACTAATGCATTGAACAGTTCTTGCAAATGATCACTTCAACCTGTCCTTCTTCTTGGTGTTTTAAAATTGATGTACATGTCAGCAAGATAAACAGAATATGGATGCTCATCAGGCTTCAACCTTTGTATGTTACCTGTGTTCATGGAAAAAATACTTTATTGTGTTCTCCAAGAATAGCTGGTTATCTCTGCATTTTTGTCTTGAATCCTGCTAAAGTTTGCTTACTAAAAATTGAGTAGAAAAAAAAAAAGTTGAAAATTAAAAAATAAAGAAACATAACATAATCTGTCAATTAGTGACCCCCCAGGTCTGTTACCCGCAGTTGGCACCAGGTGCTGGTGAATTAAACCCAACAGGTGTTCAAATGAGACAACACAGATAATTAACTTGAATGGTCCATTTTCTTGAAAACTGTAATGAAATAGACTCCCTCTTCTCTTTCATGGGGTATACAATTATCTGGCACTTTGTAAGGCCTAGCTCTTTTAAAAAGCCTCTGATTTTGTGGGTGCAATTCACTGCATGCTGCACATTTAACTACATAATTGTTCATGCAAAGGAGGTAGTTAAAATGTGTGTCATTGGTTATGCCCACAGTTGTCATAATTGCAGATGTAAATCAGCCTGTGCAGCAAATGAGGTTGTTTTGCACAATCCAAACCCACCTTTCTAATGGCTGGGAGTGTTTATGCCTCAGTCATTTGCTACATAAGTGACTTTGCTCTCTGTTTCAAACAAAAGAAATGCTTTCTAAATACCAGTCCTCATGTAACAGAATACAGATAGTTTGAAATGAGCATTGTCAGTTTAATGAGATGGATGAAAGGGCCTTAGAAACTGTCTCATCTGTGACCTCTTTCCTCTGCTTGATCCACTGTGTGACCTCAGAAAAATAATTATATTTCCTGTGTTGCAGTTTCCCAGTCTGTACAGTCCAGATAAACTACCTAGTAACTATATCTTGTTAATTAATATTAGAAAAATATATCCTTGCTGTTAGTGCTCAAAGAGTCCCAGAAGATTAATAATATTAATGCCAAATATTATCTCTTAAAAATAAGTAACTCTAGTTTTCAGAGTTGTGTATAAACTTTGCATATAGCCTATGCTTGCCTTTCTTTCTGAACTTTCAGATATGTAATTGCCAGCTTTACTGAATAGGCCAGGTAATAAAACCAAAATAATTTCAGATCATTCAGTGTGATCTGAGAGGACAGATGTCAGATCAGTTTAAAAATAATTTTTCCTTCAGAATCCATAGGTTGTTGCACTACCCATTATGGATTAGGCTCAATAAAATGGGAGTAGTGGCTAGGCACATTTATTTGCTCAGTAACCTAAAGAAACATGGATAGGTGCAGAAAGAGGGAGAAGCAGGGATAGTTTAAAATCTCGGTCATCCTCTGACTCTTCGGGTTTGTTTTTTTTTTTTTTATTTTTACAGACAGAGCTAAAATTCTTTTCCCAAAAGCACTGAAAAACACTCTTTCTCAAAAACTCTTTCTCATTCTTTCTCAGAAATGGTCCCTGAGGAAGTAGAGATGTTGATGGCTCTTTTAAGTAGAAAGTCATATCAAAATAGAAAAAAAAAACCCTAGAAGGTAAAAAATTACTTATGGGGTGATATCATCTATGTCAGTGCTCTCTCTAACAATGATGACAGGAAATCCTATTTAGGGAGAATATTCAGGCCTGGTTATTTCTCCCCATGTAACACCAAGCCTGGATACTTCCTTTCATTTAGTACCCCAGTATTCAGAATTATCCTTAAGGTTGTGAGAAGACACATTCCAATATAATCTTGTTAGCTTCATCGTGGCCCTGTTATCAGTGAATATCTCTGATTCCTTGTTGAATATGCTAAGGCCATCTGCCTCTGCAGCTGCCCATGGCTGTAAGATCCAGAAATGCACTATTTAATGAGTAAATAAATATTTTTGTATCTTCTGTTTTAAAATTATCTCCTACTCTATTTGTCAGATGGCCCTTATTTCTAGGAGTACAGGATGTGGCAAAAAAAGCCAAATTCACTACTAAGTAAAATCTCAGTCATATCCCTCCTCAGTCACCTTCTCACCGAAGTGGTGACTCCAAGATTGCTTTTCTGACTGGTGACTCTAACTGCCAGTTGGATCATCCTCAGCATCAGGAACACCTGCTTTGGATTACTTTCCCCTAAGAGTACCATTTTACTTGTCTTCCCTCTTTTGTTTGAACCAGTATCTTCATTGGAGGAGTCTAGGGCATTTAGAAACTTGAGTTCCTAACTGTGTATTTAGGACTTAGAAATACACAGTTATTTCTGTGAAGTCATGAGCTATGGCAGGAAAACATGGCATGGACATCTGCAGTAGCACAGTATTTATGCAACAATTTTACCCTAGTAATGGCCTTCTGGGGAATACCTGGTCAGATTCATTAAAAGGTCTCTCATTCCTCCTCCCTTAAGTCCACACATTCAAACATACATTTAATACCTTAAAAAATATCACACTGCTTTCCTTCTTAGTACTGAATATTATTTGAGTTAGCAGGAGTGTTCAGAGAATGACACTTTTGAAAGTCAAGAAATTGTCATTATACTGAGGAAGAAGCCTTATCTTCTCAGCAGGTATAAATCATTATTATGAGTATTACTTAAATCACTGATTCTTATCAATTAAAGATCCATACCGAGGAATATTCAGCTGTTTTGCTAGCTTTGTCTTGTTCTCTGAAGATATAAATCTAATTGCAAAAAGTTGAACTTCATCCCATGGAGACCACTGATCCTGTCTTGGTTGAATTTTAACCAAGAAAGAGACCAGAGATACCACAGAACATATTTTTTGTGAGAGATGAAGATATAAGTCTTCATCTCTTGTTTTTATAATATGAAGATACCATTTTCTCTTGTGTTTGAATATTGTGATGAAGTAATACCTGTCATTTTGATTAGGAAGCCTAGTTAGTGAAGATTAAAATGAAGAAAAAGGGCGTTTACATTTGTTAAAGCTAAAAAAGTCTTGTCTCAAAGATTGGATTTCAAATTTAAAAAGAAGAAGCTTGTCTCTGTGTACTGTAGGAGAGATTTAAAGTTATCTGTTATAATTCTTTTATTTTTTCATTATCTTAGTTTTGCATATTTTATGATATATATATATTAGAGTAGAATTAAATTAGAATATTATTTTTTAATTGTTCTCTGTTATGATACTTCATTCATATCTGTATTCTTCCCACCTGTTTAGGTGTATTTATAAGGTTTTAGTCTTTATTTTTTTTAAATTGCACTACCCTGAACGTAGATCAGTATCTCTCGCATAAAGTTCAGAGCAGAATCAGTATTTCCAAGGAAAGCAGGGAGAATTTGACATGTTCTTGGTGTCTTCCATCCAGAAACTGGGAAATAAAAGCCTCCTGAAGTCTGCTGTCTCATTCACAGTCAGACAGAAATCATAGGACATCCATCGACTTTGAACAACTCAAGAGTAAACAATTATTACTTGTGCCAAAAAGAGCAAACTATATAAAGATGGACAAATATATCCTGAAGTGTTTTGTCTCTTTACTTCCCTGAACCCTTTAATCAGAAAGATTTAGCTTTCCTTTAGCACTGAAGAAAATCTTAGGGCAGTGTGAACTCCTAACCTGTAAGAGGACATCCACCGATTGTATTTTTGTCAGAGTACAAATTATGGAATCGTCTAAAATGTATGTAATTTATTTGTTCTATACTAATAGACACCATGCCAGGTAGGCAATTTTCTTTCACAAATCCATTTTGTTGTGTTTTACTTGCTTTTACTTTCTTTACTTTTGCTACAAACATTGAGGGGGGGGGGGGGGGACCTCTGTGTGATGAGGCCAGAATCTGCAATAAGGATTCCTGATAACTGCATGCTTCACACTCAGAGAATATTCTAGGAAATTGCTTGTGAGTTTGCTTGAGGCATTTTAACACAAGTGCTTCAGTCTATGGAATTTGTTACTGCTATTTTAGGTTGCTTTCAATTGCTTATTTTTGAGCAGAACTTATATTAAACTGCACAAAAATAAGAGATGCTCTCTCAAACACAATAGAATTATAGGGTTCTTGCTATTGAAATTCTGGTGTGTTGATTAAACTCCAAATAAAACAGGTGTTAGAGTAATGGCCTTTACAAGTTAATTAATCTTCATTTTCAAAGGATGAGCTACCATTTGGCTTAGGTTTATTATATGTAAGTGTAAATTACAGTGTGATTTACTGTTCTAAAGAAAAAGCCACTCTCTAAGGACAGGTCTTGCCAGTAAACTGGCATTGTGGCACATGGTGTGAGCAAATTATGCACACTTTTGGTTGAAAACATTTCCTTAAATATATGTACAATCTGTTTTATTGCTTATTCAAGAAATTTTTCTGAGAATATCACTTTGAGGAAATAAAACCTATTTAAATACCTTCTAATCTCCAAAATAATATTGAAATTCCTCTTACAGCCATTACAGACTTGATTTCATTTGGGTGTGAAGTATTTCTATTACAGGGCCAAAATCTTTACTGTACATATGTGAACACTTGGAGAGGTTTTATTTACAGTAAACTAAGAAAGAGCTTTTTGACATCATATAATAATGAAATGGTAATATATTTCTCTCATTTTCAGTGTAGAATATATCTATATGTTTAATCAGGCACCTTTTGGGAAGATTGATCTAGTTTCTGTTTTCCAGATCAGAACAAATTCAAGGAGAAAAAAGGTATGTTCTACAAAATGCAGTGAGCCTAAGCCACAGATTTCTGTATTTTTCCTGACAGAATTCAGTAAGATTTTCACTTTAAGCAGAGGGTTGTCCTTTTTTTTCCTCCTCTTTTTGTTGTGCACCCACTCAGCAGCAAAGTCAACTTCACTTACGAGTTCTAATAGTCATACTGTTTTTATTTGATGTGCTTCAAGCCTTTTACAAAATCCCAGCTGCTTTCTGGTCCTCATGACACCAAGATAGTAGGTCAGAGTGTGGCCTGGATAACTGCCTCATCAGCTGGCTGGTGACACTGCTCATTCCTTTCATTTACTGAGAGTCACTTGGAGGGCACCTCTGGGCTCACAGTCCTCTACCCAATCACCGCACTTGTACAGCAGCAAACTTAGGGCACAGTGTTGCCCACTGCTGGTGTTCTGTCATCAGGTGCACTTTTTTGGAAGAGAGATGAAATTTTCAGAATCCCAGAAGCTATGCTGATGTTTTGCAACACCCCTGCTCTTTCAAACCAAGGGAGCTCAGAAATGCACTGCTTCACATCAAAGGGTTATGTCTTTTTTACAGCACTAGCAGAACACAGTAAATGTAATTTAGAGAGTGAGGTATTTACTTTTCATGGGTACAGTCTCCTAACCTGAAGTGTTAAATCATTTCCCATCTCTGTAGATTTTAAGATATCTTGGTTAGAGCACAGCTTTTGTGACTGCCTCCCAAACAGAATTAACTTTGATCTCACTTGATCTGGTTGTAACTTCTCATTTCCTCCACACTCGAGGATTTATTCTGTATGCTGCTCTGTTCTGGTTCAGTACAATTCTGTTCCCAGAACTCTTCATGTTTTTTGCCCCAGACCAGATGTACACCCAGCATTATCCTGTGTCTCGGGTATTCCTGGTGTTTTCCTGACATATCAGCATGCTTTGGTGAGGTGCAGTGGAGCTCTCTGGGGCTCACAGGGGAGAAGGCAGCAGCCCATCAGATCCATGGCTGTGACCTGTCTCCTGCCCAGAGGTGGCTTGTGTCAGGCAAAGAAGGGAATGAGGATACAGGTTGGAAGTATCTCAAAGGCAGCATTGACAGGATGGGAACAGCTGGGAAGTGCTAAATGGTTGAGCTTGTGCAGGAACTGCAGAAGAGTAGAACATCATCTTCCCAAATGCTTGAGAAGAAACTTTCATTCTGTCAGTGACTCCTAGCATTAAACCTCGTTAAACAACATAGAGCTCTTACAGTAAGCTCCATGTATTTTTCCTTTTTCTTCCTTATCCCCTTTTTTCTCTTTATCCTATTTTTTCACTCCTTTTCAATACCTTCATTTCTTCAGTTGATTTTTTTTTCATTTGTCAAAAGATTTCTTTTTTCTTCCACAAATCCCTTTCTTGTTTCTCCTTTTGATGTGGCTTTTCTTTGTGTTTCCCTTTCAATCCTCAGAACTTATTTTAGTCTCTTCTCTGTATTTGTTACATAGAGGAGTGCTATTGAAAAATTAAAAGTAGATTGCATGGGATTTTCTTATTTCTCTTTTTCCTCTAGAGGCCTGTTTCTCTTCTCTGCTATTTCTATGAAGTTTACCATTCCCAAATGCTTCCTTCCTTTTCTTCCAAATTATTTTACTCATCTTTTGCTCTCTTGCTCTGTCCTTCAACTTCCCCTTCACTTATTATTGCTTGATATTTAATTTCTCAGGCAGGGTGAGTCTTTGTGGAAGCATTCTGGATAAATACTCCAATCTGTGCCTCAGCTCTGCTGACAAACACTGACTTCCCAACGGTGTCTATACTGGCTTTTTGTTCCTTTTTTCCCCCTATTTTGCCCCAGTAGCAGCAGCGAGGTTGGCGGTATTAAGTGCTACAGCCACATTATAACCACAGCCTTGTATAACCCATTAAAGATCAGGTCTGTATGACATTGTAATTTTAATAGCAGTCGCTGGCAGCCTATCTCTGCTTGTTCTCCTATTATTACAACCACCAGTAGAGCTGTTCTACTGGGAAATTTCAAGTGTAGACAAAGCTTTAATCAACAGTAATCTGATCCTTTAAAAATGCAACACCAATTCATTTATTTCTCATTTCACATATGAAATTTTAATAGGTACAATCACCCTTAAGGATGTTTCAAATATTAACATTATGCACAATTAGAAAACAGAATCTTTTTTCTGTATGAAGCTATCATCATCTTTGAACCAAGTAAGTAGTTTTTTGTGCAGACATCAAGTTTACTATCAATCAGAAGCTTATTAACAGCTGTGTTAGTCCTAATTAAGTGCAAAGCAATGGCAGACTTTTTAATTAAGTCTTATTTTCCTAAGAGGAGCCTGATGGGTTTTTTTTTCTTTCTGTTCCCCACCTCCATCCTTATTTACTTTGTAAAGTCGCCTTTAAAAAAAACTGGGACACAAGATGGGGCCATTGACATGAGGCCAAGGCACCAGGAAACATTTCCCTTACCAGAGTGGCTGTGTTGTTATTATACTGACCATATTTTTCTCCTCTGGTTTTGTAAAATAATTCTGATTTTAAAAATCTTTTCTGCAGTGTTTTTCATTTTGTTTTCTTTTTTAGTTCTCCACTTGTCTGAAGTGCATTTCCTGCATCCTCAGTGTCAACTGAAGTAGAAATTAATTTTAGTGTATAAATTCACATGAGAGAAAGTGGAAATGTGTGACATCATATATACAAAAAGGTCCTTGTTGCCTGACTAGACCTCTGTGTGCAGTGCAATGTAGTAAATACTCAGTTGTTACGAGAAAGAATTGGCCTCACAGGTAAACTGAAATTTAGAATTCTCTACAAGTGTTTGATTTTCTTAGTCCTGAGTAGTGCCCATATGTACAATGAAGGAGGGAGAGAAGTGCCCTGAAAACCCTCTTAATCTGCACTTTCTACACAGCACTATTTAAGCTGGAGAACTTCTGTAACCACAATGTCTGGATTGTTACTTTGCTAAGAGGATAAGTGGTGTGTACATGTAAGAGGGCAGAGTAACTTCTCACTGCTCTTGACAAAGAATTGTCAAGCACAGAATATTTTTTCTGTACCATAAAATGTGTTTACCTTAGCTCTGTTCAGTCTCTATTTTAACCTAAGACCATTTTAACCATTTTAAAATGCCTCAAGGCAAATCGTGTCCTGGATGAGCTCACAGTTACACCAAGGACTCCTGTGAAATGCCGACACTTTACAAGGGATGAGGTTCTGTCCTCTACATTTTAAAGATAGGGTGGATTACCACATGAGATGAATTTCAGGGTTTACTACTCTAACCAACCCCTGAGCTCCTAGGTTTGCTCTTGAACATTTTATGCAACAGACTGTTTTCCTTTGGACAACGGGAAAAATATAATGTGTTCCTGTAAAAAAGTGCTCCAATGTACAAGGACAGAAAGATCAAGGCATTGGCCAACCAGCTTAAAAGGAACTGGAGCCTAAAATCCATTAAACCTCATGGTGTTGCCTAGCTAGGCCTAGCTATGGGCTCTGAAGAGCAGGAATCGTCATTTTCTATGGGTTTGCAGAGCACTTGTTGCAATCTGAGCTGGCTTGAGCCTAAGGCACTGATGTGATATAAGTACTGAGGCTGGTAAAATCATAGTAACAGTCATGGTGGCTTTAAAATGCTCTGGCTCAATTATGGCAGTGAATCCAAGTCTGGATCTAGCAGCTCTTCATTTATGGGCACACAGGTATGTCATAATTGTCTGTAATAAAGTACGATGGAAATGAAAATGGCAACACTTTACCTCCTGCTTTGTGGAGCAAACCAGTGAATTTTTTTTTTTTTTTTCATCTATACCTATTGTGTGGTTTCTGTGCTGTTTCCAACAGAGATTCTGGATTTTTATATTTAGAAGTTTCACTAATCAATACCTGGTACGTTCTGGTTCATTACAGCCACAGGGGTTAATGAATGATTATTGTTTATACGTTGTCTGATGTTAAAGCTTAATCCATATTTGAGTCTGATGCCAGCTTTGTTTCCAGGAAGAAAGAACTGAGATAATGGCTAGGCATATTTTAAAAGAGAATAGGGTTTTTATAATGGTTATGGATCATTTTTATACTTTGGTTATCTTGAGTACGTTGGACCAGTATGCTTCAGGACTGCCCAAGTCTGATTATTTTTTCCTCTTACTTTAATAGCAGAATAAGCCCATGAATTTCTTCCACTTCTTTTCTCTGTCTCTCATCCACTTATATAAGGTTTATATTCATATAAGAAATACCAATGTCCTCTGAAGAGTAGATTTTAAAAATGTCATTTTACTTCTTTTGATTGCAGTAGCAATGTTAAGGTGGGAGCCTTGACATCCAAACAGGATTCTCCAAGGTCCTCTGGACAAGGCAGATAGCTGCTTGTAACCGAACCTGTGTTGGCAGCTGTTGTTAGGAGTGCTTGGAAAGAGCTGTCAGACACTGGAATGGGCTTCCCAGATGGTGGTGGGGTCACCATCCCTGCAGCTATTCAAGGAACAACTGGAGGTGGCCCTCAGTGCCATAGTTTGGTTGACACTGTGGTATTGGGTCAGAGGTTGAACTCAGTGATCTTGGAGGTCTTTTCCAGCATAAAAGATTCCATATTTCTGTAATGAAGACCTTGGAAATTAATTTTTAAGAACAGGTGGTACTGTAAGGTTCCTGAAGCTTCTGCCCATTTTCCATGTAAAATATCTGCTTTCCAAAGGTGGAAGTTTGTTTTGCTAACTCCTAGACTGCCAAGAGCTCTATAACACTTACCTTGTACCACTCTCCTATGTTTAATGAGGATTTTTTAACTGTTGGAACTTTGTTTTTCTGTCCAAGTTAAACATATGAAGGAGCGCTATAAATGGCACAGTGTTTACTTGATTACTACTGTTTTCTGGCAAAATTTGAATTAAACTTTAATCAAAATATGTGATAAAGGTGAATTTATCTTTTGTGTTGATACTGTAGTGCAGCATAGGTTTTCATGATTATGCTTACAATTTCCAAGAAATATAGAAAACTATTGTGCAAATATTACCATATCCAAATTGGAACCTGCAAATAAAAGATGGTGCTTAAAAAAAAAGAAATTACTGTTTCCATAAGTAGGTGGTTTGCTAATTATCTATAAAGATACAGGAATAGGGCAGCCATGGGTGTGACAGTTGAAGACTCTTTTAGTTGTTGGAGGCTTCTTAGCATTAGCTAGGAAACATTTTGGAATAGATGTCACATTAATACCTACTGTCAAAGAAAAGGAGACTGGGGTGAAAGAGAAGGAAGTAGAACCAGCAGGACAAAGGTGACTGCCATTGAAGGTCTCTGGTAAAGAAAGGAGACTGCACCTGTCTGGAATGAGGAAAGGCAGCAAGAACATCTTCGGAAGAGATAAAAGGACTCTCATCCTCCTTCTCTCCCTTTATTTATTCAGTGAACCTCAGCCCTTGCAGAAAGCACCTGGCTGACAGCTCTGTACCTAACAGTCCTTGGTGTATTCCCAGCAGGGTGTACACTACAGACATCTACAGCACCAGTTTCCCCTTTGCTCTCCTGACAGGAAATGTGGGCTCTGCTTTTGCTTCCAAGGTGTGTCCTGTCTGCCCTCCTCTGCAGCGGGGTGGGCACAGGCTGGGGGTGTGTGGGGCTTGGAGACTGGACTAAAATGAGGCAGCTCATGCTGTTAGTGCTCCAGCCATCATCCCCATCCTTTGGTAGATGTTGCCACCCCTGAGGCAGTGATGTCTAATCCACTCATGAATCAATTATTGAACTGTCGCATTTTTCAGCCTGGCCTATTAAATTAAACTGACATCAGTCTCATCTCACAAAGACATTAGATAGTGATGAATTTCAGGTACTGTTAACCTGGTTTTGAATTGGCCAGCTAGAGACAGACAGATTCATTTTACATTCCAGCTGCCAGAATCACTGTCGTGTCCTATCTTGCTGTTGTGGCTTTTTGATCAATGGCCTTCCTTGCTAGCTCATGAGAAGGAGCAATTTCACAAAAAGAAAAAGAGCACAAGAAACCCAGAAAGGTCAAAACCTGGATTTATTTTTCCTGTCCTTAGTAGCACTGTGGGGAAGGGGGTGCATATGTAAACAGTGAGATTGGCTGGCTGGTTAAAAAAGCTTCGCTGGAAGAATCATAGAATGGATTAGGCTGGAATGGACCTTAAAGATCATCCAGTTCTTCCTGTCATGGGTAGGGACATCTTTCACTAAACCAGGATGCTTGAAAGCCCATCCAACCTGGCACTGAGCTCCTCCAGGGATAAGGCACCCACAGCTTTTCTAGGCAACTTGTGCCAGGGCGTCACCACCCTCACAGTGAGGAAAAAGCGCAATACTTCCTGCATGGATTTAAAAGGCACCGTGTGGAATTCATGCAGCCCAGGTTAGGGGAGTTTACTTTCATGGAAAAAAGGAAAAGAAATATTCCTTGCTGCCAACAGCTTTGCTTTATACCTGCAGTACACCCACTGTGGATAGGCCCTGCTATTGGCTTCTCAAGGTCAGGATTGAAGGCATTTGAGACGGCATTCCACATTCGGACTCAGGTGTTTATTATTTCTTACCAGTGAAACAGTCTCAAAACCATAAGTTCGGCAGCTTTTCATTAGCAAGGCACACAATGGCTAAGTAACTCTTGTTACAAGGTCTTTTAAAATTAAACTATCCAATTTAGAAAGGACCTAGATTAGTTTCCCTTTTAACCCAATAACTGATCCCCTGAAGTCCACAATGCAGACATTTCTGTCCAATCACAAAACATCACCCAAATCCATGAAGAAGAAGGAAGAAGAAGGTAAAGAAGAACAACCTGCCTCCGTCCTAAAGCCTACATCTTCATATTAATTTTTATATTCTAAAACCCCAAACTCTTGTGGCCCTGTGCCTTTCAGCACAGAAAGTCTAAAATTCTCAGCATCCAGAATTCCAACACCCTGCTTGCTCTGTGCTCTACTTCATCCACTGTGTGCACCTGGTAAATAAAATGTGGAAACTTTTTTACTGTGACCTGGTAAAATGTGGAGGGTCCTCAGACTGCTCTGAGATGAACCTTGGCTTTGTCTGTACTCATTCCCTTCTTGGATTTTGCATTTATTGGTGACTGAAATAGAACAAAAAAGGTGTTGGTTCACTGCTCTGACTGTTTATTCTCTTTGTTCCTTCCAGGACTTGGGGGGAATTTGTGAATGTGAGCTTCCTTTTGACTCCTCCAGACAAGATGGAAGCGCTGGAGACCTGTTACAGTGGATGGCCAGAAGGGCAGCCTGTGAGTTTGCAGAGTGGGATGCTGACCTGTGCTGGTGCCCTGTAAAGCCTGTGTTTGTGAGTGCCCATCTCTTCAAAAGCACTTGTCTTTTTCACTGTGGGGAAAAAAAAAATCAACAAGGAAATGCTGGCAGATATTTCCTGCCTGCTGGAGCTGTGGATTCATTACTATTAATAGAACTCTTAATTGACTATTTGAGAGCAGCTATAAAAATTGATTAGATGCATATGAGGAAATAAACATGGGTCAGTCTGTAGCAGCACAATGTTATGAATTTGATGACCTATTAGGACACTTCTGTGTCTAGCAAAGGATTGTTTTAATAAACATTAAACACTTCGCCCAAATTCTGCCCTCTAGCACTTCTCCCAGTCTAATGAATGTATAATGAAAGCAAATATTTGGTATAGCAAAAGAATCCAATTTTTTAAAATCTCATTCCTGTACATTTTTAAGAGGTTAGGTTGCTTGCCATGTAAAGCATCTATGAATTTTAAGTGAGTCCAGATTAGTAAGGCTGTGTAGTTGGTCTTTCATCTTAATGTGACCAAGAATGTCCTCTAGCTCACTCTATTTACTAAGAAATTAAAAAATAGCAAATTGCACATCATTGCAGGCCATATGTCTGTTCCTCTCCTGGGCTCTGCTCTACAGCAATGTTAATTGACTTGCCCAAACCCTCTTCTCCTGAGTTGTGACCACTGCTGATGAAACAATCAACAATGCTCCTGAGCAGAGCAAGGGGATGAAAAAACAATGTAAATCACAGAACCACATTAAGAATAAATTCATTTCTGCAAAGGGATGATAAAAAATTAATACTGACATATAACCTAGGCTTTCAAAGGTAAAATCCTGTGTAAAGCTCAACAAGATTTTTTTTAAAAAGCAGGGGTTTCAGCATGGCCTGAAAGTTGGAGACTTTTAAAAGGCACTTTACACTGAGAAAACAAAACCAGTAATATACAAATTATTGACTGTTACATGTTTATTTCTGGTTTAGTAGACTTTGAATAAGGGACACAAAATTTTTAAGAAACTGCAAGGGCTGTTAAATAAAGACTATATATTCTTCTGTTGGGCAAATAGTGTGATAGATTTGGATGTGGAAGATAAATTGGATTAAACTACATTGAACAAAAGTGAAAAAGACTATAAGCTCTTAGTGTATAAATGAGCTTGTTTTTTACATTTTCACTTGGGTCTTCAGAGGACCTCCATCAAACCACAAGCTTTGTCTTTTAAGCCAATACATAATATTTAGATGAGGGTGCATTGCTCCCTCTCCACAGCCCAGCGCTGTGGGGTGCTGTGGGACACACCTGAGTGTAGGACCCAGCTGAAGCTCGTTCTCCCCACAGCCTGCAGCAGGTGCAGGTCGTTACCCTGGGCTCCTTGCCCAGCTTATAAAGAGGTGTTAGTGGGCTTCTGGGCAGTCGAACCTTTGGCTTCAGACCTTCTCAGCTAAGGGCTAAGCAGGGCTGTAGGAAGTAGAGATGGAGAGCCCAGGAGATGGGCCAGAGCCTGGCAGGAGACCAGGCTGCAGCCCTGGAGCTGCCTGCACTTTCCTGCTTGGCTTCAACTCTACCCCTGCCTGCTGTCCCCAGCATCTGCAGAGTGCTCAGTCCCCTATGAGCCCAGGAAGATCAACCACAGGTACTTTTTGTGACTGTTTCTTCTAATGACCACCTTGAGGGTGTCTGTAGGGCTGTTTCTCAGTGCACTTCATCCAAAATGAATAGAGAATGTGGAATTTTCCAGTTTCTCTATAGGTTTATGCAACCAGCAATTCACTTGTTGCCCATACCAAGCTTTCCTTATTTTCTTTTTTTTTTTTTTTTTTTTTAATTGAGCTAGATAACATGATTAGGTCAGAATTTACTGCACTTTCCTTCTTGCACTTTTTTTGAAAAACACCTAAAATAGTAGGTCTTGTGGATGTAGAGAAAATACTTTAAATATGAAAACAGAAAAGACTCTGAAATGAAAAAGCAAATATAATATACACTTCATTATCATTAATAGCCTGATCACTTTTTCTAGCAGTTTTGTAATTTTTTTACTCCTCAAAGCAGGTAGTGCACAAAAATAGAACATGACTCTGGCAGGCTTATTCCAAATTTCCTTTATAATGTTATTTGTTTAGTAGCTATGAAGTTAGAATTTTAATTCTAATTGTCCTTTTTTTTTTTTTCTAAGTATGGTCAATCTATCTTTTTACTATGACAAGTTATTTTAAACTACTTAGTATTCAGGATATTTGCAGTTGCAATGAACAAGTTCATTTAAACACCAAATCAATCAGTATTTTCACTAGAGAGAAATTTTTAAGTACCAATTAAGAATGAAAAAGTGATCTACATTCTCTAATACAATATTAATGTGCTGAGAGGGGTGATCCCAACTGCATGAGAAAAAACGCAGCTGTGCATATGCTTGTCTTAAGAAAGGGTTTTTTCCTGTCACTTAGCATAATTTAATGAATAAAAAGTGGTTCTTTTACTGCTACTAATGAACGGAAATCCCATCAAATTGCAAGGCATCAACACAAGGACATTACTCTTAAACTTAAAGTGACGTCGATTATCCCAGTGATAATGGAGGCCATGAGCACTTTGTGGGATGGATGGACTGTTCTCGTGGTGCTGAGCTGGAGTTACCTTTCAGCAGTGCATAGATCACAGTTTAGAGTTATGCTATGTGCTTAATTCTGTAATCCTCTGTTGAAATATCAACCTATCTGCTTGTAATGAGACCTTTAAAAAAAACTTAATTACAGAGGCTGTGGGGAAATCGTGTTCTTTAGGTTGATCAGGGTGTGCGGTGATCTGCTGAGGGGAGTGGTGGAGTCTTCCTGATGAAGTAACTCATAGCTGTATTGATGGAGTGATTGGACAGGTAATGGTGGGAAGGATACTGGCCTGGCTCTGTGTTCCAGTGGCCATGATCCTCTCTGGTACCCCCAGTTTGGGTTTCTGTGCTTTGGAGTAAAGGGAGCAGTATGTGAAAAGGCCTTGAGGGAAGGGGACCTGAGTTTTTTACAGGAATCAGCCTTGGGTGGAGGCACCGTATTTAGATGGGGGTTAGATTGCATGGAAAAAGGATTTTACAGGCCTCTAACAGCTGGAGGGCAGTGCAGGAGACCTAAAAAAGCAGGAAGGGATGCTCTAACCCAAAGAGGTTTTATCACCTTCGCTTAGCTTTGTTTCAGCTTAACACCCACTTGGCTCTTTAGAATCTATCTGCTAGGAACACTGCTGAACAATAAGGTGACAACCTCATCCTATCAAAATGACATGAAATAAATTTTTTTTAAGTTGTGTTTGAACTTGTCTTACCATAAAAGTATTTTTAGAGCACAGGCACCTTGGGGGAACATCTGAAAATGTGAACAGAAAAAATAAAAAGAACCTGAAGTTGAATTGTTGAACCAAAGATTGCCTGGCCTCTCCAAGGATTTCATTAGTGGCTTTCCTGTGAAACAGTTTCAGGAGCCTATTTACAACAATTTTGGTTTTCTTGTTCAAGTGATTTTCTTGCATTAATTTGTATATTTTTTTTTTCCTGTGGTATTTCTGTAAGTGTTATCTAAATATATAATTTAAAAGGACTGTTGGCTTAACTATTTTAAGATGGTATCTTTATGAAATAGACTTTTTTTAGGACAGCAAAAGATATAGAATCTCCTTCTGATTATCTAGGGGGGGGAAAGTATTTATTATTCATAAACACAAGAATTTATGCTTATAAAACCAGAGCCATTGAAGTTGGCTCGATATACACAAATTGAAATCAATCCATGTTGTTCTTAAAGTACTTGTTTTGCAGTTTTGGCATGAAGAGTTTGCAAGTAAAACAGTAAAGCTTCTGCTCCCTTGCTGGTTTATAAATAGTTTATATATTAGGTGTTTAGTATGTGTTTTTTAATAAATCATTACTTGTCCTGAAATTCAGGATGCTTTGATCTGTGCATGTTTTCACAAATACATAGCACCTCTAGGATGACCCCAGTGCTAGCAGCAAACTGCATGGGAGGGCTTTTCACATGAATATTCCAAGATTTTGCAGTTTGGTGGGCAGCAGCCTTGGCTATGTGCCACATCACCCTTTCCCTGTGCACCCTGAGTGGGTGTTGGAGATCCCACAAAACCAGGCTTAAAGTAACTGTGCACAGGATGGAAACACCTCTGTGGGATATTGCTGTGATAATCCTAGCCTAGCGAGGTAAAGCTGCATCTAAAAGATCCCTTCAAAAGCGAATAGGAAATGCAGTAACTGGGGAAGTGAGTGGAGTCATGTGGGAAAATATTTGTAGCAGATGACTCTTTTCCAGCACTGTGGCTGTTACATTAAAGAGCTAATGTGTAAGTTAATGCTGCCTGAGGCAGGATTAACTTCTGATGTGTAGGGATTGAAGATTGCTAATGGCCTAGCTAGCATGAAAGCCAGCTTGCCTGGGAAGGTGACTTACTGTTCTTCCTTCTCTTATCTGGCTGTTGCTGGGCTTGTTTTACGGAGCACCTGGCACTGAGTTTTCACTATCTGCCCAACTCCTGAGGGGGCACAAGAGCTGTTGCCAAATCTAAGGCAGGGCAGAGCCATTGGTGAGGCCATTTGTGCATGAGAACAAATCAAGGTGTATGACTAACTGCTTTCCTCATCTCTTCTCAGGATGCTCTGATGGTACAGAGTAGCTTGTGTTACTTCCCTGGACCAGACTTGTAGCTGCTGCCAGTGAGTGAATCCCCAAAAAAATAACAAATTTGCATGCTCTGGGAATGTGATGCTTGTGTTTAGGTGATGCACTTTGGTCACCTTTTGATCACCTTTTCAGCATGAGAGAAGGTGTTTCCTCCCTTGATGGCGAGGGTGTTTGTCATGGTGATAAATGCCGCGATGTATAGAGATAAGAGCATGCCCTAGCTCTTGCTTTGCTCCTCTGTTGTGGAGGGGTGGCTGGGGTCCCTCTGGTGTGCCCCAAGTATTGTATGGATGGAAATTCCTATGGGAACCTGTTCCTTTGTGGCCCTTTCCAGTTTGAGTGTGAGGAAATGGACTCACAGCACTGCTCACACACACAGCAAGATAGACTTCGTATGGGTGGGAATTCCCTGGGGACACTTGCCATGGAACTTTGTGCTTCTCATTAGATGCTGTCTCTGTATGGATTTAGTCTTTTTATGCATTTCTTCCTCAAATGTGCTACTGAGCTCTTACTCTGCTCCCAGCTCCTTCTCTGGAAAACTGCTTCAGTGTGCTCTGCTGTGCTGAGGGCACTATTTCTGCAGCTTCTGGCTGCTTTCTCACCTCCAGTGTTTCGCTGCTCCTGGTGGAGAGGCAGAGCACCTTTATGTATCTAGGTTCTGTTGATTTGTGTCTGTGTATTGGCAGTTGTGCAGTCAATCTACTTTCATGTTAAAGTGCATGATGTTTAAACACTGCTATGTAACTGCCCTCTTAGGATAAAAGGGAATTAAAAAAAATTAAAAGCAATAGATGGGATAAAACAAATAGCTTTTGCTCCTTTTTATAAAATGCATTAAATGTGCGTGGAAGTGCTTGTATAGACTCAGCAGTCTTATACTGTGGTTTTTCTTGAAATTCTTTTTCTAAATAAGATGTCAACATTTGTACTAGAAAGAGTATTTCAGCTATATCTTTTTTTATGCGTCATCTTTTCACAAATATACTACCACTCAGCTGTTGCAGAGGTAACAAAACCCGTCGGCATCTGTCAGTCTGAAGGTGCCTCTGTGATTGCCATTTTAGAGATTCCTGCCTGTTGTGCAGCTTTCAGGCTGAGTGCTGAATGGAATATTTCTTCAGCACATGTGTGGCTGTGTGAGGAGGCAGAGGGGATAAGTGGTGTTGGTGAGAAAGCCAGGAATTCCTTCAGCAACATCTGGACATATTCTCCTCCCAGTGAATGTGGATAACTCAATGCTAATGGGTGGTATGCCCAAGGGAGAGAATCCACCCCATTGCATGCTCTGGGAAGTGCAATTCAAAGCTTTCCCAAGGCATCTTTAAATTAAATTTCTTGGAGTATGTCTTTGAGTTGTCTCACATGCAGAACTCCCACTGACTCAACAGGGCTTGCTGCACACAGATCAAGTGATGGGAGATGTATATTTCCAAGAGATGTAAAAGAGAGGTAAATCACTTTTATTGGTATGGTAGATAGGTGCTTACTTGTGTGTCTGGTAGGGATTCACTATGAAGTGTGCACTTTTGGATTATGTGAATGCCAACTGGAAAAAGTGCCAAAACACTGGAAAAATAAACCAATTTAAAAAAAGGTCGGAATTTCCTTTCCTTCAATCCAGAAGAGCCTCCTTTTTAGGAGTAGCCTTGCCTGCTGACTGGAGTTGAAGGAGGGTAGGTTGGTCAGAGGAACTATAAAGACTGGATGTTTAAAATGGCTAGCAAGAACATATAGACTTGGGTGACAAAGAGGTGTGCCTGTACAAAGCCAGGGCTTTTAGCATCTTCCTCAGATGTATCTGGTATTGGGTGTGGTCAGTGATTGCAATGTGGGGTTCAGCTGGGGTGCAGCTGACCAGTTCTCAGGTTCTGGTTTTATCCAGTAGAATTCAAAGAGCCTGGTTCCTTTTAACTCTGCAGAAGATGAACTTGTGTTATCATAGTTGTGCAGTGTTTGGCCAAATTCCCTGCATTTTGCTTGTGGAATGAAGGAGGCAGCATGTGGATTTTTCTGCTGAAACCAGAAGCATCAGACTAACACGTGATGCTGGTTCCTGCAATGCCAAACTGCTGCTTTGTGGTCTTACCTTATTTCTTTTTCCTTCTTTAAACACAAGGGAAATTTTGAAATGATATCTTTTTCTTAAACAGATTTGTGAAATCAGTGGGGGTTAATTAAAAACTAAATTTGGAATCTACAAACATCCAGAAATTATTTACACTGTTGTTAATTTCTTCTTTAATATTCATAAGTGTTTTCTGTTAATTAAGAAGAGAGGCAGAACATGAAGAAAGGCTCAGAACAAAAGCAGACTGCATACAGATTAGGGACTGAGTTCTCAAAGAACTGGACTAACTACATACTGCCAGCACTGAGTGAGGAATTTATATGCAGGGAATATATCCTGCAGCTGAAAAACTGGGCATACTTGTGTCTTAAACTTACTGCATCAGAATTTGACATGATCCTCTTACCACCATGGCTGCCACTTTCCTTCTTTCTGGCATTCTGCAGTCCTAAAGCAGTTTTAGAGAGCCATTGAATGACCAGGGCTGGAAGGGCCCTTAAAGATCATCTTTTTCCCACCAGCCTTTCACCAGAGCAGGTTGCTTAGAGTTCCATCCAACCTGGCCTTGAACGTGTCCAGGTATGGAGAATCCACAACTTCTTTGGGAAACCTGTTCAGCTGCACCTCCCTCAGTGAATATCCTTTTCTCACATGTGGAGCTATTTGCAGCCTCTTCCACCAGCTGGGACCTTCACCAGCTTTGTTCTTTGTTTTTTAGGTACACCTGTTTACCTTCATTCCTACAGTGTATTTACCTTCAGTATTGAAACAACCTCCTACTGTAAATCTTTCATTTGAGCTGTTTTGAATATTGACCTATTGGGCTGCAGTTTTTCAACTCTGTGAGATGTGGACAAGCTTTAAATAATGTACTTTAGAATATACTTATGAATAAAAGAACTGTATTTCCCAGAAAGATTTGGGAATCTTGTGTTAGTTGTGAATAGTTGGACTTGATGCCTATGTGGATTCTCAGTACAGACAAGAGATTGAAAGAATGACCTTAATTAAAGATGTATTTCATTTAGAATATTGAATATAACTGTGTCTAATCTGGTTGGTAAGAACAAAAAGCAAACACCTAGGTCCCTAAAAATGCCCCTTTAAACAGGCTGTGTGATTGGCATTCCTGCACCCATGGCTGCTGTCTTGCAGTGCTACCAAGACAAGCTTATTTTCAGGTTTCACACTCTACCTTCCCTGCCTAACATTGTGGCAATCTTCTAAGAATGAGCTGTAAGGATAATAAAAAGATAGAAGTAAGAAAATCGGTACTTTAAAGAAAAAAGAAATTAATTGAATTTCTTACCTCAAGTTAAAGGTAGAAATTTTTTGTTTGCTTGCTTTTTTTTTTTTTTTCCCCTAAGGGTGGGGAATCTGCAGTGTTGCTGAGGGAAGAAATAGAATTAAAAGAGAATATGAGCTCCCCTGTGCTCCAGGGATGCTGTTGTATGCTCTGAACTCATTGTACACAATATTCTAAGCTATGACAGTAAGTCAAAAGTTGCAGAAAAATTTATTTTGGCAAGGGTTTGTGGAAGAAATGAAGGATATAGGGAAGTCTGGAGAGTAGAAAGAGACTTCAGGCTTTGTCAGCTTGAGCACAAGTTAAGAGACCTGGGTTAGAGACGAATAAGCTGTATGTACAAATACATTTCTGTGATAGATTTTTTTGATAGAAAAAAGATCACAAATTATATCAGAAAAATACAGGGTCAACTGTAGCAAGAACACCTCAGGGGAGATGGGAGTTGCAGTAATATCAGAAGACATCTGGTAATGGGGCTACAGCAGATATTTTCCCCCCTCAGGGATGACAATGGAACAGTAATTACCAGGAAAGCCAGCAACTTGCAGAGTGCAGGAGTGTCTTGTTTGTAGTTAGAGATGCTGAAGTCTGGAATATATAGAAATCAAAATCTGGTCTCTGAACAACTGAATCTGCAGAGGGTGACAGGTAAAAAGGCGAATGGAATGGGGAAGGAGGAGAAGGAAATGAGCACTGGGATAAAGTCTCTTCCTCAAAGAGCTAATACACATTAATTATATTCTTTAAAGGTTCATCAATTAATGCAACTGCATTTCCCTAACCCAAATTTTATCTAAAACGGAACCCATGAAAAGGAATAGTCCAGGTATAAATGGGTACAGTTGGATCAGTCCCCTATGTGACTAAAATAAAACAGTGCTGTGCTTTTTATCTTCTCTGTCGTTCTCCCAGCTGCTCTAAAAAATATTTTGCTGGTTTAGCTGGCAATTTTTAACCCTTCATGTTGGAATTGCAAAGAGCATTTGCATGGGTTGTTGGTGTGAAGATGAAATGAAACTCTGCTATAAGCAATAAGCTGCAATGTAAAAGGAATAAAAAAGACATACACTGTTTGAAGTGACAGTGATTTAAGATGCTTGAATCTCAGCTTCAGTGAGAAATCTGAAAAGAAGCTGAGCTCTTGGGACTGTTCAGACACCTATAAAAATCAGCCCTCTCTACACTATCTCAAGGAGGTCACTTAAAAGCTAGGTTAGGCAAAAAACTATCTCCCAGCAAG
Organism: Taeniopygia guttata; assembly: GCF_048771995.1. Lineage (NCBI taxonomy): Eukaryota > Metazoa > Chordata > Aves > Passeriformes > Estrildidae > Taeniopygia > Taeniopygia guttata. Next base: position 14,282,149 of record NC_133030.1, read on the forward strand.
ACAGTTAAAAGGGAATGCCTGGAAAATAAAGTTTGGTACAGGTGTGGAACATGTCTTCATCAATACTGATTCCAGAGTCCAGAACTTATTGATGTGTTTCTGCCCTTGCCCACACTTCTATCTTCCCTACAGAAGTAAACATAGTTTCTTCAGGGCTCTTTTGTTATCTGGGCCAGTGAGCTCCAGAGCCATCTGCAGTGTCAGAGGAAAAACAAATCTAAAGGCTGAGATTTCAGTGGGAAATTGCCCTGTTCCCTCTTCTCCTGCAGGTGCCCTCGGAGTTGCTCATACCAGTATCAGTTGCTCTATTTCTTTAAAAAAAAACTTCAAATTGCTTGGTTTCTGCTTTATGCTGCTGGAGTTCTGTGTGACTTTGATAAGTTGTTATACTGTATTTACATGTAAGCATGAAACATTCTTCTCTTTGAATAAGAGGTGATCAAATGGCAATGAAAATGTAATTGAAAACAAAATCCTACACAGCTGAATAAATACTGTCCTTTGCATATTAATGAAGATCTGGTGGGATCAGCAGAAGGTACAGTGGTGTTGAAGTGTTTGAGTGGGTCTGTCCAACCCCCATGTGAGAATCAAAGAAAATGGGAGTTAAGTCACTGTATAACAGAGTTTAAAACCCACAGATTAAAAAAAAAAAAATAATGTTGTTTCTAAAAGAAATAAAGCAACAGATACTACTTTTCATTTTTTAACTGTGGACGGAAATAATTTAGCATATACATTTATCTGTCAAGAGACCACTGGCTGCTCATTGGTGTAGTGGAAATCCACCAATATTACAAAGCTTTTCTGCTTCTGAGTGTTAAAACATCAAACACTGAGTAGCTTTGAAATGCATGTTTTTTAACTGAGGTCTTTCTAGAAGTAAAATTAACTGCACATCACTATTTAATGTATGAAACCACGATTTACTGTCCTGAGAACTAATTTCAGCTTGCTGCAGTTGTAAACTTGCCCTCAATTAATGCGCTACTGGGCCCAATTCAGAGATGGGTAAAGTCAGCAGGTCTTTCCAATTACTTTTATGGATATCAGATGAAGTCTTTAATTAATGCACCACTGAGTGCTCAGGCTCATTTAAAAATTTCTCATTTCTAGATAGAATGCAGATCTTTCAAAATGTCATTGTACTTTAAAGCTGTTCTGCTCTCTTGGATGAGAAGTTATTTACACTTGTGTGACTACATCTGATATATTCCTTCTTTCCTCACACCATAATATGCCTACAGTATGTGTTTTGATATATTATGTGTATCTTTGAATACATAATATATTACCAGATGGTATGTGATTAGCAGGGTACACTAAAGTAGAAAGATGTCTTCTGCCCTGGGTACATGTACACAGTCTGGTAGTGTATGTATTTAAAGTGAATATTTCAGGATGTATTTTTAGGAGAGAAAATAATCTTTTGGTATGTGCAAAAGTTCTGTGTGTGCAGTAAATGAGCTATCTGGGAAAGTTTCATACCTAACATGCTACTGGAAGTATTGGAAAACTGCCTCTGCCCCATGAGGTCAGGCAGGTGAAATTTTGACTAAAAGGACTTAATGTTCAGATGCCACAGGAGTGTTTTCAGTCCCAGGAGCTTAATAGTTCAGATTTGGAATATGGAATAGCTGCTCCTAATTCATAGAGGAGCAAAGAAGTGTTTCTGATGGGTTGCTGCCTACTTGGGTGGAAGCATGTGAAAGCCATTGCTTTCTCAAAACAACTAAGAAAAATGCCAGCCTTGGAGTTGGGCTCCAGCATCAAGGAAACTTATGGATGTGTTTCGACTCCTGAAAAATCAACATTTAAATCAGAAACATTGATACAGCCTTGCCTGAAATAATGTAATTTGTTGTTACAGTTCAGGCTGGTGTTGTGAAGACACCTGAAGTTATGGTCACCTGTTCCTTGCACGGATTTTAGTCATCAGAAAATTAATGTCATTGGCTAAACTTTCAGTTTCAGCAATAAAAATTACACAGTGAAGAGAATTATAGACATTCCAGAAGTGCACTGTTTATGGGTCGATGCAGGTTTGGAGGTAGGCTTAGGTTGGTAACTGAGAGAAAATTCATGCAAGAGCCTTACCTCACATAAATCAATAAGGCTTCCTTGATTGTAATGAGCTAATGCCAATTTATACCACCTGAAGAACTATTGCCCAGATTTACAGTGTAAGTATAATTACTATGACATAGATTTGCTTTGGTTCACTGAGCTGGCAACCAGCAAGGTTTATAGTATCGTGTCTTTTTGTTCTCGCTTAAATTGCCTTTCTAGGGTGGCTGGAGTTAGAACCCAGACCGGAGTTTCCCTCCCAATCTGCTGTTTTGATGGTGTTATGTATAAAGTAGAAATCCTTGTGGAGCATTGGGCTCATCCTTACAGGCCCTGTGTGCTGTTGGCACAGCAGAGAAGGGCCATTCCAATGTGGTGCTTGGCACAGCAGGAAACCTGCTGACTCCCAGGACCTGCAGGAGACCCCATGCCTTTCAGTGGTGGCTGCTGCTATTTATGTATTGTTTTGTTGAAAGATACTGCTTGTCTTTGGCCGCAAGCTTTCCTGGTCTCCAAAGTATCTCAGCACAGGTCTCTCTCTGCCTGGCTGAAGGCTACCATTCAATTTCCATTACTCTTCCTATTTTCTGTTCATGATACGTCTTCCCCAAATGTTAATATCAGTTAAAAAATCAATCAAGAATTATTAGTAGTAATTAAAACATGGGTGGCCAATTATACTGGGTGGGCTCAGTCCCTCCAAGTATAGATTCTGCCCTCAGCTGTGCAAGTGTATCTGGAGTTACTTGATGCAACCACTGTGATCTCTGGATGTAAGTAAGAGCAGGATGTGGCCCCTGCCTCCAGGAGAGATAGTCTTTTAAACTATTGTTAGATGCAGTAAAACTTCTGATTTTAAGTGGTTGAAATATCACATAACTCAGAGAAAATTGTGCAGGAAGGAAAAGAGCTGGGGTGAGTCAGTGAGCAAGCATTTTATGCTTGGAAAGGAGAGAAACTTGTTTCCAAGTGCTCTTTGTGTCACAAATAAGAGGACAATAGTTTCAATGCTAGCATCTGGCAGTCATTTCCCACAGTAAAAATGCACCCTAACTTAGCATGGTTTCTGTGCTCCGGGGAGGCCATACACTTAAATAATAAGGGTGCTCCAGGTCACAGCTGAGATGCAATTAACCCTCAGATTGAAGAAATACCTTCCCACCTGCAGGAAGGATTCTCATTTTGAATAGCTTTCCATTAGTTTTCCTGTGGGAATTACACAATATTGGCAGTATTTCTGGAACTAATGTGACAGTGCCAGCCGGTGAACAGCTTAGCTGTAGGTTCTTAATACTTAGGAGTTCTGTGGGTTTTCAGACAGGCTCTATCTTCTCGCTATTGGGAAAATTCTTTTGTCCTTCTTCAACTGAGCTGATGCCATGTGGCAAAAGAAATGCCATGCCCGTATTTAACAAGGGCTGTGTTTGTGTACATCTGAGATGTGATTTTTAATTCCCTTTTTTTCCCTTGGATGACCTGTAGGCCTGAATATGGTGGTATTTAAAGCTGACCAAAAATATTCAGATATTTGAAAATCCATAAAAGAAATTTATTTTTATCTGAGCAATAACCAATAGAGAAATTGACTCAGCACACTTATAAGAATGAGAGCTTCTGATTATTCAAAGTCATGTAGCTAGGGCCACTAGGAAAACTTTAGAAATTTGAAAATGGTCATTTATGGTGAAAAACAATTTAAATTTTTTACTTACTCTGCAGTTTTCACCCATGATTAACTTGATGTGTGTCTGAATTCCTCTGCCTGTTTCTCACGGAATTGATTGTGTGTTCTCTGCTTCTCTCCTGCAAGGTTTTTAGATAAATTGATATATCCAGACTGATGCTGTTTGCTATTCAATTACTTAAGTGTTCTTTCTTTTTCTTTTAGTTTTCCATAACTCTTACTCTACTTCTGGAGAGGGACACACAGTAAAATAAGGGGACATACAATAAAAACGAGACAGAACAGGAAATAGTATTGTAGAAGAAACTTGGTTAAGGACAGGATATCCTTTAAGTCTTATGAAGTGTGGATGTTTGAGATGTCCAGCATGAGATAATCTCAGTACTTATTTACTTTTGTACTGATTATTGAATGAACATCAAATTTGGGAAGTGGAGGGATTTGGACCAGATGATTTTCTAAGGTCCCTTTTGACCCAAGTAATTCTTTGATTACCATTTTTGATGGAAGCAAGAGGCAATGGACTCTTAAGGGATATTTTGGCCTGTAGACCCCCCTGCCATATCATACTACTGAGTCCATGATATTAATAGGAAAAAGATTAGACATCAGTATAGATGGGAAAAAACCCACCAAAATCAAACTCCACACTTGGGTTGGATGAGATACTTTTTGCTGAGGGCTGGATGTTATCAGGCCAGCACAGCTTGTAAAGCATTGTAAGATTTCTCAAGAGCTAAAAAGGAGTTTCCGCTTCTTTCCCTAGTGTAGTTGATGTGAGCTGTGGACAGAGACTGGCTTGTCAGGACATGGTCTTTCAGCTATGAGAAGATAGATCTCATAATCACAGCATGGGAACTTCTTTGTAAGGCAGTTTGACTTTCATACAAAAATTATTGGGCAGAAAGAAAAAAATTAATGTATAAATTTCCCCTGGATTTAAAACTTGCATTTTGCACTGGCAGCAGATCTCCTCTCTGTTGCCCAGATGGAGAGAGGGTCCAATTCATCATGTATTCATTGAAGGTGAGAGCTGAGAAATGTATGAAGGAATTAAGCAGGGAAATGTTAAATTCCTTCTTTGAGGAGGCTACAGCCAACCTTGTTATGCTGCTCTGTGACCCCTGGAGTAATGTTACCCTAAATGAAGCCAGTGGTTTCCTACTTTTTGCAAACTAGGCCAACAGATTCTTGAAGTGTTAAAACACTATTCGTTTCTTCTTGAGTAAGAGCAGATTAAGAGAAGTGGGCTGACTCTTTTCTACAACAAAACCCACCAACCTGTCCTTGTCCAGAATTTATTTCAATAAAATGCTGTCTTCAAGAGTGGGTAATAAGAAGATTATTTTGAAAAGTGAGAGGAAAAGAATATAAGCCTGAAACCCACTTGTGTTAATGCTGCAGTGTGAATTTGTTGCAAGGTTAATAATAGAGTTGTCACTGTCAACAAAGAAAAGAGTCTGACAACAGATGAGAATTCCAAATGGGTTTGAGTTCCTTGCATAATTGTTATTTTAATTAACATATTCAGGAAAGGCTTCAGAGGTTCCTCAAACACTGCTTGTATCCAGATGAGATTTACCAGAGCACCACTCACAAGCTTTCTTTTGAAAAGTCACTTTCTTGTTTTATCATGTTTACAAAAAACCAAAGTGAGAGTTAGCTATGAATCTTCTGTTATTTGAGTCGATGGCAGATGCTAGGAAGACTTTGCTTTGTGGTAGAGTTAAACTCTATGGGACTGATTACAAAGAAATTCCATTAGCAATATTTAAATGCCATCCTTGAAAGGCACTCAATAATATGTGTGTTGGCGCTGATCAAGAATAGTACCTTTTAAAAATGAAAAAGTAATGTGGCTGTTAGTTTAACATAAAAATGTCAAACTGTGGGCAGTCTCTTGTCAATTAAAGAATCTGGGCTATTCCTAATGGGAATAAGGACGAAGGGGCGGGGGGAGAAGTGGGTACTAAAAATTGCAGATGTGCAGAACTACTTAGAGATAATTTGTGCTGGCAAATAACACTGTCAGCCAGTTTGGAAGTAATACAGGCAGCTTGATACCTGTTCTTCCTGAGCCACCTTAGTGATTTCTTTTTCTTAGTATCTTCCTTAATAGCTAGCAAAGCTTTAACAGCAAGCAGGGCTATGGTAATGGTGTGCTGAGTGGAGGTGGATTTGTCCAGATTTAAAGAATGTGCTTGCTAAAGTTCATAAAATGTATTAAAATGGCAAATCTGCTTGTTGCTGAACTGAGGGATATACCTGTAAGAGGGGAAGGAGGATTCTTTAAAGTTTGCAGGCTGGTGGAGCTGGTGCTCAGGTAGGAGTCAAGGGATGAGGATGTGCATCTTTGTAACCTGTCAGTTCTTGTTAAGGATATGTCTCCATAAATAAAACACAGTCAAGTTTCAAACTTTGCCTCATCTAAAAGTGGCTTCCAAGGAAACAAAAGTCTGGTAGAATTTCACTTGGAGCGAATGTCATACAACAACTCTCTTTATTAATTAATGTTGCTCGCTTTTGGAAAGTCAGTGCCTGATTTTTTTATCTTAAATCAGTGTTATTTCCATTATAATTCACACACACATTTCCTCAACCATCTTTAATCTATTTACTTAGTTATTCCCTCTTTCCTTCACATGTTTCAAATCCCTCTCACTTTTTAGGGACTTTCTAGGTATTTGCTCCAAAACTGTCCCACCTAAAATGAGGCTTGTGCAACAGCTGCTGCTGTAGCAGTATCCAGAGCTGTCTTGTGATCTAAACGTGAATTGGAATGGAAGCATTAGCATTTCTCTTTTTGTGAGGTAGGAGCTGAACAGAGTGTGTGGTGTGACCATGGTCATGCAGGTCTGTGGCAGGCCTTGAGGCTGAACATCCAATGTGTTGTCTGAGCCCTAAGACACTCTTCTAAAAAAATATTTATGTCTTAATAACAATTTTTGATTTTCTGTCCAAACTGTAACATATTTTCTTATTCTTCATCTTGGGATCTTTTATTTTATTATTTCTATTTTTTTCAAATTTACTTGCAAATTGCTTACCATACTTTTTAACCCAGTCATTTGGATCTTTCTCCTTTCATTGATCTGTTACTCCTTGTGTCCTAATTTTTTGTTTTAATGACTCTTATCCCAACTTCCTAACAGTATTTCATTCATAGGTTTGGTGGCTTGTCATATTAGCTTAATATTTTTGTCGTCCGTCAGGGCCACCAGTCATTGGCTCAACATTTTTGACATTGCTAATTGTTATACTTTGTTTTATTGCTCTGTCCTTCTATTATCCTTTCCAGATACTTTGCTCAAAGTGCTATATAAATGACTAAAATATAGTGTTATGGGCCAACTGTAAAGTAAATTAATGGACAATCTTGCTGTGAGGCCAAAACCTGGGATCCTCAAGAGCTGTGCTGCAGAAAGCCAGCTGAAATTTGAGCTCTGGTTTCTCTTAGCACCACTATTATCAGAATTTCTCAGTGCTTATCCCCATTTTTTTTTTTTTTTATATGAGCATCTATATCTCCCTAAAAATGCAGGAGGTGGCATGAGTATTACAACTTTAAAGGAGCTGTGGATATTCAAATGACATTTTCCCAGTGTTTGGAGGTTGTTAGAGCAGAGGTTGCAAAGTGAGGAGAGGATGGAACGTGGGCAGACAGGGCAGGCTGTGGATGGTGCTAATTTCTCTGGCAGATTGGGCTTCTACCCAAGCCTAAGACAATTTTCTAATTTTTGCAAAACCCATGTAATCAGTAAAGCAGAAGTTTTTCACATAGCTGAAACTTTGGGCAGCTTTTAGGAGAAGCAAAATATACCATGCTAATTTGATGTAGGAATGTGTGAGCCTTTAATTAGGGACTCTAATAAGAGCAGCAGCAGACTTCCCCCAGTGCAAATGCTGTGGAGGAAACTTGTTCTCCTGAGTTTGATGAGGCAGCTTTCTGATGAGGCAGTGCCTGAGCATTCTCAGAGATGGGAAGGACAGGAGAGAGCAAATGCCAAACAAGATTTTAAGCTGTGCCAAGGGACGTGTGGGTTGGACATTAGGAAGAACTTTTGCCCAGAGAGGGGCATCATAGATGGGAATGGGCTGCCTGGGGCAGTGGTGGGGTCCCCATTGTGGGAGGGGTTCAAGGAAAGGCTGGGTGTGGCCCTCAGAGCTCTGCTGGCGTTGCCATGTTGGGGATGGGTCCCCAGCTAAGCTGAGTAATGTGACAGGGCTCTCCCAAGGCAATTGATTCCATGGTTCTGTGACATCACAGCCTCTGGGGCCAGCAGGGTGGCTGGGAACTGTCCCCAGCCTGTCGCTGTGCCCAGAGCAGGAGCAGCAGTTGCTGCGGAGACACGGCCAGAGTAGTGAGCGCTGAGGTGGCAGCTCAAGCTACAGAAGCACCATGGCTGGCTACGGCTCCCAGTGGCTTCTGGGCGCTTGCATGCTCCTGATGCTGGTCCAGCCCCTCAGCCCTTCCAGCCATCTTGAGGGGGACATGGGCACCTTGAAGGAGCTTCCCTAGGTCATGGAGCAGCAGGCCACAAGCCCTGAGACGAACCCCCGGTGGGTCATGGCGGTGGCAGAGGCTTTGGTGGCCTCAGTGGTGGAGATGCTGCTGACGGCCATTGTCCACAGCCTTGGCAGAAGGCTCTGGAGGTGGTGGAGAAAGGTGAGGGAGGGGTGTCAGGCAGCTGGGATTGGTACAGGGGTAAGCATGAAAGATGGCCTTGAATCAAGCCTGCATCGGGTGAGGCATGAGAGCCGCCATGGAGGAGAAAAGCTGGTCAGATCCCAAGGGTCCTGGCCCTCTTGGGCAGCACTTTGCCCAAGGCCCCAAGGCAGAGGGGGACTTGCGGCCCAGGGAGGGAATCAGGGCCAGGGGCTGAGCCCCAGGCACACCAGGCTGAGCTGCTCAGAGCTCTTCTCCCTGCAGCCTCAGCCCTGGGCAGCCTGGCCAGGCCAGAGTGTCTCCTGAGGCGTCCAAAGAGATCCCAAGAGGGCTCAGCCCCACGCTCTCCCCGTTCTGTGTCTTGCAGGAGAAGCGCCAGAGCCCCTCGGTCTCTGCAGGGCGGTGCTGCTGCCGGGGACGCGGCTGCAGCAAAGAGCTGCTGCAGCTGCTGAGGCAGAAGTGTGCCCTGATGTGGCTGTGCCTGCGCCTCAGCTCTCTGCAGAGGCCCAGGCAGGAGAGAGCAGCAAAATGGGGCCTTTGGAAGAGGAGGCTCCAGCTCGCCTCTCAGCTGGCAGAGCCGAGCAAGGGGATGTAAGAGCAGTGCTCAGCCCGGGCACTGCGACGTCCCCCACTGTAGGTTTTAGCGAAGAACCCGTTTTTTAGCCATAGCCTCCCATAGCTTAGCTGTAAGTTCTAAAAACCTTTTTCCCAATATCAAGTTTTTCTTAGCATTCTAGTTCTAAGATGTTGTCAAGTTTTTTTAGGTATAAGGTTGTCCCCATGTAGATTTCCCAACCCATAGTTTTAGATGTTTGGAGTAGTCCATTTGAATAAAGTTCAGCTTTTTTTTCACCTTGTTGTTTTATTTCCTTGATATTCCATCCACATAGGGGCAGAGTGGCTGATGGTCAAACATGGTAGTTCCAGCCAAGCTGGAATGGAAAACCTGAGTGTCCCAGCAGGGCTTGAGAGAATATTGAGGGCATCTGGAAAGAAAAGGGAGTGGGCAGGAGCCACCTGCCTGCATCTTCCAAGGAATCTTTGCTTGGATCCCTGCCTGCCTTATGCCAGAGGCCCCAAAAGGTGGAGGAAGCTGTGTGGGCTGGCCTGAGAAGGTGCTTGCAGGACCAGTGAATCTGTCTGGGCTGGCTTAGAAGTGGCTCCTGGCCAGGCTCAGGCTGTGCTGGACATTGGTGCTGCATCCCTGCTGTTGGTGTCAGGGCGCAGGAAGTGTTCCCCAGGGATCAGTGCAGCAGGGCCCAGTCCTGTTGCATCTCTGTCCTGAGGGTCTGATTGAGGGTCTGAGTATCCCATGAGGAAATGGGTGAGGGCACCAATTGGGCTGCCCTTTTTTTTCTTATTGCATTTTGTCTTTAAAGAGGGAATAAGTGTGTTTATTAGGGTGGTTGTATTTACCCTTAATGCAATGCATTAAGCATTTATTTCTAAGAAGTCTGCTTTAGCAGCGAGTGTGCTTGTAGGAGAGCAGAACTATTGATTAGACAGAGTCTGAGGCACTTTACTGTCATTACAGTGGGAGCAGGTTTGATGTGGTGGACTCTGTTTCTGTAAGCAGTGTGCTATGCATGCATATCTTGTCCACTGCATGTTTAATGGTTGCTGTTGGAAGTGATTTTTGCTTTTCATGGCATTGGTATTGGTTGAATGGTGGCGTTTCCTCTTCCTTTCCATTTGTTCTGCCAATGGTAATAATTAACCAGCTCTCCTTTGACTTTTATTTAATATTGATCTCTCGTGTATCATAAATGGAGTCTCAGTATCTGCATGCAATGATGCTCCTGGAAGCTCTGCAATTTACTGCAAACAACTTTTAAACAAGAAAAAAATAATCTTTCAGCACAGATCTTCCAAAAACATTTAGGAAGAAAGGGTTCAGAAATCTGGACACCAATCCATGACTTGAGGGATTTTTGTAATTCTTTTGTCTGTGATGTTGCACATAAATAAAGACCTATCTACAATGTGTGTATGTTACAGCTTTCACAGATTGTAACTACAGTACCATTCAGCAAGCTTGTTTTGTTTTTTTAAATTTTGTTTATATTTCTGAGAAATGTGAAAGTAACTTTTTTTTTTCCATGAAAAAAGAAATATTTCCTGTATGGCAAATATTGATTTGCTCCTTCTTAACAAACTTAATATTTCTGCTGTGTGGTGTGAGGGCTTTCTTTATTTTTTCTGTTCGCTTTTGTTTTTCCTTTGCATGTTTTTTGCATTTGTTTGTGTTTCTTTGGTTTTCATTTTGCTTTTATTTGGGTTTTCGTTGTTTGTTTTCAGAGGTTTTTTTTTAACAATGAAGTTTGCACTCTTCTCTTCGGAAACCAGGAGCTCTTGAGTTCATTTTTGGGAGACTTCTGCTTCCTTTCCCTTCTTGTTCTGAACGCAATATGAACAGCAATGGCAAAACCTGTGTTATTCATGAGCATGAGAAAAAATGAGTTGGAGAGGTGGGGAAATCAGAAATATAACACTAATTTCCATATGTAGGAAACTTATTTCTCCTTCGTTGTACTGATCTGCAGCATCAGCACCAGAAAATTAGGCTATGTCTCCTGTCCTTAAGAAGCCTCACTTCATTTTTGAGACAAGTCTGGGTGATTTTGAACAGTATGGTGTCCTTAAATTCTTGTTGACAGTCTTAGGAATGCTAGACCTAGGGAAAGTTTGTAGACAGCAACAGCAAAAAGGCTCTACAAAGCCTGAAAATAAGAGCTTTGGACAGCTTTCTCAGGCTTGAAATTTAAACTGTTTCCTTTTTGGTCCTTTATTTGCAAGATGTGTGTGGATTTCTGGCCTGGGAAGGTACCTGTGTGACTTTCTTCCCTTGGCATGCTTGGAAAGTTGGGGGCAAAGGTTTTGTGCAGTCTTTCCAGCAAGGCAAATGCCAGTGCTTGAGCAGCTGCAACTTTGCAACTGCTATAGCAGAAATGAAGCTTCCTGCAAAATCAAGGCTCATCATAGAATCAGGGCTGTTCTTTTGGAAAAGCCTTTAAGTTTCTGTTGTAGAAAGAAACACATTTGGTTTTTTTTCTTCTTCAGGGAGTGGAAAATAAGTGTTTGTGAACATTTAGTTAACAGAAAACTTAGATTTACACTAGATGTATTAATATGAGTGGACGTTTCTTCTTAGTTCTAAGTATTTCCTGCAAATTTTTAGCCAAGGAACCTAAAAATTCTTTGGTAGGAATTTCAGAATATAATGGTGGGTGCAGCTTCCTCACAGCAGTTACTGCCTAGGTATCAAACACTTCAATGGGAGAAGTGTGAAAGAGGCATTGGAAAATAATGATGCAATGAAAAAAACAGAGTCTGGGGAAAAGTAACCCCTGCCTTGTCATTTTAATAACCAATGCCACATGTTGAAGCAGTGGAAGAGGATGCAACTGCTCAGTAAGCCCAAGGACAGACTCGATACTTGTTTTGTTTCCTTCTGAAATTCATTATTTAACTGTGTAAAATTGCCTGCTTTGGACTGAATGTTACTCTAAACCAAACCCTGACTATTTCAGTATGTCTGGGGAATGTAGTAATTGGAAGCAGATTATAATGACTGCCAATAGCTCTTCCCAGCATTTGCATCCCTGTTGTATTCTGGATCTTCATAGTACAAAAAAAAGCTAATCAAGAAATGGCATGCAAAATGGACAACAAAGAAATGGACAACAAAAAGTGGTCTTAGCCTTGATATATCTTTTTTGATGATTACCATTGCTTATTCTTTTCTTATTTCTCCTGCAGTGGAAATTGTATTTATTCAAAGTGTTTATGGTCCTTCTCCTTTGTTGATCTTGAGCACCAGGGTAAAGCCAGGCAATAGTGCCACTGCCATGGTGAAGAGGGCAGGCACAGCTGCTTCCTTCAAGCAGGTGTGGCCATTTTCTTGAAAAATGCAGGGAATTGGGGAATTCTGTCTGCCAGCTTTCTCACCAGAATCCTTCATCATTCCCCAAATGATTTTATAGCCACATTCCTCTGTTTAGCCAACCTGCCATCAGCAGAGGGACCAGAACAAGAAAAAAAGGCTGTTCCATTTAATATAATCTTTCCTAAACTGAAATATCTTTAAGGACTTTGTCCTTGCTTCACAGGCAGATCTGTACCCATGAGTGTTGGGATTTTTTGGTAGCAAAATTCCAAGTTGTGGATGTATCTGACCAGAGGGGGTGTGGTGTGTGGAAACCCAGTCCTGAGAGAGTGCCTCAGCTAAGGTTGTTACTGTGCTTACACACATAGTTAAACTACTACAATTCAGAGTGCTTACACATGGATTTACTCCAGTAGCATCCCTTCAACTCCCATTTGCTAGTTTGTTCTTTCTGTGCCTGGTTGGACTGGGAGCCCTCCTGCAGCTGCTGTTTCTCTTCCCACTCTCTCCCCCACAGGCTGGTGGTCATTTGCCCAGGATGGAGTTGCTGTTAAGACCTTTGAGTGGTCTCCTTTTTGCTAGTTACTCCCACATTCCCTCACCAAATGTACCCCAGGGCCAATATTTTTCCTTTTTGGGTGGAAAACCCTGTTTTTGGGGTTTGGCAGCTGCTTCCTGGGCTACCTGAGGGGTCTGCCCTGCTCTGGAAGGTTCTGTGGAGACACACAAGCTGTCAGTGCCTTGAGGGAGGGCACCTTGGGAACAGCATGTCAGCCCTTCTGCAGCCTTTCAAAAGTGCTGGAAACAGCCTGGTTTGGGAGGGAAAGGTGCTCTGAGGGATTTGGTTTTGAGGCCCCTGTGCTGCTGTAGGAGTGGGGTGTGATGGCAGTGGGGCTGCCTGTTAGCAGGGCAGGGACGGAGTGAGGGGACAGGCTGGGCACTGAGCTCTGCCAGGAGGGGAAGAGATCTTTTGTTTGGGAACAAAACTCTCTGCTCCCTGGCTATGGTATGCCTGTGATGAGGGGTGCTTGGTTATCTCAGGAAAGGGGAGAAATCTCCTGAGGACAGTCCCACACCAGTGCTGTGATTGAAATGCCCTCCAGCTCACTTAATCAGGCTAATACTTTGTCACTAGATGGCCTATCCTTGCCATTTCTTAGATTAAGTTTTTCCTTACTGATTTTTCTAAAATGTTAAGCTTCTTGCCTTTTATTTTTCTCTTTTATTATCATGTTTTTGAACTGCCTCTGCCTTGGGCCTCAGGTAAATGGCAGAAAGTGCCACACTGTAGGTCAGGGAGCAGGCAAGGGAAAGACTTTCTCCTGGCAGAATTGTATTTTATTCCATGGGGAGACAACATTTCTTTGCAAAACACTCCTCTGACTTTAAAATAATACATAATAACTATAAAATTACCAAATGTCAGGTAAACAAAAAGTTATTAAGAATGACCTTATTAGTTCTATCTGCAATTCGCAGAGCAAGGTAATTGTCAAGCCTCACTGTTATTAGGTTGAAATAATAGTTTGGGGACCATCAACATTAAAATTTCATTATGATGGGACAAAAAGGCTCATGTATAATCAATAGTAAGAATCTATTATTATTGACTTGGAATGAATGAAGCATGAACACATTTGTGCAGATATGAACAGTTAGCAATCTTTTGAATAATAAAGAATTAACACTACACAGATAATGCCATTCTGGGAATTGGACTCAAACTCAAATTGGTACATGTCTCTTTGTTATAAAGTCAGATCCACCTCCCTGGGTAACTTCCATTAGGCATTTTCTCAAAATACTCACTGTCTACAGTTTTGTATTCCTCAGCTCTGGTTCATGAGGGACATGGGCATGCAGGCCAGTGTTGTGTTGGAGCATGCTCTGCTTGCTGTTTTGGGGATCCTGCTGGGAATAGCACTACTTTGGGACACAACACGGTGGGCACAGGTGGCTGGGAGCAGGTTGGAAGGGTGCATTTTCTTTCTGCCATCATGAGCCTGGCAGAGCCATTTCAATGAGGCAGTGTTGTTGCTTGCATCTCTATCACCAGGCTGAAATAGGTGAGGGACGGTGAATGTTGAATAGAGAAGTACAGAGCGTCTGCAGTGTGCTGGGGATGTGCCCAAAGCTGTGGTTAGGATGTGTGACATTACCTTGTCTGTGTGCTGAGACAAGATGTTCTCAGCATGTTCTGTTCTGTCTCTGAGGGATATGTCACACTGGCAATAAGGCTGGGCTCTTGTTTTCCACTGATGAGGTGAACCCAAAACGCACTTCATTATGTGCTAAATCTGATGCATTTCAATTTTTTTCAACCTGACTTTGAATTTCTATATACTAAGTGCTTTTGAAAGGTGTTATTGAAGGGTATTGTAACCCTCTTCCATGCTAACAGCTGCCTCCCAGCACTAACCTCTGGCTGTGGTTTACCTGCTCCCTCCTGCTGGCTCCCAGCTGCTCTGACATCCAAGATACTCTGAATCTCCATTGACTTAGACTGCACTTTTACAGGGAAGGTTTGGGTTGGTCCAAAAGGTCCAAATCTGCCTCTGCTGGTGAAGGTCACTAGCCTTCTGGTGAAGATCACTGCCTCTGCAGTGAAGAAAGTCAAACATGTAGATTTGGTCCCCAGACTATTTTTTCAGCTTAATAACTTATAGGCTATGGAGTGTCCCCCAGTGCTCCTACTTCCACATCTGTTAAATTCCCAAACATGGAGGAGATTCTGACCTACAAGGGAGATTCTGACCTTCTGCTCCAAGTATCAGATGTGCAACCTTAGAAGCACTCCTTACAATTGCTAGTCCAGTCAAAGAGCACATAGGAACAGAGTCTTCTGGAAATCTGCCTGTTTCTTTTTTTCCTGTGGCTCTGTTCTGCAGCATGCTCTGTTTCTAATGGAATTGGGGAAGTCACCTGATGCCTTAAAAATAAGTAAAGGGATCTTGTGTCTGTGGCACTTGACAGGCTCAAGGAGACTTTCTGGGGAATCTGGGAAATATTTTTTTTTTACCTGTGAAATGGG
Source organism: Taeniopygia guttata (assembly GCF_048771995.1). Taxonomy (NCBI): domain Eukaryota; kingdom Metazoa; phylum Chordata; class Aves; order Passeriformes; family Estrildidae; genus Taeniopygia; species Taeniopygia guttata. The sequence continues at coordinate 14,297,483 of NC_133030.1, forward strand.
AACAATTATTATTTTAGCCAGTGGAGAGGGAATTATTATTTATTACTTGTATTGCAATAGCACTAAGGGCTGGTTAGGCTACATGCCCAGAAATAGAGAAAGTTATTTAATGAATTAAGTGTATTTTTTTTTTTTCAAAAGCACTCATAGTACTTTGGATGGAAGTGGGAATGAGCGGTGTATGGCAGTGGCACCTGCTGTAAGCCATTAGAGTGAGTACAATCATGAAAGAACATGAGTGTTATTTCCTTTCCAATTTACTAGCAGTGCATTTCTTCTTCCCAATGCTCAACTTTCAGATGCCTTTCAGGGGTAAGAAAGGAAAACAACTGAAAGACAAAGGGAGTGCAGTGAAGCAGAGGGAAAAATTTGACCTAATCCTGGGAGAGAGGGAGGATTATACTGGATAATTTCCAGTGTCCCCTTTTCCAAGAAGGGGGCTAGAAGAGGAGGGAAGCCCTTGGCCTTTCCAGAAAGGAAGGCCAGAGATCCAAAAGTTTTAGAATATATGGAGGTATATTCAATTTGGCTTAATACCCTCAGCCTGTGTAAAATTATGGGCATACCTCATTTTTTGTAATTTCTCCCTATGAGGGCAGAGGTTATGGACAACCTCAGATGTTTTCAGTGAGAAAGATTGAGGGGAAACCTCAAGAATGGAGACACATTGACAATTTTTGTCCTGCTGAAGGCATGAGCCTCTTCTTGTTATTTTAATTTTTTTTTTCATTTGTTTTTCTGTTGGCACATCATGTAAGCCATTGATGTTTCTTTTATTTCCCTAAGGATGAAGAATAAGGAATAAACAGATGTGTATAAATTTATCAAAAAGGAGGAATTTATATTACTTTTCTTTTGGTCCTGAGTTTAAGTTCTGAAAATGTTCTCGAATTTTTTTTTTTTTTTAAGTGCAAGATACATGCAGGGCACATAGAAACATTAAAAAGATTTTACAGAGCACATACCATAAATCAATGAGTAAGTTGTTCAGAACAGCACAACAATGAATATAACTGAGCATATATAAATCTAGGGAGAAGGAAACCGTTTTTTTTTCTAATCTTGTCGAGTCTCCTGCTGATTTATAAAATAGGTGAGTAGCCAGCAAAATCATCAAAGTGTGCCCAGAAATTATACAGTGGTCTAAAAATACAATACTATTGTATTCACAACACAGAGTATTCATCACTGATATGGTTCCATAATTATAATTGTTAAACATGAGTCCTCTATACCCGATCTGATACTTTATTAGAGTGATTGATCACTGCAAAATTTGTCTGCAAAGAAAAATCCTATTTTTCTCCAGTGACTTGCATCAACCTATTTTCCTTTTAGTGCTAAAACTAGTTTCAAGTACTCCATTTCAAAGCTGACTTCTTAGTATTACTAAGTTTTCATTTAAGTTGAAAATTTAAAGCCAAAATCTTTCAAAACTTTTTCATACCTAAAACTAGGAAGTACTATAGTACTATATAAATTCATGGATCTTGTCTTCTGCTTCTTTTGGATCTACTTCCCTGCTATGCTGCTTGGATCTCTTTTGGCTTCTGTGTGTTTGTTTCCATCTGTATGTAAGTTTTTCTGATGCCATACATTTGATATCTGGGAAGGGACATGACATACTTGAATTCTCTTCATGAGAAAAACATTTCAGTTTTGCCTTTCTTGCAATCTATTGCTGAAACTTTGAGGCGAATGATAAAGGTATAGTGCTTTCCATAATGAGTAGTATTTCAAGTAAAAGCATTTACTTATGGGTAATAATTGTTTTTAAGTAGTATTTATAAGAGGGAAAAAGCAGTGCAATTTAAAGTAGTTTAAACCAACCATGAGATGAGAATGTTTCATACTCATAAACTGCATTTCACTTTAAATTGTTACAAATACCCAAGAGACCGTGAATTTGCATATATTCATTTTAAACCCTGCATTTTTTTTCTTTTTTTCTTTTTACTTTTTTTTTTTTTTTTTTTTTTTGTGGTGAGCATGGTGACTTTTTCCTTGCTGAATTGCTGCCTCATGTCTCCAGCCTCATTTTTATTGCTGCAGTGTACCTGCCACAAAATAATTGCAAGTATGAAGGTCTAATTTTATTCCTCCTCCTTACCAGTTGGAGAGCATGTAATACTGCTGAAGAGACATAAACAAAAATTTTGGTTCTGTTAAGGCATGTGTGTGTGTGAACTCAATAGAAGCCCTTTTTGTGTGACTTCTTCACTAATGCAGCCCTTTGGATTAGAGGATGGCAATAAAGTAACCTACTCACAGAACTGTTGGTACTGCTATTTCTACTTCTGGATAGAAGCCATCATAATGACAGAAAGTGTAAGTTGTTACTTTTAGGTGGTTTGCTTTGCATCGAGTGAAAAAATTACTTTACCAGTGTCATACAGCCCAGCAGCCTTCATATTCAAAACAAATAATGACCTTATGTTTCTCCCAGGCAGTGTGTTTAAACACAGATAAAACCAATTGACTTGTCCAGCTGACACTTTGAAGGATAATTCACATCCACTGACTCTAGTCATTAAAAGGAGATGGGACAATGAAATTGATTCAGTCTTAGTCTCTGCAAAAGGTTCTAAGGGTTCTGTAGTCACTCCAGTCAAGTTGGCACATTTGATGTCTATCAAAAGAAGAGGTGTGAGCCATTGAGAAATGAGTCTCATCTTTGAAAGAAATCTGTTCCATTTTTTTTTCCTTGAGTGCAAAAAGCATCTTAAAAGATTTAACTTCTGTTTCTTTGTCAGTTTTAGAGCTCCAAAATGCTAGACAAGTGTTCTTGAACTTCAGTAAAACTCTGTGAATGTTACTGAATTTTGAGTGGTCGGAAGAAGACTCTGATGAGAAATACTACTTCGCACATCAGCTTCCAAAAGTTTTGGTCCTCATTTAAACCTGCTCCAGTCTTTGATCTGGCAGATGGACTGGAAGTCTCTTGGCATCTGATATTAAACTTTTTTAAATTTCTGCCACTGTCAAAATTTGCTGTGAAAACTGTCTTGGCTGCTTTTCCTTCTGCTGTTGGAGAGAACAGGTTATTGTGAGACCTTGACTTTAGTTAGGATCTAGATCTGGACCTCAAAACTGTTTGGGATAGACAGAGGGGAAATTTCAAAGCTGAGCTTTCCAGAACATTTTGATTGCTGAGAATATTGCTAGCCAAATTTTTTTGTTGTTGTTGTTTATACAGGCTTGTCTTACCTAAAATGCATATAATTCTGTAGTAAATTCTTAGAATAGTGCAGTCTCACAAATATTTCAATTTTTACATCTTTTAGTTACAATTCAGTGAAAAATGATCTGCCTGTCACAGGTAACTATTTTCCCTGTGATGTTTGAACTTCCATTATGACACTCATTACATCATGTATTATGGAGAGTTCTTTGTAATTACATTTTGACAAATACACATTTCATGTTCATGACATTATACAAAATAACTTGCCTTTGTTTAACTCTTCAGTTTCTGCCTTGTTTTTATTTCACTGTAGTAGGATTTTACTATTCCTGAGCAGCTTTCTTTTTATGGACTGTATGTAAAAAAAGAGTGCAGTTTTGTAACTTAGATGTTCATATTTGTCATATACAGAGATCTGTCTTTGTGCTTTCATTAAAATAGTCAGGAAAAGCATGCATAGGTGAAATTGTACCAAATAATGGTTTTAGTTTATATCCAAATATAATTTTTTATAGAATTGTAATGGGGGAATTGATTAGACTTGAGGTATATGCCTTCTAATCTGAGGTATTTTCCAACTTAAGTGATTCTATGATCAGAACCTCTTCTTTGCATATCAATTCTATTCAAGTAAACCAGTGTGAGTGGAGTTTGTGTGTTCTAAGCAGGAGAGATTCCCACTGATTGAGACAGGTGTGATGTGGAATCAGCTGAAGATTACCTGGTGTTTGCCCATCTCTGGACAGGGCTGGGCAGTAAAGTTTGTGTTCTGTATTTAATCCTTGAAGCATTAAAAGGAGTTCATTCCCCAGGTGAGCACAAGGATAGATAAATCCCTGTATGAGCAGAACCCCTTAAATCCTTATAAAAGGAGAGGTGAAATAATGCAAGTTGCCTCTAGTATTCACTGTTGTTTCCCAGCATTTTCTGCTCTTCCAGATCTGTTCTCATCCTGAACTGTTTTATAACTGGTGAGGATTCTCATAATGTTTCCCCCCCATTTATTTAGCAGGAAAATATTGTTGTGGCTTCTCAGCTTTAAGGTTTCTAAGGTTGTCTCTTTTTGCTTTTGCTGATTGCCATCCACTCTCAGATCATTCACAAATGAGGCCTGATACCTCTGTGCTGACAATGTATGAGAAATTCTTGTGCTCAATACCCTGTGTTTGGTTTTGAAATCTTTGTTCCCAGAGAACCAACAGTTTCCCTCAGCTCTGTCCATTAACAGTAGACCACGTTGTATCATATTTATTTAAAAGACCATGGGAATATTGTTATCCAAACTAGCAAAATTGGAATATGTTCAATCCAAAGAGATTTTTCTCTCTGCATTCAAGGCATCTAAATTTTTCTTCCATCAAAACATAACAATTGTAATGGATGATATCATAATACTGAGAACTGCTTAAGAGCTTCCACTTTAAAACTGTAATGGGCCATGCAGACAGAAGAGAAAAAAAGGCTAAAAGCATAAATTGAAGATAATCAATGTGAATAGACCTTACCCATTGTGCAGTTTGAATAGGATAAGCACATATTATCTGGCATAATTGGTTCATGTGATTTTCTAATTGAAGTGAAGAAGTAATTAGAGCCTAATTGAAGCAAAGTAACACAGTGTCTGTCAGCATTTCTCCTTCTACCACACATTATATTATTACCTGTCATCTTTTACTTTAGTGGGAGTGAAAAAATGGTGAAAAAACACCAATATGAAGCTTTTGGAGTTTACCTAGCCAAAGCAAAAGTACAGATAAAAGACACTAAATAAAAGCAAATAAGCCTGACATTAACTGGGTACTTCTAAATTAGGAGCCTAATTAAGAAATGAATAGCATTTGGTAAAATGATAATTTAAATCCAGTCTTATTAAATATTAGAAAAAGACTATTTAGAACTTGTTTTATTTGATTCAGGGATCTGTGCTTTCTGTTTCACATTTCTAAGTGAAGAACTTTGCAGTGACAAATAAAATGGTTGCTATTTTTGGCAAAATGGTGGAAAACAATCTCAGCCCTTTCTGCCTTTTTTTTTTAATGAACTACATTATTTCAAAACTGTCTAACATATGAAAAGCAATTGCTCTCAGTGTAGAAAATAGAATGTACTCAGAAGGTGTTTTGGAGATGCTTGAAATAAAAAGAGAGGAATTTGCAGGTTTTCTGTCTTGGGAACAAAAGTATGTTTTAAATATTTTTAATTCCCAGAAGAGAGAAAAGAGCCCAAATGATGAATTAGTTTTAATCACTCTACACCTATAAATTCAGGTGTATCTTGAAAACAAGTTTCTTGAGACAATATGCAGTAATTCTTATTAAGGAATGGTAATATCTTAATGGAATAAGAGGTTATATAAAGTAAAGAAGGAATAATATTTTTGGTAAAGAAGTTGTAACTAATCTCCACACCCCCCCCCCCCCCCCCCCATTCCTTGTTGCTATCATGTATTTAGTGTTTAGTCACTGCCAGCAGAGCAGTGTAGTGAAAGTTAGAGGTCAATCCCCTTCATATTGCAAAGCCTCTCGGGTTTCTTGCTGGCAACCCTGACATGAGTTATTAGCCTATAATGTTGGTAAGAGATCTGAAAAGTTCTTGGTGAAAGCAGTGAGAACAGCACTGTCAGACAAACCAGCTAACCATGATTAGAACAGAGCAGCCAGCTCACAGCCTGCAAGTTCAGGAAGGCTCACTTGGGCATCTTTATAGAGTCTAGAACAACTGCAGACCAGAAAGGCAGAGAGGGATTGTTAAAAGGATTTTTAAGCTTTTGTCTTCGAGGGGCCTAAACTGATTAAATTGAGTTTTGTTTTTTGTCCTGGTGCTGTTTGCGTTTCAAATAATACATTTCCCAGTATAAATGTGTTACTTGTGAAAACCATACTAATCCTGCCTTGGTGCTGGGTAGGTTTGTATTGCCCATCAGAAAATTAAATTTTATTGAGGACAGTGAGAGATAGTGGAGGAAAGTCTGAGTAGCAAAAAAAGGGTAAAGGTGGGCAGCCTAACTTGAGAATATATAGAACGGGATGGTTTTGCTTGGAGCTAGGCAGGGAAATAAAACAATGGTTTGCTTAAAAAAAAAAAAAAAAGGAAATGAACAATGAACATTCTCACTTAATTTTTTGTATTTGTCCCTTAAAAATATTGGAAAATGTCTCTGTTTTTTGATGAAATCTGAGACAATTCTTAGCTCTACTTATGCCCTTAAAGAAATAATTTCGATGGAAAAGCTTTGTGTGGAATACCTTTTATATTTGTTCTCTGGTCACAACTTGTGGGCAGCTGCCTAATATGTCCTGGAAAGGCGAGAAAGACATGGCCCATAGGCATTGTCCTCAGTGTGGTGCTTTCTCTAGGGGATTCTGACATTAAAACAAGATATTGAGAGCAATGAAGGAGAATAATAGTCTGATAATGAGTAAAAGCCAGAGTTGCATAAATTGATTTTACCTGAAGCTTTGCCTGCCAAATTCCTAAGGCCAAGCAAGATATGTTCATTTGGGAAAGCTGACATAACATTCTTTGCTTCTGTTTGAATTTGGTTTACTTCTCATGAGAGGAAAGATTTAAGCTAGGCTCTCTAAATTCTTGGAGAAACTTTGAGTTTAAATTTGGAACTAAAACTTCCAGAGATTTGTGGCCCATGATGTTCTTTTCACCACATAGCATCCAGAGTCTTCCATCATTGCCATCAGGGCTACCTTTTAGCTTTTCACATGTATTTACTTTCCCACTTTCTGATGTGACATTGTGGGTAGAATTTGTTACCCTCCCATCTGCTGCTGACCACCACTGGGGCCAGGCTCATTCCTGAATGTCATTTACTATTCTGAAATGCATGATTAAGAGTGAGGCTGTAAAAATACTTTGCTACATTATGTTGCTTTTTTTATGGAGGTGAGAAAGAATTACATTTTTAAAATAACACACTTCATATGAAAGTAGATATTAAAATAGTAATGCCTCCAGATGCTGGCTCTGTCAGATATGTATCCATTCCATTTATCAGTCCTTTAACATGAGGGCTTTTTTCTCCTGTGTTGAGTAAATGTGGTGCATTTTGTCTGCATGGAATGAAAATTGGATGTAATGACATGCTTTGCACAAGCTGATGAACACAAAGGAATTAAATCTGTCACCTGGCTGGGTGGAAATTCCCAGTGTGAGAAGCTCTAGCACTGAGCCAAGCACCTGACTCTTGCATCACCTCCTGTTTTCTCTGATGGAAGGCATATGTTAGCAGGTGAGTGTGGGACATGGGCTTCCCAAGCTGGCCAGCAAACACATCTTGCCAGCTGATATCAATTAGCCTCTTCTGCCTGCCCCTCCCTGCTCTGTGTAGGGCACAGAACCTCTCTAGAGACTGAGGTGTTGCAGCCATCTCTGAGAAGCAGAGTTGGGGAGGTAGGGCTGAGCTCTGCAGGCTCACTGCTCACCCTCAGCCTGCACTGAGCCTGTTCTACTGTGTCTTCCCTTCTGTTGATTAAATTAGTTTGATTAAGCCTGGCACATATGACTGTACGCTGCAGTCATACATCCTGCCTGATTGCAATGCCAATATGTGTGTAGTTAAATTCCCTTTTGCTTTACTTAAGCAGTGTGAAACTTTGACTGAGTTCTATCTTTAATAGCTCTGCAATTTATGTTCATTGACAACGGATGCAAAACAGAATGAAATTCAGATTGTAGTGAGCAGCCTCTCTCAATCTCTGTGCTTAATTAAATGGTTCTTCTCAGGAACACTAAATATGAAAAATTTGTTAGCACAAATTTGTTAGGAGATGAGGCTACCAATGGATTATGTAGGCTGTGCACACTGTGAGCGAGGTTCTGATCCTTGTGTACAGTCTCTTTTTGTTTGCCAATGCATGTCAATAAGTTTTTACCACCAATGCCTTCAGTTCTCCTTGAGGTATGCTGTGCTGATGTTGGAATGTGTGCTTACTTTAAATGCATCTCTGCATGGCTGGCCTCAAGCGTGAGTGGAAAAGTGTAAAGATCAAATGGGTGCCATCTGAACATTTTTCATCTAATTCTTGCAAAGCCTGAAACTCCATTGTTGAAGACATTAATGTGGAAAGAGTAATCTCCAGCAAAGTCAAAGGCCAAACTGTTTTTATTTTTCAATACAATGAGCCTCATTCATTTGGAAATTGATGGAAAAATTAAATTAAGCATTTGCATGTACTGTAGATTGATGGAGGTCATGTTTCTAGCTTGCTCTACAATTATTTACATTGCAGGCACCCTCACAAAGCAGATAAATATTGTGGGTAATGCTGCTTAGGGCAGATGTGACAAGGGGAGTTATTTGAATGTATCCATAATATTTAAGATGCATTTCTTTTATTTCAAAAATGCCAAGAACCAAACCCGGACCCTAGGAGCAGCCTTTTGCCCCCTATAGATTGTCTTTTCATGCAGCTGTTTCTTATGCCTAGGAAAGGCTTGGAGGTATTTTGTGCTTACTCAATTACAAGATGTATAGTTTGACCCTGTTATTTTTGTTAATAATTAAAAGGGGAGAGAGTGACAGAACCTAATAACAATGATTGGATTATGAAGATCTTCTTTATGAGTCTTTCCCAATCTCTCTCTCTCCCCCACCCAGTGCAAAAATTAAGAGGAATCAAATAAAATTACCAGGAAGCAAGCTGGATGAAAAGACAAATGAACAATAGAGTTTCTTTGCATCTCAGAATTTGTGTGTGCACTGTGTCTGAAGGAGAAAACTTGCAAGCATATATCCTGATTTTCTCTGATTGAGTACTTGCCTTGTAAGGTTTGAGAAGTAAGAATTCTGATAGTATTGCATATTATTTGTCATGCTGAAATAAGTGCACTAATTCTAAATATCCTGGGTTTTTTGAGGCTTGGGTTAGACCTTTAGGAATACCATTTCAGCCTAGCCTCTAATATGCCACCATAAATTATACTGAGGTAAAGTCACATATTTAGCCATCTGTATGTGATAGACTTGTGCAAGAAAACAATTGCATGTGCAAAAAAATGAAAGCCAATATTTGAAAATAAAGCCCTATCTTATTCTGCACTAAGATTTCTTTTGTGTTTTATATTGTGATACAGTAGCAAGTTAAAATACATGCCAAACAATTACTTAAAAAAAAAATCTCAGTTTTGCTTAAGGTACTATTGTTGAAGAACTATAAAATAGTGAAGTGAGGGAGAAAAAGAAAACAGTCTCAGTGAGGAGACTACTCAATGCAAAATAGAATTCAAAGTAAATGTGTTTACCTGTGTAGATGTGTTAAATGTATTAAAAACCAGGAGGAAAATGTTTTGGAGAGATAAACCAAAGCTGAAAACATGCTACAGCATTTTTTTCAGCAGTCCTGTCTAGAGAAGGAAAAGAAAAGCCTTGGAAACATCAGAGTGCTACATGGCTGCAGAACCTAAGGCAAATGGATGCAGGCATTACATGAATAGGGAAAGAGAAAGATTCAGAGAGGTTTGTATGTAAGATTTGGGTTGGAACTAATCTAGAATCCTACTGTGCAGGAAAACTATTAGAAGAGGTGCTTAAAATGCTGAAAAAAATCCCTCAGAGATGCTGGCCATTAGCAATATTATTAACAAATGTTGTTCTCAAATAAGATTATTTCAAGTATTTCTATACCTTTTTAAATGTTGGCTTCCTGACACTAGGACTTATCTTTTGGCCTTGAAGACTTTTCTTATCCAAATCTGTTATTCATTTATGTGCAGACTACAACCACAGTTTACCTCTTAACCTCTTGTTCAGGTGCAGATTCAGCTGTACATTAGTGATTGTGTAGTATTTTCCAAATTTTCCTTATTCTTGAGGTTCTTCTCTTTTCTAATTCATTAATAGCACTTCTGGACTGTGGATATTAAAACTAAAACCTGTATTCCAATACTAATTATCTTAATCTTAAACTAAGGGAAATAAAACTTTCTGATTCCATCTTGCTGTTTGATGCTTTCAGCCATTTTAGGACCAGATTCTTGGCAGCAGCGTTATTTAGGAACCATACTTGGCTGAATATGACAATGACACTGAAGGTCTAGACACAACTTGTGCCCCACAGTCTGCACATATACACATTGTTCCCAGATATATTGCTTTAATAGTGACATAAGTATGCTCACTGGGGAGCAGACTGTTCAGATTCCCTGCAGCTCCAGGAGTGGGGTAAAGGTTTTGGAGGGTAAAGATTTCAGCTCTAAATAGTATGAAGTAAGGTGATGGAGACCTTAAGCTTTAAAAGCTGAAAGTTTTCTGTGCATGAAGCCAAGGTGATGATACATTGCCTGTGTGCCACTGACTGCCTAATTAGCATGCACAGTTACTGTCAATGACGCCCCTTCTGCTCCGTTTCAGGCCAGTTTGGTGGCCTAGTGGTGCCTCAAAACACCACCAGGGAACTTTCAAACAACACCCCATCAGCAAACACCTCTGAGCTGCCATTTCTGCTACAAGTGAAGGAAGCAAAGGTTGTTTAAGAAATAAATAACACAACATTGTAGGTAATGTTATGCAAATTGATTTTAGCTCTGTGCACTCCCAAGGATTTCCTGGTTTGTCTTCCAAGACTGAAGCAGATGCTTCTTGTGAATATGTTTCCCTTCCTTGTTTTTTTATGAGGTGGAGCCTTAACTTTAAAACTCAAAATTCAGATGATAAACTGTGTCCCAAACTTCATATGAATGAGAGGTTTTAATAAGATACTTATTGGTTCTTATGGAATGTCTCACACTGTGACTGCTGTTGTTACAGGAACTTGTCTCCTGTACCCCCTGTATGAAGTCTTTTAAAGAGGGAGGCTAAAGACTTTCCCAAAAGGTCAGGTGTTTTCTGCAGGGATGGACTGCAAAAATAAACTGCAGAAGACTGCAGATTCGTGGATTTGTGTGATCAAATGCATTTGGACTGCTTTGTGGCAACTTAATTTCTTCCCTCTGTGTGACAGTGTTCCAGACCCACAGAAGGCCTTGTGTTCAGCTGGTCTGTTTAAAACACTGAGTAACCTGTACTAAAAGCAGCTGGAGGTCTGAACTCCTTGATTCTTAGCTCCTGCCTTTTGTGAGATTTGACTTTAATAGTAACTCAAATAAAGAATGCAAGTCTATTGCCTTTGTTGTCTCTGGATATGAAGTCTTGTTGCAGAGCTCTCCTGCAAGCAGAACTACCTTACACCCTTCTTGTCCTGAGTTATTCTGGAAGGGATAATCTTTCAAAGAAAATAGAGCAGGAAACGGGCTGACTCTTTCTCCAAGAGTCTTAATTCCTGATATGAGGTTGCATTAACAGCACTTTGGGACTGCTTTTTAAAGTGTGACAATTTTCATGAATAAATAGAAAGCTGGACAGGACTGTCTATGAACTTATTTTCAGTTTGTGTTATTTTATTATATAAACTAAGCTACATGATTAAAGTCAATGTGTGTCATTTGCTATTTCATATTTGGTAGTGGCTTACAACAAATACAGCACAACTTGAAAATACAGATTTATGGGTTTGTTATTTTCAGAAAGTAACAAAACTTGCATCTCAGAAGTTCAGCCTCTGTATGAATGGATGCCTTTTTAAAAGCAGGGCAATCTTTGTATGGTGTTTTAGAAACTCTATAAAGGCCAGGGGGACTGATAAGGCATAGAGGGGTGTGGTCATAAGTATCTAACTAGACAGTTACAAAACAAAGTCAAAGAGAACATATTTGTAATCATAAATTCTAAAAAGCCAAGGAAAAATTCGGTTTACATATATGTGAATGAAGAATCAAAGATGCTGCATCTGGATTTATAGCATTTTGTGTAATTGCTCCCAACATGATGAAAAGCTAGAATAAAACTAGACTACTATTGCTAATATTCTTGGGGCTTTTCCAGACACAAGTCTATGCAGCACTGATCTTTAGCTTCCTTTAGAGAAATATAACCCTGGAGTCAATTACTCAAAATTTAAACCAATGCAGAAGAGAACAAAATGTGTCCCCCAGTGTGAGCCAAATGACACTTAAAAATAGCCTAAATTTAGTAAAACCATGCTGCCTTTCATCTCCTGCATTTATTAGCATTACAGTCATAGGGTTTTCTCATATGTTATATGCCATTGGAAATTTACAGCTGAATCTGGCTTTGATTTATTATTATTTAACTTACCCATATCTACAGGTGGCTCTGAATTTGGCCATTCTGTGTTGTTTTTACTCCAGTAGCTTTTTTTTTCTTTTTTTTTTTTTTAATGGACTTTTCTTTTGTTTTTTTTCTTTTTTCTTTTTTTTTTTTTTTTAATGGACTGAAAAAAAAAACCTCCCAGTTTCCCACTCCAATTCCCTTTCTGTATTACTGACTGGAGTTTTTCAAATCATTCTCCTCTCTGTCTTGATCACTTTGTTGTCTTCAAATACAGAAGAGCCAGTGATCTTTTTTCCCTTTGACTCATATGTGGAGGCTCTGGGGACAGCAGAGGAAATTATGCTGGCAGCTTAATACATATCCATCAGTAAGACTTGGTATTGATAGCATGCATGGAATGAGTCTATTAAAAAGTCAAAGAATAGCATTTATGAAAATACAGCACTTACAGCAATATTTTGCCTTAGCATCAGCCAAGAAATATATTCATGTAGAGCGACATAACATTCAGTGGAGTGGAAAATAGTTTATGTAAAATTGTCCTGACTATGAAATTGTATCAATACTCAGGAAAAAAGGAGAGATTTTTAAAGGTAAGAAGCAAAGCTGTTCTGTTGCTTCATGTAAAGGCTTTTAGATGTGATAAAATTACTTTAGACAGCTAAGCAAAAAAGCTAATTCACAGGAATTACCAAAGAAAACAAGTCACAGGCACTGTGAAGAGAGGTTGCATTAAGGTCAGGACCTCATAAATGATCATGACAGAAAATCGTATGCTCTTTTTGTCTGACCTGCATGAAATATCCATGTCTGCCCTAACTCATAAATGATATTAGGTCTGCAGTCTGACTCATTCATAAACCAGTCTCTGATAATCCTCTGATGGATGGTGATGATTCCCAGTGACGAGAAGATATTTACAGTCTGGTGTTTTGGGTGCTTCTCATGCAGATAACCTCTTCCCACAGAAACAAGGGACGGCAACAAGACAAAACTCTTTGGTGAATGGGTTTGAACCCTGCCCAAACCTTTCAGCCCCTGAGCATGTGTGGGAGGACAGAGATGTCTTGCAAGCCTGAGTCCTCACTGTTCTTCCCATTGGAGCTGTGGCTCTGAGATTCCCATCAGCTCTTGCCATTGGTCTTCCAGAGCATAAAAGCGAAGATACAGAGTAGTTAATGCAGCCTCAGGCTCAGGCTGTGTGGTTGTTAGTTCTATTCACTTGCTCTTTCCCTTTTGACTGGGCCTGGAGCCAGATCCCCAGACTTTCATCTCTGAAGAGATGGTGCTGGAAGGGCATGGATGCAAGTGTAAAGGATTATGCACTCAATTACTTGTAGCCAGATGGTTTCTGTGAACCACAAAATCCCTTCCAAAAAGAGGGAGGGAAAGGTGGGTGTGGTGTTTTAAAAATAGCTTTTAATATCAAAGACTATTGCTCCAAATCTTTAATTATTAATACAGTGCTCTCCAAAGAGATTTTTACCTCAAAAAAAGCCCCCAAACTAACAAAACCTAAAATCATACTTCTACCTTTCTAGCTGTTAAAATTCTGTGGTCTAGTACAAAAAGCTACAACAGTCAGGAAGTTCTGAGTTCCAGCATTATGCAGTTTGACTGCCCTGTTTTTTACTGGTCTTTACCACGCACGGTTTAGAGTAGATAATTTTGCTTGGAAATGCTGGTTAGCTTAGTGTGGAGCCAGTTTTCCAAAGCTTAGGACAGAACCCTGTGGTTTTGTACAAAAGACATTGTTGATCTCTTTCTGGGTTTAAAAACAAACTCAAAAAGTTCTTTGAACTTGAAACCCATAGAAACTGCTTTTCCCTGTTGTTTCAGCCATATAGACAAGAGGGTTTTCTCCTGATAACTTGTCTATATTCTAAATCTTTCTTTGTTGCATGAACTTTTACATGTTTTCTGTTATTGCATAACTTTGTAGGGTATTTGACCTATGACTTCTTTGGGTTACACAAGCACAGACACCAGACTATTCCTCAGTAGAGTTAATTTTGCAATGTTCTGATTATCTCAGAAGGTTATATTAAGCTCCAATATCTCTCAAGTTGGCATTTTCTCTTATTGACCAATAAGTGGGAAATCAGATGTGCTTAGTCTGAGCTTAGGTAAGTTATCTGTGTATCATGGAAATCTTCAGTTGCTGCCTTTCATTTCAGTGGTTTTTCCTAGACTTTTCAGTTTCTTATGCTGGCTAAAAGAGAAGAATTACCTGTACAGATGCAAATGTCTGGGCTAAATTTGAAAAAGGCCTGAGGGATCAGCAATGAGTCTTGCTAAAATTATGGATATGCTTCATGGAGGTGAAATATACTAACTTAGTTTTTGGTGGAGAAATAGATTGCTCAGCAAAACTCCAGAATTTTTATTCTGAATTCTGCAGTCTTTATACAGCAATGTTACCCTCCATGAGTTGATCTCTGGGTGCATTTAATAACAGGGTCCAGAGGTGGCTGTCACATTACACTGAAGTGATTTTCTATTCTGGTAGTGGCAAGTCTTTGAACACCTGGACATAATCTCTGTTTGAAACTGTGCATTGCAGCTACCAACACTGAATGATTCAGCAGTCAGCTCATTGTTTTAATTTGAGGCAATATCCTCACTTAAAACAGAGCTTTATCATGCTGCTTTAAATACTGCACACCACATATTTTGATCAAGAAATCTAGAAATCTTTTATAGAAATGTAATGATTCTTTCCTGGCATCTTAAGCAAAGGAATGGGAAAGTGGACTCATTGTCTATGCCCACATGGCACCAACTTTCATGTCATAAAAAGTACTATTGTAACTTAAAATCTGTCTCCAGTGAATGCACATTCTTTTCATGCTGCTCATGGATATGTCTGTATAGTTAGAAGTGATTTTTTTTTCTTAAGCATTGAATAGGTTTGTGTATATATATATATATATATATATGTAATTTCCTCCATTGCACATACTTTATGGATCTAACATTATTCCATTAATGTGAACATTGTTGTACCTAATGGTGCAAAGAAAATGCAAAATTCTCTTCCCACTTATCCTCATCAGTATGATCAACTGAGAGCAATGGCTGGGTTATATGCAAATAACCTAGATTGTGTTTCCCTTCAAAGGTCTCAAGCCAAAGGCAGTTTTAGTGAAGGTTAGGTGTGCCAGTCAGAGAAAGGGATTTTTTTGCCTTTTTTTTTGTTTGTTTTGTTTTTAGAGTTTTTTTCATAGGTTAAGGGGGAAACCAAATTGCTTGGTTTGTTAGAGGAAGATGAAATGGAACAGATGAAAATATGGCAAAGCATGGCAGTTATTTTGTTGTTCTTGGACAGTAAGAATAAGAGGCCTTCTTACACCATCAAAAATTATATGGTGAGACTGGGTTGAAGTATTTAGAGTGAACTTGATGTAGCCATCCTTGGGAGCAGGATAAATGATGTTGCAGGAATCAAGGTGTCTCCACAAATTGATTACATAGAATTTTCTGTAGAATGGAAGGTGGGGAATCAGATCAATAACATTAAGATCTGACTTTTCAGAGCTGCTCAGCACTCTGAGTTTGTCCCAGTCCTACAGAAATCATGCCCTTCATCTGGTAGCTGAGGCACTTCAGAACATTTTCCTGCTCTCTGTTATTTACAAACCCACAGACTAGTTATGATGACTGCAAGGAACCTGTTTGGTGATGAGTCACCAAGGGTTTGAAATAGTATGGAAAATTATGAAACAACCAGGAGAAAAAGGCTGTTCATACAGAAAAATTGGTATTTAGAGGATGTATAAAAAGTTGTCCCCAGAGAAAAGCTAAGACTGATTCACTCTTTCTTTAACCTTCTGTGCTGAATGCAAAAAAGCTTAAGGTACAAACAGATTGGGAATTAATTGGTGTAATTAACATTTTGCAACTGGAATGACTTCTAATCAATACTTTATGCAAATATCTGTATTGATGTGCTGAAAAATGGGTGCTGGTTGTATTTGGATGGAAAAAAAATACCACCCACTTTAAAGCCCTAATGAAATTCAAACCTTACAGCTCAGGTAAAGTCCTGACCACATCTTTTTCAAGGTAAAAGGAAGATCCTTTAGTGACCTATTTAATTAAAATGGCTCTGATACAGCTGCTGACTAAACTTCATGAAATGAGGTGGCTGGAGGATGAAGCACATCCTCCTGCTGACTGTTCCCTCTGTTAAAACAGTGTTTTATCACATTAACAAAGCAAAACAAAGAAACCATCCTGATCTGAGCTCACAGCAGTGAAACCTCTTCCCGTGGTGGGTGTAGTCTGGGGGACTTGGTTCAGATGTGAAAGAAGCTTTTCCAGGCCAGGACGAAACACATAGAAGCTTTTTTTTAGATGAGTGAATGGAAGTGTCTTCTTTCTGTGTCTCTAGAAACCACCTTTGAATTTTCCCTCTTTTTTTTTCCTTTCTGAAGTTATATTTAGAATGGGTGGTTTAGTGACCACAAAACTAAGATAGGAGCTGCCAGTGTTTCCACATTCCAACCTTCAGCTTTGTGGTAAACAATAGCTTTAACACATCTTATTTGCCAGTAGTTCCGTTTCTTTTCTCTTTTGAACATGAATTGGAGATTGGGAGGCATAAAAACGCAGTCACTGCTTAAGTCAAATACTTCCTTAATGATCAATTTGGATGAATGATGGAATTAAAAAGAAAAAGCTTTGAGTCTTTGTATTCAGAAGTAGCAGAAGTGCCTTTGAAATTGTGGTTTGAAAACCTTCAGATATAAGGAGGGAATGTTGTGGAATTAGTTCTTTGCCATAAGAGATTGTCATGCTTTTATGGATGTACGTAATGATCTTAAGGGGTTTTTACTACTCTGAATGATTCTAAGAAATATATGTCAGGTCTTCAGTTTGGGTGTTAATGGATATCTTTTCCCAGTGGACAGGAGGCCATCAGTGACAGGCGTTCCTCAATGCAGACTGAGGACTGTGACAAGTCAGCATTGAGAGATCTTGGAAAATTCTATGATTGGAAGTCTATATAATTGTATTTTGTGATAAGGCTACACTTGACCAACAGAGAAGAAAACTGTGACAGAGTAAATGAGCAAGGATTTTATATATACAGTGTTGGTCTTGTTTTTAGAGATGGAATAAAAATACGTTTTGATATGTTTTTTTGTGTTCTCAAAGGAAAAGTCACCCTACTGTTGGGAGCACTCGAAGGGCTGCTGGAGTTTGTCAGTAATGTGATGTTGGTTTTGTTAAAACCTGCAAGCCTTTTGGTGAGTCATAAGGAAGCATTAAACTTTTCAAGAGAGCCTGATAAGCAAACTCCCTTAGTCCTCAAAGAGGAGGCAGTTCATGCCAGGTACTGGCCAAAAATAGCTGTTGGGATTTCACACAGTAAGCATGTGTCTCATCAGCATTCTGCAGCACTGCCAAAGTTTGCTACAGCATGAAGGAGAAAGAAACAAAGAAACATAAGGAGAAGGGGGGGAAAGGAAGCTAATGAGAAGAAAAATTGCTTTTTAGCTGTTCATTGCAACTATTTTGGTTTCCCAGTGAACCTGAACAGCAACTTAGGTGATAATGTGGGGAAGTTAGCATTTTTTGGCGCACGAACAGGACACATTTGCAGTTTGGGTACTCTGGAAAGAGCTAGTTTAAGTATTTGCTGAACAGTGACAGAACAGAGTTTCTGTACTTTCCAAATGTCTTGCTGAATTGGCACCTTAGTCTGACTCCAGTGGTGAAAGTGCTCCCAAAAATTATGGGTTTTCACCTCAGACTGGACCACACTCCCATATCAATGAAGGGTTCACACTTCATATGTGCATAAAAATCTATTTAACTGTTCTGGGAGTATAAAACACCTTGAAGTGGCTTAAGTGCCACATGGTACAAGACCTTCTTCTTAAATGACAGTCAAATGAAAGGTAATTCTGTTTGTATAATTTGGTGGTCAATTATACAGAGATGCTCAAAGGAAATTTGAGAAGACTCCTGCTTGGGTTGGCCATCATGTGATAATTGCTTTCACTGAGCCATTTAGAACAGCAGGCTCTTCCTCTGAAGAGCCCCCCTCTCCTTTGCAGATGACAACGCTGTCCCTGGTTTGCTGGGGCTTACAGAAATTCTGAAATGCTGAAATCAAGGTGTTAAAGTCCAATCATCAGAAAGATGCCAAGGTGTGTGTGTGTGACACCTTTTGAAGATGTAAAGCTGGGAGGTTCAGAAAGTCACTTAGCAGGACACGGGTGGCAGCCACACTGCCATTCTCTTTTTCCAAAGGAAGCAACCCCTGTGAGTTTTTCCTCTGTGCAGCTACAGCTTTCTCTACACACCTGTTCTCTCACACTTCATGTTCTACCAATGAATTTTGAATTAAGAGGTTAGAGGCACAGTGGTCTCAAAATATTAAATTTCATTTCATGAAAACAAGCATTGCTAGTGCCCTGCCATAGCCCAAGACCAGTCTGCCATGCAGTCTTCATCACATAATGAAGAGTCTTTATGGCCTCTAGGAGAAACTTGTTTGGTACATGACATAAATGAGCAGGATACAAATATTTGGGAACATTACTTGACTTCTAGTTTCCAGAACTGCTTGTCTGCAGACAGTGAAAGTGTTGTGCTGCTTATTGCAGGAAGAATAAATTAATTTTCTGGCTTTCCTGTGTTGTAAAGGTCCTTCACAGCTATGGCTGTGATGTTTGCTATCACACTGTGTCCTTGAGTGATGGTAATACAAGTTCTAAAGTTTTGTCTGCACTTATGGTTTAAGAAGAATCTGACTGAAAGCAAGATTTACAGATTCTAAAGCATGTATGCAAAAATTCAGTTGCTCAAGGGGCTCTTCTGCTTTGTCCTCAGCACAGCATAAATTGTCAGAAAGATGGGATACAACTGAAGTCTCTAATGTTTCAGCTTTGTTGAAAGGGAAGGTACAAAAAGCTAAAAAACCTTTTCTGGGGACGCCTTTGATATGGCTAAGGAAGTGGAGACTGCTCTGCATCTACCTGAATTCTACTTCTGAAAAAGATGAAATAAAATATATCTACCCTTTGTACCCGTAACAGACACAAAACTAAAATCTAGGGAGACTCTGTAGGCTTCAGGAATATTCTTCAGTCCATTTACCAGCTTAGTCTCTTATTCAATTTCAGACTTGCTTTGTATTTGGCTCAAAAAAATAGGTGGCTTAAAATCAAAATACTTTAAATACTGTGCCTCAGTAACTTGCTGTGTGTGTGTTGTGTGAAACTTCCCTTCCAGAGGATTATGGCCACATGAAGGCAAGCTGGAGTTTCTGCTGTGTTGTATCATGAAATATCTTTCCTTTCTGTAACACTTCTGACCACTGACAAGTGACTTTTTTCCCTGGCATGCCTTCTGCTTTACCTTTAATGTGGAAGCATGTAGTAAATATTCTGAAGGCAGGGCTAGGAGTGGGGCTTCTAAGCCATTTTGGTACTTTTGATGCCTCTAAAACAATGTTGCTTGGCTCCTATTTATTCCTGCAACACTTATCTGTGCTGTTATCAGAGCCACTCTAGAAATAACACCCATATTAATGGCATCAACACCTTTCCAAATCAATGAATCCCCTTGAATTCTCTTGAGGGGAGGCAAAAAGGAGGGGAAGAATGGCAAACTCAAAAACAGGCCTTTGTAAAGAATTATCTTGAGACCATCAGGTGAGAGAAACCTGACAAACTGCCAGAACATAGAGTATTTTGCAGCCTCTAGAGGGGTGTCAGGCTGGGACATGGTGCTTATGGGGCAGAACTTGGGATTGTGAGTGGACATTTAACAGATAGAATAGATGATTTCTTGTGTCCTGGCATGGGGCTTACAGAAGCAAATCAAGGCAGTTGGCAGAACAAGATGTTTCAGAGAAATTGCACACGTTTGTGGTCTGTGAACATTTGTTTCACTGAGCTGCAAAGCTGAGAGGAACCACCAGGCCTTGCAATGGAGACAAACATGCAGGAGAAGCAGCATTTGGGAGACTTAAAAGACCCTTCTAGCTTCCTCATAGCTTGTAACCAGGGAAATCCTTCCTTCTCTTTTGTTCTGTGGCCTTAAATTGCATGGCATTCATGAAACCTTCATGGTTCGTTTTATGTTGTAGGTTCTTTTATTTATCTTTAGTTGGGCTCTGGGAAATAATTCTGATTAAATCACTTCTATTCTACAGTGAACCTCTGTCTCCATCTCTAAGAACTCCTCTTTGCACCTGTCTTCCAATAGTGCAGCTGGACTGAGTGCATTTTTCCTTTCCTTTCTGATGATTGAGGGTGAGAACAGGCATTTGGCTGCTTCAACCCTTGATGGGATTCCTGCTGCTGTACAGGATTCCCCTCCTACTTCTACACATTTATTGCCTATCCTGTGTCAACCTGATGTTTACAAAAATCTCAGACCTTGTTCTCGCTTCTCAGAGCAAGAGTAATCACTGTGTCTTTGAAGAGGTTTTGGAGGCCTGAAGAAGAGATTTGAAGAAGGCTTGGGTTTGTTTGCACTTTACGTGGTATAAAATGAGGCAGTTATGGCAAAATTTAGGACTTTATAAATATTTGGTCATGTAATGAAGATGTTACTCTGTCCCATTAGCTAAAGATATGTGGGGCAGTTGTCTTCATGATGCTGAGTGTCTATTAGCAAATTGTGTTTTGAAATGTAGAAGTTTATTCAAAGTTTCCAAGTGATTGTGTCCACTGCCTTGTTTTACATTGGCAGTTAAAGTCTTGAGATAGCTTAAAAAAAAATAATAGCAGACAATATATAAATTTTTTCTTTCTTCTTAAGTGTTTAGTAAATTATTGTGTGCTTTTCTTTTTGTCACAAAAATGTGAACAGATCAGAGATAGTAAAGTACTAAGATCCGCTTCAGAGAAAAAGAACATTAATATGGTGGACTGGTTTAGAAATGGGTATCTTCTGACTGATAATGAAATCAGACAATGCAAATCTAGTGAAAAAGAATTAGAGCTGATGCCTGGCAGGCTAGTTGTTTACAAGATTCTTCTGTGTGCTCTAATGCGTGGAGTATTTTTGCCAAGACTTACTAAATGATGAAATGATACTGCAATTAGAATTAAGACTGGCAGGGACATTTGCTAAAATTCTGCTATTTCTTATCCAAAACATAATCAATTAAAAAAAGGCCTTTGAAAATAATGAGAACAAATGAGAAGTCAGGAAGTAGCCAAGTAATCACTTGGCTGGTTCTGTTTAGAGAAACCGGAAAATTCTTCCCAGTCACAATTAAAAATTAAATTACACAAATTACATCCTCTGTCCTGCAAGTTCATGGGGTGGATATGTCTGAGAGAGAGAAATAGCTGTAAAGCTGCCTACTTCTCTGCAGGAGAGAAGCCAATAAAGGTCAGGTTTAACCTTCCCTGTAACCAAAATCAACATGTTCTGAAAAATGTATTAAAAATCCATTTACTGCTCTAACTATTCACTATCACCAAGTGAGATCCTTAGAGCTAGCTGATGATTCTAAAGCTAATCACAGACCCAATTATATCCTTATAAATATTATTATCCAATTATTGATTTGCATAGCCTGAGCACGCAAAACATCAACCTGGATTAATGTCTTATTGTTCTGGGGATGGTATGAGTAGAATGAAAAAGGCAGACCCCAGTAAATATTACAGTCTGAAAAGGATAAGTCGAGTAAAACTCTGAAATAAACTAGGTGGCTGAAGAGGATAGAGATGAGCTGTTGGATTTGGTTTGGTGTTTGTTTGGTTTCTTTATCTGTGTGATTGAATACTGAGGCTGAGGGTTCCACTGGCATATCATTCCCTGATTCCAGGTCACACCGTTTCACTTAAGGATTGAGCAGCCTAGCTGTCAGTAATGAACTTTTGAGATGTCCTCACAAGCTCTTCTGAGAAAAACAGATCCTCAGTTATCTGTAAAACCTAGGTGTTTTAGTTATTAGTCCAGAATTTGAAGTCAAGTTCTGGAAAGAAAACAAGCAAATGAGACTCCCACCCCTAGCCCTGCAATTCTTATGCCTAGACACCAAAAATTGGAGAAGATTTAGCTAACTTCAGGAAACTAGACTTGAACCAAATTGTCTATTGTAAAAATGGGAGTCTAGAACGTTTTAAAATTAGACTTCTAAAAGTTTTTATTTCATTGCTACTAAACTTACATGCAAAGCTTTTGAGGCTAGGATGA
Organism: Taeniopygia guttata; assembly: GCF_048771995.1. Lineage (NCBI taxonomy): Eukaryota > Metazoa > Chordata > Aves > Passeriformes > Estrildidae > Taeniopygia > Taeniopygia guttata. Next base: position 14,319,961 of record NC_133030.1, read on the forward strand.
CTGGCAACAAGATGGATTATTCCATTCACATAGTATAATAGCAATTAAATGTACAGTGAAAGCCTTTACAAGATTCTGCCAAAATTACTGAAATTATATTGAGCCAAACTCGTGACTAGTGCAACTCCATCTGTGTCAGTGTTCCTGCTACATCCAAGCACGGAGAGATGATGAGTCATAAGGAAAAGTGTATTTTCAAGGAAAAAGAGGGAAAATGGGTAATTGCAGTACAAATACGGAGCAAGTTTCTAAAATTGTGTTTGACAAAAGACAGTGTTCTTTGATATTTTCCCGGCTGGTTAAAATTTAACTAGTTTCAGGAGACAGTGTACGGAGTTTGGTCAGAACTAGTATAGGGGAGGGGAAGCTTTTCATAAAGAATTGCTAACAAATGGGATTCAACACTCAAGAGGCTCAGATGGCCTATTAATTCTGGTCCTGGCTTTCTTCCAAAACAACTGTGCTTCTCTTAATTCATGGCTAATTTCTATCAGAGATACCAAGAGACCATTTCTTTTTTCGACAGGAAGCATCCACGTTGCTTAAATGGATTCGTGCGAGGGGCTTTGGCGAGCAGACATTGATTGGCTTCTCTCTGGGGCCCCTGCAGGCCCGACGGGTTCTGCTCTGACACAGGCAGCAAATGAAATACGACCTCCTGTAAACGGGCCTGAGCTTCTGGGCCTTTGTGGGATCCGGGAGCTAAGGACCTTTTCAATCCCTTTTAATTAATGAAGTGATTTGACTTGACTGAGATTACACTTGCAATAATGAATTAAAAAGTAATAAAAAGAAATCTCTTAACAAATATGCAACAGGGAGCGAGGACCAAATTCAGTGCATATCTGATCCCCACTGTGTATCTAATTTCTGTGTGCACTTCAGATCGATAGTTTTAAAAGGGAGGCTCTTATTTTCCAAGCCCTGACATCTGCATGCTTCATTTTTTTTCAAGTGCTTTTGTACAGAAGATTAAAATTATGATGATCTCATATGCCTGGATGATTATTTTAGTCCTTTCTTATCTCTGTTGTGCTAAACCTCTCTATTCCTCAGGATTCTTGACATTTTATACCAGCCACCTCTGTGCTGTACTTTTCTCCTGTGGTATGTATGGTGTGTTTTTAGCTGCACTTTACTCCGTACCTGTGAGCAATGGTCACTGTGTATATTTTGTAATGGGAATGCAGATGGGCACACACAGTGAATCTGTGTCCAGCCCAGTTTAAATGATCCCCCTCTGTATTATGTCTGAAATCACTGTTGTGTTCCCCCCACCCTTCCTCCCCACTCCCCATCCCTTTCATTGTACTATAAAGTGACATGCTGTAGAAACGATCCCAAATTTTCTTGGAGAACCTCGCATTCTGACTCTGATGGGTATGTTGTAATTTTGGAGATCTAACTCACTGTCACTTGCTTTTTTCCCAGACTCTTTTGAATTCAGGTGTGATTTAAGTTAGTGCAAGTCTAGAAAAGCTCCACAGTAATAGTATGGGGCCATTCTGATCCAAGAACTGTGGCTTAGACTTCTCCCTGATGTCATGTTTCAAGGTGTCTGAAGTGTCTTTCTCACCAGCTGAGAGGGTGTTTCGTTTAAACAGATGATTTAAATGCTCAAAGCAGTTGCTGAAATTGAAGGAAAATATAGGTTGATGGAATAAATGGATCAAAGCCTCTGTATTCTTGGCTGAACTTGTGATATCTATGGACTTTCAAGAATGTCAAGTGTATTTAAGTGCATAGCTGAGGTTTGCTAAGAAAAGTCCTGGGGAAAACTTCATTCCAAGAGTTACATTTGTATTGTGTGTTTGTTCATAGGCATGCACAAAATACTGTGTGTGAGCACACCACATTGCAGTGTGACACACAGAGGGATCTTGGAGCCTTCCACTCACAGGATTTCCACTGTGAGGGAATTGCAAGGCCATCATAGTAATCGAGCTACTTTATTATATTATAGGATGTGCTTGAAGTTCAGTTAACTCAGTTTCTCTTTATCTCAACCAATTTTCTCTCTCTGATACAGCATATAATTATTCCATTTTAATTCTTCTTTTGTATATTGTCTATGGGAACCACTCTATTTTTTTCTTCTGTAAAAAAGAAATGCCATCAATATAATGTTGAAGTAGAAAACTTACAATTGTCAGATTTCTAAAAGTTGTTTCATCATTTGACAGACTAGAGCAAAACAGGGGTACAGATGTCATAAAGGCCTTCTGTATGATCCACTGGGAGCTCATTAAAAAGCAGTTACATTTAGATGCTATTAGGTTTTTAGGATGAGAAGGATCTTGACATGTAGAAGAGGAGAATTTAGAGTGGTAAACACTGAGCAGTAACGTAGTAACTGGTTAAATAACAAAGTATAATTTCTATTACAACTTTAGTTTTCTGCATTTACAGCTTAAGATGCCACTTAATTACACAAATTTGTAAGAAATATCTCTTTAATTGCTGATGTAGTGGGAGAATACACAGAGAGGTAGTTATCACCTACTTTAATCTGTTAGCTACTGCTTAAAAATAAGTGACCTAAAATTAAAACCCCCTGCTCTCTGGAGAAGTTTCCTTGCAGATTTAAATTAGGAACTACAATAGTTTTAAATGCATGCATAGGCTTTTACACTAATTGGAAATTAGAAATGATCAGTGAATGAACGAACAGCTGTTTTTCATAAATGTGATTTTACTGGCCAGGGGATACCTACCTGATACTCTGAAAGAACCACCCATGGTTCATAAAGAGTTAAACCTACCAGACGCGGGGTGGGGTTCTTAACTACAATTTCCTTTAAAACTTCCTGCCGGTACTTTTAAGCCCACACTACCCATTCGGCGAGTAATCTCGGGAAGGTTTAGTGACTCTCTTCTTTTCAGCATTATTCTGATGCTGCAGCTCGGAACTTGAACTGCTGCAGAGAGAGCGCGGCAAACGCGGACTGCGAGCAGGGCGGGGATGGATCCCGCTCCTTCGGGATGTGCGGGGAGGGCTCCCGGCCCCTCGGGGCTGCCGGAACCCGCACCCAAAGTGCTGTGCAGCTGTACCCGGGCGATTCCCGGCGGCTCCGGGGCCGTGCGGTGGCGGCGCGGCACCAGGTGGCAGCAGCGCTCCGGGGATGCGGGACCGCGCCGGGGATGCGGAGCTGCCCGCGGGGGAAAGCAGCGAACTGGGCCCGAGCCCCCGGAGGGAAGTTTGGTCTTGGATGGAAAGCTTCCCTTCGGAGCGATGCCTTTAGTGAGGGTGGTTGGAGTGGTCGTGGTTGTACGGGAAGTGGTGCAGGAAGGGAAGGCAAAGTAGCATATTGATGTCTCAACTCGGAAATGTCCGAATCTTAAAGCTTTATTAAGCTTCTGCTAATACCTATATGGTAAAAGAAGAAAATCCCCTAGGAGGTATCTCTTAGGCAGATGGCAAACTGGATGGAACACAAGAGGATGGAATTTGGCCATGTACATGCACACATTTACTTTGCATGTGATAGTGGTACCTCAGTTTAGTTATCTTAACATCCTGGCACCATGAACTGACTGTAAAGTAGATATGTGTTCATTTTCTGTAGATAGATCTGCTGGATTTGTTTTTCAGAAATAGTTTGAATTAATTGGAAAATATCCTCAATAATAGAGATATCAGGAAGGAGGAGAAAGAAAACAAGAGATGTATTTATTTGGCAAAATGTGAAGAGGTCACTGTAGTTGGCTGCCCACTGGAAAAAGAAGTTTTCTTAAACTTTGGCAGCAGGAAGTTTTCTTAAACTTTGAATACAATCAAGTGGAAAACGGAGGAATGATACTGGGGAAGGTATGTGAGTGAGAATATATTCAAGCGCCTTATCAATAGGTAGACAACTTAGATATGAGGAAATAACTGTTTAAAATAATGCAGAAGGAAAGATACAGGAGTGACACAATGGATGAGTAGAACCTATATTCTTTTCCAAGATTTGGGAGCAGTGGGAGGAAGAGGGCCGTGAGGCATGAACAAAACTATATGGAATGGTAAAAACTTTAGTTTTTATGGAATGGTAAAAACTTTGGTGTAATGGAGAGGAAGATTATATGGACAAAAGAGCTGAAGGATTATGCTGAGAATGAGAGAGCACCAAGAGACAACTGAAATCTCTTTCAGGAGAGCTGGAAAAGCAGCAGAAGGAATTTGAGAGGGCCACCCTCAAATTTAAAATATATTTCATCCTCATCAGTACATTAGCAGATGAATTACTGAGACCTCAGAGAACCTGGCAGAGTCTGGCATTTGGAAATTAAGTTCCTAGTTGGAAATATGTGTGTATTGTTTTCTAATGTGGAAACTTGGGGCTCTGTGGCCCATTTACCTCTAGTTTCCCTTAAATCAACTCTTTGGGTGTCACAGGTTTGATATTGTATCAGAGATTTATTGGTGAGATTTGTGCTGTGCTGCCATACTCTGGTTCCAATGTGTGCTGTGTTCCCTGGCAGTACTCATTTCTGTGATCCCTCCAAAGTCCTGTGAGGAGCTGATGACAATATTTCACAAGTTTCCCTCCGTGGATCCAACAGTGCTTTATGATAGCCGTCAGCATCCTGATTCTCCCCATGTAAATAGAGACTCTGTGCCAAGGATTACTGGGAGACAGGAAAGACAGGTCCATTTAGTCACTCTGTGGCATGATGGTCTGCATGTGCACAAATCCCACGTGGAAAATTTCTGGCTTGGTGTTCGCTACAAGGCGCACCAAGAAAAGATGTCCACACTGTGCCCAGGCTGTGCTCCCTTGCCCTGATGGGGCTGTGCAGCTGGGACCTGGCCTGGCACACCCATCTTTGAGGTGTCTGTGGGTTCAGATTATGCACGTTTGCTTTGATTGGAAAATTTAAAAAAACATAGACATTCAGAAAAGCATAATTTCAGAAAACACTGTATCATCCTAAACACACTACTAGGTCACAGTGTTTAATGCAGCACTTACCTGTGGCAGTATTTACATTTTGTTGCATCTTCCCTGCCTTGTGCCATGTGATCCTCTCAGCACATTGCCCTCTAGTATTGTCTAAATAAATACAAGACGAGTCAGCTATAGAAATTGAGTTATTTTTACTATTTTCATGTAATAACTGTGAGCCCTGCAGGCCTAGTGCTGGCAAAATACCACAGATTTGTCATTTGGAAGCAGAAATTTCTGTATAATTTCCCAAATAGAATTTTGGTCCCCTCTGCTGCACTGAATTTGTTATTGTTGCATGTTTTTCCTGGTGTTTCTAATGAGCTGTTAATGAGCTGCTAACTATGTATGTAAATTAAATGGGGTTAGACGCTGAAAGGTTATCAGGAAATAAAATGCCATATAATACTTCAAAGTGATATAAAATAAATTAGTGTATTTAATTTTGCTGGCACAAAGCTGATATTTAATAACCTATGGCCTCAATTCTTCTAAATGATGTTAATTTAAAACATTTTCAATCTGTATCCCAAGTGACATAGCAAACAAGTTCTTTCATTCCCCCTTCATTAGAAGACATATCTGTAGTGTAGGTGTGGGGTACTCTGTGCCTCAACTGAATGATCAAGTTATTAAAGACAATTTGAGACCAGTGAAGCTTAATGTAAATATTTTTGTTATGATTTAATACAGTAGGTTAAGGGTGTGGCTGTGGTGGATGTTTTAGCTGTGGTGATCTTTTGGAAATTATGATACTGTCTTGCCTGTCACTTGTGGCTGTATTTTAGCACCCCAACAACAAAGTGTTGTGGAGCAAGCTTTTCTCAACACAAAGGTGCTGTGGTGAAGCTGCTTTCACTGGAGGCCTCACCACCTTGCAAAGAAGGGACAGCACAGCCTTTCCTTTAGTGTCACAGCAGAAAGATCTTAAAAGGTGGTGAGGTGAGGCTCTGGAGGTTCACTATGAAACCAAGATATCTCTTGTAAATATTAATATTTCCATTAGATGTATTGGTATTGTAGGACAAGGAGCTGATCTTCTCTTTTGTCTGACTGGGCAGGCATTAGTTAGGATGAAAAACCCATGGTTTAATTCAGTGTTCACCTGAACCTTGTAAATATGCAAAGCAACCAGGCATCAGCTCTGGGCTGTACTGATCTGAGTGTAGTAGAATTCCTAGAAAAAGTCCAGGCTAATTTTTAGTTTGGGCAATTAGGAAACTGAGAAACAGTACCAGAGTGAAAAATCTAGGGCTCTGCATCACGAAATGTAATTTAGTCATTTGTTTGACAAATGTAGTTTAGCTTAAATAATGTAGAATAATACTTCAGAGTATGCTAGCAAATGTTCTGCAGTATGTATTGTGAAATTAATGAGGTTGTGGTAATGTGAGATCTCACTACCACACTTTGCCATTAAATGTTTGCTGAAAAGTAGGACAGGGCACAATTCTTTATGGTGGCTGACTCATGAAGAAGTCTGGTTAGTCTACTAGGAATCTGCATTATCCTTCAGCATAAATGGGTATTTGCTCCCTCATGTTTAATACTGCAGTTATGTACAAAATGTTGAAATCTGGCTATTCTTTGTCATTATTTGAATGTTTACATTTTTTGCAGAATATTATGCTTAGGTTAGTAGCAGCATTTAAATTGTCTTGGAAACCAGAAGAATTGGTAGAGTAAAAGAAAAGCATATATAATCATGCTGCTTTTGCTTCTCATAATTTCTCAGAGTAGCAGCAGGATTTTCACCATATTTTTACTGCCACACCTAGCTCAGAAAGATGGACTTATTCTGAATTTCAGTCAACTTAGAGATCTGGGATAAGATCCTTAACTCTACATTTTCAGTACTTATGTGGAACTATCAATTGTGTCACTGTGTAACACTGAAAAAAAGGCAATTTTTTTTTTTTTTTGTACTGAGCCATCCTTGCTGAAAATAAGATGTATAATTTATGTTCATTTCCTAGATGATTGACAATTTTGTCCTAAAAGCCTGTAGGGACTTTAATACTCCAGAGTCAGCACTCCAAAGACTAGTAACATAAAGCAGCACTCCACTGCAGACAAACTAATCCTCCAACAATGTTTCATTCAATCAAAAAATGCTGCAGATTGGAGGTATTATTGCATGCCTGTGTTTTCAAGAGATTATTGTGAATGAACCGTATTTTCCACTGAATAGTAACAGCAAAACAGCCTACCCATCTAAATGTTTCTCATGATAATTTTGCCCTAAATGAGCAAAGATTGGAAAACAAGCAATTATTTTGTTCTAACCTTTCTCCCTTTGAGTATGATAACAAAAGCTGTTTTTAGAAAAAATATTATTTGTGGTTTAAATTCCTAAAGTGAAATTTATTTTAAATTATGTGGTACTTGTTTTTATCTTTGACTAAATATGAAAAAAATTTACTCAGAAATTTTGTTATAATATTTGATTAATTTTGCCACATGTATGTCTAGATACTTTCCCCATGTATGGGATTTGTTTTGCAAAATCAGTACCTGATGGAACTTCTCCAGTACACGCAGTTTTCTACAGAATTTGCATTTACCACATGTGCTGCTTTGGACAAAATCTTGTTTCCGACATCGTGGTCTTAGTGGAATGCCCATATCCTGTTTTTCAGATGCTCAGCTGTCTGCTTTTGTGTCTGAAAGCGTTCACGTGTGTCCTGATGATAGAGTCCTATTTGAAATATGAATATTTAAAAACCAAGATCTGTCTGCAGAAAGACAGAGTGTGGCTAAAGCCTCCATGGCTGAGGTCGATTCCCAAATCTGCCATTCCCTTCATTAAAGGCTTGGGTCTGATCTGAAGGGACTCACAAAGGATGGGAGTGGCATAGCCTTGTGCCAGTCTTAGGACAGTTTGAAAGTTCCTTAAGTCCTCCCCAAAAAACTCTTTGGGGAAAGGCACAGAGATAAGTGATGGTCCAATTGCTGTTGCCATTTTTTTCATAGCAACACTCAAGTCCCTGCAAATTGTTGTCATATCTGGAGGGGACTGACAGACTTGGCTTAGGGGCCTGTTTGTGTCCCCCTTTTCATGCCTATTTGGGGAAAAATGGGTCTGTCCAGGCCTGCAATGGTGAATATCCAGATGTTGGACTGGGTAGCTGTCAGCTGGATGCTTTCCCACAGTCCCACAGTTCATTCCTAAAAGAAAAATCCCAAGAAGGTAATGAAACCAGCTGAACTGTTAATCCAAAGCCAGGGATGGGTTGGTGCCCTGTGAAATCCACATTGCCAGATAATCTAATGACACAGTGACTGCTTTCGTTACGGGCTGCTCTTTATTTCTGTTCATGTCTTCTTCTTAGCAATTAAATGTTTTGGTTTTAAGGCTTAGAGCTGAGCTTCACAGAGCAGAGATGGAATTTCAGCCTAGATTAAGAAGGCTTTTGCTGTGAGGTGCTGTCAAGTACTGCAACAGTACAAATGGACACTTGCAGCTTATTAAGCAGGGAACACCTTCACTGATGCCCACAATCCCACCTGGCATTTCATATGGCTGAGATTGAAGATCAGGGGATAAAGGTGTGATCATAATGAAAGCAGTGGGGGAGGGAAGTGGTGGCGATGGAATGTGTCTACTGGTAGTTGTTTTATGAAGAAAACAAAATGAAAAGGGGGGAGAAGGAAGAAAAGAAAAAATAGTGTGTAGGGGGAGGTGTATGTATTTATGAACCAAAGCCTTCTTTCCATAAAGTGAGGGGGGAAAGGGTCTTTTAGCCAAAGGAGGTCATTCCATGTAACCCTCTAAAGGAAAGAGGATTTTTGAACAATGAAAGAAGGGGGAGTCTGTTTCTTACACTTAAATGATTTTTTTGCTTCTCATAGATAGGAGCTGGAACTCCACACTATTAGCCACAAATGGCATTTTGAAATGACTTTTTTTTTTTTTTTTTGGGCAAACCCAAAAGACATTGCTAAGATTTACATTTTCAAATATATGCTGACCTTTTTTTCCTCTTTCTTTTAGTTCATTTGTCATCAGTATGTAATTGAATCAATATATTTCCTGATCAACCCAAAGATTGAATAAGGTCATGGGAAGCCATGTGTGGACATTAAAAATCATTATTTTACTCAAAATGAGCAGAGATGGCATAGACCATTCAGAGTTCCAAATGAAATTCTATTAGATTCTATTACACTTTTACAATTATAGAGACGTTCCAATATTACAAGGGGAAATGAAGTCATAATAAAAAAGCCCAGAGGTGTATTACAAAGAAATGGGCATACTATTTTTCTAGTTAAAAACTTGATGAAAGGAGCTCTGCTACTTTTCAGTTGCTGAGATGTGACCTTGTTCTTAAAAAAAAAAAAATACCAGGAGCCAGTTTTCTTCTAACCAGTTACATTTCTTGTTTCACAGCATGTTTCTAAGGAGGACAGGATGTTTCATTTGATTTCAATTGTAAAAATATTTATTGAAAGATGCAATGAAATTGGTCTGATCTATTTAAACACAAATAATTTCAGTAGCTGATACTGGAAAAGTACTTTTGGGGAGCTACTTTCCTGTTTATGGAAGCTGGAAAGATAGGATCTTTTGGAATGTAAAATACATGAATCTGATAATTTTTATATGCTTTCCCATCTCCCCACCCTCACTAAACTGTTAATCTGCTAATCTTGGACTTGAGGCAAACTTCTAGAATTTTTTTGGATACCCAGAATTGGTTTCTGACAGGGAACCACTCCTATATCTTGGGAACGCAGAAGTGCACTGACCTGCAGCTGAGGATAAGGTTACTACAGAGTTTTAAAGGCAAAGTCCAACTGTCTCATCTTGGCATTCCATGGAGAAGAGTGGAAGAAAACAGCTTGTGGAGTTGGAACTCCATTCCAGGTCTGCAGGAATGGGGGACGGTTTGTGTCCCTTTTTTTTTTTTTTTTTAAGATTCAAGCAGGCTGCTCTGTACTTAAATTGAGTGAGTCCAGAGAGGGCAACAAAGCTGGTGATAGGGCTTGGAGCACAAGCCCTGTGAGGAACAACTGAGGGAGCTGGGGGTGTTTAGCCTGGAGAAAAGGAGACTCAGCAGTGACCTTATCACTCTCTACGACTCCCTGAAAGGTGGTTGTAGCCAGTTGGGGATTGGTCTCTTTCTCCAGGCAGCACTGACAGAACCAGTCTTAAGCTGCGCCAAGGGAGATATAAGTTGGATGTTAGGAAAAAGTTTTTTACAGAAAGGGTGATAAAGTATTGGACTGGTTTTCCTGGGGTGGTGATGGAGTCACCATTACTGGATGTGTTAAAAAAAAGACTGGATGTGACACTTGGTGCCATGGTTCAGTTGAGGTGTTAGGACATGGGTTGGACTTGAACTTGAAGGTCTCTTCCAGCCCAGTGATTGTGTGTGTAAATATTGTGGCCTAGGTGATAAAGAGTTTCTCTACCACTGCATCCAAAGAAATAAGGCAAAGTATTGAGGCTGTTCAGAGACAGCTTAATTGAAAAATGAAGCAATGGGATGTTGCCCTGGCTACACAAGGAATAGAGGAAAATGGTGCTGTGTATTCCAATCACCTAACTACATATAAAAAAGCTACTAAGGAAATAAAACCTGAGGGGTGGAGATGCAGAAATAGCATAGATCAAGCATAAAGGTGGAGTCATACTCCTTCTGTAAAGTTCCTGGGGCTCTGCTGAGAAAACCTGTGTTTCTGCTGAGAAATGCTCTTTGGTGCATACGTGGATGTGTTTACACATAGGATTCTAGACTGACTCAGGCTGCAGAAGTATCTCTGTTTCCATGGGGGTATGAGGAAGAAAACAAGTTCTTCCACACATCTTTTCTAGTCTATGAGTCAGATGGCAACTTTGAAGGCATCCATTTAACCCTAGAATAATGTCTATTACCCACCACAATAAATTATAGTCACTTTCAGAAAGAAATGCTTCAGAGATGATCAAGCAGAGCATGTGAAGGAATCAGATAAGAAGCATAATCTCTTCTTTCCAAGGTTTGGGACAGTAGCAGAGCTGCTCTGGGAGAATTCTTAGTAATAAGGTCACCACTTGTTTCCTTTTTGCATGGTTAAAGGCAGAAACTGTGTTACAAGACAGAAAGAGGTACTTGAAGAGCCCCCTGGTAATGCCAATGAGGGTTGGAGCATTAATCTTCTGTAGGGTTTCCAATGTTACCTTTGACAATATTCCCTCAGTACCTGAGCTTTTTTCTGCAAGTTATGAAGTCATCTAGGGTCCCTCCAGGTACTTTTCAGGCAGTTTACACAGACAAGTCAACAAATGGTGGATATATTTCCAGAGGTGAGTGAGCTGTGCTGCGGGAGGAGTACTTTCTGAGCACATCTATGATTCAGCCTTCATTTCAAATCATTGCATAAACGGAATGAACTTGTACTTTCAGGACATAGATGGCAGGTTTACTCTTGGCTCTCCTGGAAGCTGCCAAGCATCCTGTTCAAATGTGCAGTGAAGGATAAGCTCTCTAATATGTTCCACTGGTGCCATGAAAGGTTTTTTCCAGACTCTTCTTACAGAGTAAAGAAGAGTCTTTACATGCTTTAGAGTAAATATCATGGAATCATAGGATAGTTTGGGCTGGAAGGGACCTTGGAGGACATCTCATTCCATCCCCACTGCCATGGGCAGGGACAACTTCCACTAGACCAGGCTGCTCAGAGCTCAATCCAACCTGGCCTTGAACCTCATCCTGCCAGGGATGAGGCATCCATGAATTCTCAAGGCAACTTGTTTCAATGCCTCACCACCCCCACAGGAAAGAATTTCTTATGTATATCTAACCTAAACCTGCTCTCTCATTCTGAAGCCATTCCCCTTGTCCTGTCACTACATGTTCCTGTAAAAATTCCCTCTCCAGCTTTCTAGTAAGCTCCCTTCAGGTACTGGAAGGCCAGAGTTAGGTCACCTTGAAACCTTTTCTTTTCCAGGCTGGACAAATCCAGTTCTCTCAGCCTTTCCTCACAGAAGAGGTGCTCCAGTAGCTGGTGTCTTGATTCTGGATAACAATCCTGCATCTGCTATTTTGACCTCTTAACATGCAAATCTATTTGTTTTGGTTGTAAAATATTTTTTGTTATTATTTTTCTTGTGCAATGGTGAGGTTTGTTTTTTTTTTTTTTTTTCACATGGGGAAGAGACTTCCTTACAGATTGGTGGGGTTTAGCACCTCTTCAGGACTTATGCAACCTCACTGCTTTCATTCAAATAGTTGCAGAACATGTTTTAGAGGTAGGGGTGGCTACTGAATATGTGGTAAATGAATACAAATCTAGATTCTTTCATGTCTGTCCTGGAAGTGGTAATCCTGAAAATGTATCTTGTCTTCTTAAAGCTTCTTGCTGGGGTAAATGTCTTGTGAACAGGCATGCATCTTACAAGGTCCTGTGCTAGGCCTGTGAAAGGAGTTAGTACAGAATGCAATGAGAAGGAATAAAAATCTCTTTAAGAGTTGTGCAGTCTTTACTAAATTAGGCTGAAGTCACCTCCAAAGCAAGAGACTGATCTTGAATCTTGAGCACCGATTTCTACCTGCTACCTTGAGGTTGTGCAGTGAGATTTGTTTTAGGCCTGCTGTGTAATGAAAATATGTGCAAGTGTCCTAGCAGCTTTTAAATGAGTAAGTAATAATTGATGAAAGAGTCAATTGCTGGAATGACCTCCCTACACCCTCCCAGCAGTTACTGAGACATTAAAGTGACAGAGATGGGATCAAGCTAGCAAATGGGAACGTGTATTGCTGTCTTCTCTGGATGATTTCCAGTCACGGCAACTATTTTGAACCCAGAATATTAGGCAATAGTTTTGAAAACAAGTGTCTATTGAAAAACTGAATTTAAATGCCATGATTGTTCAATGGGATTTTTTACCTATAAATACTTACAGTTTTGCCATTATTCTTACTCTCTCTGTTCACTTGTCAGTGCGTTTTTTATATATGGACAAAATGGAAAAAACATCAGGAAAAAGTAGAAAAGCGACATTTATTTATTTTTTTTAAAGCCAAAATCTTTGTCCAGCTCTATTTAGTATTCATTATTTCCAAATGTTGACCACATTATTGTGGTCATTTTGGCAAGCTTCTTGCAAGAAAAGAGGTGAATATTTTGTACCAGTTTCACAGAAGCTGACTGATTTGAAGGGCAAACTTTGCTTTCCTGTCTTGTACGGCATAGTACCTGCCCTCCTTCATGAGGAGAGCTATTTGAGTCTGACCTTAAATGATTTGTTGAAAGCCAGAAAAGCAGTCAGTGTTAGAGTGGAGGAATTTTGGCTTCTAATCCAGAGTTCAAATGACAAAACCATATATCTGATAAAATGAAACTTAAACCTGTGGTACTGCATACCATACAGCACATTTAAAATGCATTTACTTCCCCACCCCAGGAGCTTCAATAGCTCCAAAATAACTTTTAAAAATAAATTGTTTATTGAAAGATTAAGGGCGTTTTATTGACTTTGCAGTTATGGCCAATTTCACTGCATTTTTGTGACAGTATCTAGTCATAGATAGTCTCTTTGCTACGTGTGATGGTTTTATTATGTGAAAGAAGTCTACCTAATGTTTATACTTCCCTTGCTCTCATCCTCAGTCTCCCAAGCTCCCCCAATGCTTTGTATGTCAAACGATCTCTTTGTCTCAATTCAAATCCCTCCTTAAGAGATGACTTCTGTGCAGATTTCCTATAATGATTTCCCCAAGATATCCATACTGATTTGAGACAGGACTTTCATTTATTGTGGCACGTGTGGTTGATGACACAATTTCTGAACCTAATACTTCTCTGTTCAAAATAGTCTTGAGAAAATCTTTAAGAAAAAAAATCACTTTTTTTTTTTTTGTTAATTTGTCTTTTTTTCCCCCCACCATGCCTCCGTAAGAAAAAAAAGCTAATTTTAAAAGCCAGGTAAATGAACAGATCAGATTCTAAATATGCAGAATAAATGTTAATTTGTTCACAAAGAGTTTAAACACAAGCATCTTTATTAAAATGCTGTATTGTCCTCCACATCTAAGTGCACGTAGAACTCCAGTGAAAGTGAGTGCATCTGTGAAGTTTTGCACTTTGGTGACTCTTGCAGCCTTTCTGTGCTTTCCCTTCCTGTGTGTGAGCTGAGCATGGAGCTGGGGTTTTGCAGTCAGTGTCTCCATTGTGAAGAGCAGAGGGAGTCTGCCCCTTGTGGGAGGTTCCCAACCAAGGAGTTTCTTATGTTCAGTTTTTTAAAGACAGAGTTTATTATTGTGCAGGGTGGTACCAGTTCTACCTTTGCAGCTGGGCATTTGCACAAACATTAAATTAAAATATTGCTATTCTTTCTTACTTAGCTGATTAATTAATTTCTTCTTTCCCTCCTCTACTGACTTCCGTATTATCACAGATGGATTTTTTTAAAAATCAAAATAATATGGGCTGATTCCTTTTTGTGGACAATGTATGCACAATAAGTTGTGAAAATAAGGGGTGTATTGTGTGGTAGTTGCACACATGACTATATTAATTAGCCTTCTAAAGCACCTGTATGCTGCTAATCTCTGCAAATGAGACCAAATTAGCTGACCTTTGGTCTGCTCTGGTAGGACAATTTCTATGTTCAAGGAACTTTCTGGTAATGTTCTACATCAATGAGGTGGGGGAAAATATCTGGAAATGTTTTTATTCAGTAGTTTCTGAATTGACTTTGGTTTGGGGTTTTTTGTTGTTACTGTTGATTTTTTTTAATGTTTATTACATTTGTAGGAGAAAAAAAGACCAATAATAGTCGTGATGCAAATGGCACTTTCTCCTAAGAGAGACTGGATGGATATTAAATCCCCAGGAGCCAAATAAACTCTAAGGAGTTCTGTAAAATGACACATTGTTGCAAGGGATTTTGTGACTTATGACCACTGTGCAAGTATGAACCAGCAAGCACACATAAAAATAGACTTTGTGGAATTGTGGTAATTTTTAATCATAAGCCTAAAATGCTTACAGTGTTTCAGTCCACTTTTGTTGAATTTTTGACTCATTTCTGTTCTGCTTGGCCTAATGTTCTTTAAAGTTGGAGTAATGGCTTTTTAATTTCAGTCTAAGAGAAGTTAGCTTTTGGAAGGTGGTCTGAAAACATGCAAACCAGAACAGCTTTTTGTAAAGGAAGATACACCTTCCCCCTGTGTTTGTTTTGGATCCTTTGAACTGGAACCTCTGAGATAATAGGTGTATCATGGATATAGATCTATAATCCATGACCTTATTACACGTGATGAATTAATATTTGCAAACCTAATTGCCTCACTAATGTGCACCCACACCTGTCCTAACTTACTACTTCCATTTTTCAAGCTGCCAGTGAAAGCAGCTGATCACCTTTCTCTACTTGAATAAATCTACATCTAGTGGGCAGAGTGAAGAACAATATCCTACTCACACACATTAAAAAAAAAAAAAAAGCCAGATGACATGTGGATAGAAATAGCTTGGGGAAAATAAAAAAGTGGTTTAACCTAAAAGCTTTGACCAGAAAGCTGTTGAACTCACAGGCTTCACAGATGTACCACCTTGAAGCTAATGGGGTGGGACCAGTATAAATGAGAGGAAAATCTGGTCATTTGTGTCAAAATACCCAGGACCTCTTTTCTCGTGGGTGCTGGGCTCATTCCCCTGTGACCCCAGTGCTTGTCCTCCTTCTCTGCAGCACACTGTCCCACTCAGCCACAGCCTCTCAGATTCCTACCTGGGTCTGGCTGGGACAAGCTCACATTATCAGTCAGCAGGCACCTGGCCAAGTGGAATTTGAAGCAATAAATGCTCCTCTGTCATTTAGCAAGGCATATTTCTGCAGGATCTGGTCCCGTTAGGTGTTCTTAGTAAAGCTGAATTAAATCCCTGTGTAACCTATTGGTGATACAGCAGGTTTTGCAGTAGTCATATCTCTGGCTTTTGTTCTCAACAGAGTCTGTAATATTGTGGTTGAAGGGAACAAACAATTATTTTTCTCACTGCTTCTTCCCCTGGATTCTGGAACCAGAAATCCAAAATACATTTCAGTTCTTTTGCATATGATCTAAGTACTTGTCTATTCAATGTTTGTTTTCTCTGATCACCATAACTTTGTAAACCAAGTATTAATCCCACTTTACACTTGTTTCTCCAATGTATTTTATTCTCCTAAGAACTAAGTGTCCAGTATGCATATTGGTCCCAGTGCACAGGTGCTTGAAACAAAGTGATAAATGGGAATATATTGATTAGGAAACTCAGCTCTAATTTCTCAAATGTCACTGAATAAGAGATCACTCTCATGTGAAGCAGGATTGTCTAGTTTGAATACTTCTAGGATTCTTTTGGAATCCCAACCTTCTGTTTCAGAAATTATTAGTGGCTTGCTAATAAATGAGGGTAGAATCTCTTCAGTGTCTTCATGCTTCTTTCTCAAAATTAAATATCCAGTACTTAAAAAATCAACAAATAAACATAATTGGACAACCCTTTCCCCCTATTCCTGTTCCCCTCCATTACCCTCCCCCCCCACTCCCAGCAAAAAAAAAAGGAAACCCTAAACCCCCACAAAACTACCCTCTGCAATATTTCAGCCTCGTGCTACGGTCCTTAAAGATTGAAATACCCTTAGAAAGTCATAGAAGATATGAAATTAGAATTTGTTTGGGAACCAAGTGCAGGGTCACACTGAAGAGGGCAGGGAATTGTATGAGAATTTCCATAAAGAAAGTGAGTATACTTCCAGAGGCATATAATGGGCTGATTTAAAATCTGATGTTGACAAAGAGAATAAGATGTGGAAAGTCAGAGCAAGATAGTTAGAATCCAGTGTGTAAAAGCCACAGGTGATTCTTAATAGGCAGTAAATTAGCAGAAGGATAGATGCTGCCATTTTTGTGGTAATAGAAATGCTTTCAGTTTTTAAGCAAGTTTTTAACTTAAAAAATTAACTGAAGAGCAATGCAAAGAATAGGAAGGCAATTGTGAATTAGGAGCCAAATTATGCCAGGCACAATTGAATAAGTTCTGACTTTTCTTACTGACAGACATGTATATTAATAGTTGGCACTTATTGAACCAAATATGAATATTCATCTTCATTTATATTTCAAGGCCTTTCATTCCTCAAGGACCACAGTGCTTTTGACCAATTTTCATCCACATTACTAAAATGACAGCTTTCACTCCTGGGCCCTGACAGAGGTCTGCAGAATTCATTGGAGGTCCTGGGAGGAGGGAACCAGCTCCCGCTCCCAGCTGTCCACAAACACTCATTAAGAGAGGCAAATATCCAGCAGAATCTCTGTGAGAATTTTTAATCACGCAAAGGCTCTGCTAATTAGGTAGCTGATGGGGCATAGAGAGCACAAGGACGAATTCTTTAAACAAAGGACTAGAAACTTTAAGAGCTTTAATTACTTGGGCACAGAGTTCATTTCAGAACTTGGGAGCAAATTATTCTAATAACAATAAGACCAAGTAGCAGGCCATATTAGTGAGAATTGTGTGGAAAAGTTCAATCTTGGGCTGCCACAGCTGTGATTGGAGCGTATTGGAAACTGAGGGGGCTATAAAGGTATTAATAATAAACTTTATTGTGAGCTGGATTTGACGCAGAAGATTCCCTATGCTCTTCTTTTCTGCTTTGTCAGGGAGTGTTGCACTGTGTCCTACACCTCAAAATGCTGGCATAGCTCAAGAGGTGGATACTTTAACACAAATTATGAACAATGCCTATTTTCAAAACAAAATCCCCTTTTTTGTTCAGTGCACCAGACTTTCTCCCAAACCTAACAACTGGAAACGTGTTGCTTTCTTGTAGGCTAGAAGAAAATCCATTTCACTGGCTGAAAATTATGGGTTTGGGGTTTCTTTGCTTGTTTTCTAAGTGTATAAATAACATGGGTGGGTTGTATGGTTTCTCACAGGACACAGTTCAGGCTAAAACAATTTCCAGGATCCCTTTCTCCTAGGTGAAATAACAAAAAGAGACAGAAATTGCCCAGGAAAAGGAGGATGCAGAAATTTGAGGGATTCAAATCAGGAAACTGTGCTCTCCTACTAGTTAAGAATAGAATATAGAGAATACACAGTTCTCTTTCCCTTGGAAAGTGGAAAACAGCTGATGTGCCACTCTTGCTATTGCTGCAGATAAACCTTAGCAAGCTTTGTGTAATTGAGCACATGGGACACATCCTGCCTACGTGCTGGATGAGAAGCTGATTTCCTTGTACAATATTTGGGGTAATGGGGTAGGAAGGCAAGGAGGTATTTGCTGTCTGCAGTCTTGGACATTTTTGCAGTCAGGGTACACCTGTGTAGATTAGAAATCTTCCATGAGGATTCATATTGAATGTTCTTCATTTTTTTTTATGAAGGGATGATGACTTGTCTGGGGCTACTCTCTGACAAGGAGAAAGCTGATAACTTTTGTAATGTGTTTATATGCATTTTAAGAAAACTCTCTTCTAAACGAAGTGTTGCTTTCCAGTAGATTTAGTGCAAAACACATACAAGGATTACTCATATGTTAAATGCTAATGGAAACTTCAGTATCCAAGAACAAGTTCTCTATCGAAGAGACTGCTCACTGCTGCTGGGGAGATGGGCTTGAATATGTCAGTTGAACATGGGTAAAGAGAGAGGTGAAAATGTAAGCTGTGATAATTGAGGGCTAAGTATTCTCAGTGAGTAAGTGATGGACTGGTGTTCAGAGTTGCAGAGATAAACTGGGGAAGAAAAAGATATATCTGCACAGAGAATTTGTCTGAGTTTAAGCTTCACTATCAGCTTTGAAACTTGAACAAATATTCTGCTTGTGTTTGCTACTGGGTTTGCTGCATGCTTTGTCCACTGCAGAGAAAAGGCACTGCTGAAGAAAACCACTACAATCTGTGGCTATAGACAGGCTTTCAGTATATGTGGACTTTCCCCACATGAATAAGCAGAGGTCTGAGTGCAGTGATCACAGAGCTGAGTCGTTCCATTAGGAAGTCATTCTGCCCACTGTGGTCTCTCAGCCATTTGTGAGAGCAGCTAGACTAACAAAATGTGGTACTGACAGAAGAGCTTTTACTTTTCATCGTTGCTTTTTGGTTTTCTCTTATTTCCCAGGAGAGCAGGTTAAGTTGACATGCAGGAGTAATTCTGTCACCTTAGATCCTAATATTTCTGGCAGCAGTAAGAGCAGAATAAACAAATAGATGGGGGAGAAAATGTGAACAGCAGATGGGGAGAGTAAAGTCCCTTATAGTAACTTCTTTTAAAACAATCCTTTTGTAATTTTGAAAAGCACTTAAGCTTCAGGTACACTGTGCTGCCATACTCTCCCTGGATCCTCTGGGGGAGTGGAAATAGAGTAGTTTGGTGCTCATTTCATGTGCTGCTCTGTTTTTCTGGCTGTTGCTCTTACCCACTAGCACGTCTGGCCTTGGATAAGCAGCACAACAACAGTAATATCACCAGTTTGATTGCACTGCATTGATTGAAGCAAAAAACCCCAACCCTAAACCAAAACTTTATAAAGTCTAGAGTCCAAGAACATAGCTGGAAGTAATTGGGGTTTTTATGCATAAAAATATATTTAATTAACTTTTATTAATAAATACTGTTATAATGTTATTTTAATGTTTTACTCTGAGAAATTATATAGAGCAAGGTTTCCACAGTTATGTTTAACTTTTCTTTTTTTTTTTTTTTTTTGAGGAAATATAATTTGTGGATAAAGTGTGTGGCCCTGCTGCATCAGTTTAGCTCTTATGAGTCAGATTAAAAATAAGGCTTGCGTTTTTCAGTAGTTCTTTCATTTGATAGATCTCATTACATTTTTTTTTTTTGTAAGGGTAAACAGTGTCTTTTTCTTCTGTGGTTTTTAATGGTAGATATTAAATGCCCATTTTGTATGTTCTGAAACGATGCTCTTTCAACTTGTACAGAGATCTTGAGCACAAAGAAAACGTGTAAGACAAAAAGACATATAAAGTTTTTTCAGCACTGCCCCAAAGTTTCAAGTAGGTCCATTTTAGACAGGTTGTCAATATCAAGATCCCAAAAAATGAACATTTTTGCACAGAAAGATAGTTGTCTATGCACATTTGTCAACTGTTATGTTCTGTTTTCTATTGGAAAAAGAATCATTCATCATGTTACAATCACTGTCCAGTGCGAAGCTGATCAAGAGGCATAACCATTAATTCATATCTGTCCATAGGTGTCAACTCTAAAGATGTATGCAGTTTGTATGAAAATAATAAAAATTATTCAAGTAGTTGAATACAAGAGTCTTTAGAACCACCCTCACGTCCTTTTGGGAGATTTTACCCTGTAATGGGAATGTGAAGGAGCTTGACTTCAGAGTTGATACTTGAGGAAAATAATCTTGGAACTGCAGAAACTGCAAATGGCTCTTGAGTATGGTTTCTTATCTAGAAAGGGAAATAGAAGTGAGAGAGATTTCTACTGATGATGTATTTTGATAGGTTTATGCCAAGAGAAGCTCTGAGAAACTTTTATGGTGCAAAAATATTGGAATTCCTAATACAGGCAGAAGAGCTGCTTTCATATTCATATCCTTGCCCAAAGAAAAGAAATAAAGTCTTTCCCCTATCTGTCAGCAGTTAAGAGTTAGATGGACTGTTTTCAGGGAAAAAACGTTGCAATTACGAATATCAGCAAAGCCATTGTTTGATGGCAGCACCGGTAGAGATCAGCAGGTTTCTATGGATAAGGCAGACCTAATAGATCCCATACTGATTACACGGTTAAGATGCTGATTGAGAAGAACTTTCACCCTAACTGATGGGATAGTCCTATTCTTCTCCTCAGTAGGATTTCCCTCTCTCCATTTGAAGCTGTGGCTGGGCCTTTGACAAATGCTCAATTTGGAGTACTCAGGCTTAAAATGGAGACTTTTAAAAATCTTTAATTGGGGCTAAGTGCTAGTTCGTCATGCAGCCCATTGTTTAGAACAAGGAGGCAGGACTAAAGAGTTAACTGCTTCCAATTGTAAATGCATCAGTGGCAGGCACATTACAAAGCTCTATACAATCCTGTGGAGTAAATGGTGGACAGCTCATCACAATTAGGCATGGTCATAATGAAGAGCCAGAAGAGAGAAAAGGGGGCATGGGGAAAAACAGACCTTTTACAAATGTTTTATATGAAGAGAAATTATAGCTAAAAGGGATAGTTAATTAGTTTAAAGAATAGGTGGTAATGCCTTCTCTTTGCAGAAAAAGAAAACTTTGAAAGCATGGAAAATGGGTGAGTTTCTAGCTGCTGATCTGGAAAAAGAGAAAACAATTCAAAGCAATACTGTACGTGGGTGTTTCTCAAAAGAGGCTGCGGTGGGAAGTGTGTGATCTGAGTAGTTTGCTCTTAGCAGAGACAGTAGGCACTCCAGTGTTTGACAGAGACCCTGCATGCAGCCTTGTTTTCGCTGGCACGCATCTGTGTTACTGCAGGTGCTTAGCACAGACAGAGATGTTCATGGTTTGCTTCCAGCTTTGCTCACCTCTGAGGAAGGCAAAGTCCACCTGGCTTCAGCTGAGAAGAATGCAGGACAGAGCAAAGCTACAGCCAGTCTTGTGCTCTGTCCTCTTTGCCGTTTTCTGGCTGACCATTCATCTGTAAAAGCAATTTGCATTCTGAAATTCGTTGTTTGGGGAAGCAATGAAGAATAGCAGTCATCTGCAGCAGATTGCTAAAGAGCAGTGTAGGTGAAACTCAAGTATTGTGCTGCCCATGAGATCCAGGCTGCGGGATGCCACCAGGAGGTGAAGCTTTTTGCAGCATAATTGAATTTTTGTGTGGCTCTTCCTCCTAGCACCAGTCCCACTGTGTGCATTTTGGGTAGGATGGATCTGTGTGTCATTAACAGAAATACAATACACACCACATACACTTTTTTGGGTAGGTATGTGCAGTCATTTCCCATAAAGCTGATTGAGTTTATTGCTGCTGGGATCAACTTCTGTGGCCTGGTTGTGTATTTCCATGTTACTGCACAGATTCTGAGAACTGCAGGATAACTGCAATCTTTATTTTTGAGTCTGGGATTCTGGAGCCACAGTCATCACTCCCTATGGCAACTGTGGAATCAATGTTGGTGTTGGCACTGTCTGTGTCTGCCACATGGCACAAAATAGATTATGTTATGGTAGTGAATGGGAAAGAATGGGATGGTAGTGAATGGGATAAGATTTCTCAACTGGTTCTGCCTGTAGTAGCATGTGTAGCATGATTTGTGCTCACAAAGAGGAAACTTATTTGTATGAGAGCCTGATTCTTTCTCTATTAGTGAGTGGGTGACTTTTGTGGGACTGGTTTGGTCTCTTTTGTCCCAGGGAAAGAAAAATAGGTATTGTAGTTGTCTCTAATCTGTCACCTGAGCTCTCTTGGAATTTGCCTACTTCTACAATATCCACCAGCCTCCAACT
The DNA here is from genome assembly GCF_048771995.1 of Taeniopygia guttata. NCBI lineage: Eukaryota > Metazoa > Chordata > Aves > Passeriformes > Estrildidae > Taeniopygia > Taeniopygia guttata. The sequence continues at coordinate 14,342,312 of NC_133030.1, forward strand.
ACACATGCCTGTAGTTGTGGTATAGCTTCAACAACCTGTAGATTCTATTGTGTTTTTTGTGGTTAAAGTGGAGATGTGCAAGATAGAATTTTAAAATGTTACTTTTCCTGCTGTTGAAATCAGTAGTAAGACTTGTGAGGGAACAAAGTCGGGCCTGTTTTTGGCACTTCAAAAGGTTTCCTGTAAAATATTTGATTATTTTCATTAATTGTACATATTTGCTTGTCATGGCTTCACAGAGAAAGCTGTAGCAAAAAGATTGTCTTTCATCATTGTTCTCCGCAGACCTAAAATCAATATTTCTGTGACTTCCCTTTTCTTTAAATCATCTCTGATAAGGTCTACTTTAGCATTTGAATATGTGCAAATAAGATGGATTCATGCCCCCAATTACATTTGTCTTGTACATGAACAGACAGTATGATTAGAAATTTAAAGGATAAAACCTGCACCAGTGCCTTCATCAGGAGTTATGTAAATATAAGCCCTTTGAAAATTACATTTCATTGGTACAAACTGATGTAGAAGGGAAACCAGAACCACAGACGGCAGGTATTCTGCTAAATGATCAGGAATGCAAGAGTGTAAAATTGTAAGTAGTATACAGATTAGATTCTTCAGGTCTCTCCAAATACTTCTTAAATGTTTTGGTTTTTTGTGGCTTTGTTTGTTTTTTTTTTTTTTTTTTTTTTTTTGTGGGTTTTTTTTTTTTTTTTGAATGAGGAAAAGAGAAATTTGTATCATATATTTTAAGAATGAGGAAAAGTAACATCTTCTGTGCTCATGTTTGTTTAGATTTAATACAGGGCTGGATGTAGGCTGTGAGATATTGAAAGGGAGACTAGAGAATAGAGGATGCTTCTAGAAGGATAACAAACACTCAACATTATTCTGAAAGAAACTTTTGTCATTATAATACTATTATGCAGATAAAATGTTGGAAGAAGGGCCTGTATGAAAATCTTGGAAGAATTAATAGGGTTTTGTGTCAAATTAATACAATGAAAAACTTAGAGTAAAATAGGATGTTGGAAGAAAATTTATTTTCCCACTCAACCTTCTAACAGTAAGTTGTTTTCATTGCTTGCAACTCTATGCTTATGTGGAGACTAAAATTTCAATAAATTATTCAGTTTCTCTGCAGAAATCTGTCCTCAACCTGCAAAAAAATCTCTAACTCTGGTCTTTAGGTGAGTACTGAGTCTGTACCAGATCAGTCCATTCCTGTCATTTTACAGAAATACCCATTTTGGAATACTTCATCTCTGAAGTTTGATATAACAGAAGAAAAACTCTTTCATACACTACCCAGGAGCTGGGTCAGAGAACTAAACATCTTTAGAAAATTGTTTCTGTGAGATTTTATTTTATTTAACTGTTTGGCTAAGGAGGGAGACAAATCTGGAGTTGATCCAAGCCCAAGAATATGTAACATAAATGTCAAGGAATATGAAGAACGTATTTGAAAAGAAGGAGCAAGAGATGGGCACAAATAATGAAAAAAATCCAACGTTTTTAAAGATCATACTGACAAGGAAAGGTAGCAATTCATGGAGGCCAGGCCTATAATACTTTCTTGCTGTCTTAGAAAAGTTCTAGAGAGTTTTTCTGTCAGTCTGTGAAGCATAAATGAGGCATTTTGTAAAGACCCTGAGTCAATCATCTGGTAGAATCCCAGTGGAAAGATGAATGGATCAGGACAGGACCATGAGGTGTGTGGATAATAAAGTCTCTGCAGCATTACAGCTCAGCCATAGGCAATTGCAAAGCAGAAATCTCTTAATCACAAAGATTTTGGTTCTTCTGGAGGGTTATCTGGTAAGAGTGAACACAGCAGCCTGACCACCCTGCCTCTGCTTGGATGGTTTGGTGTTCACATTCTTTTTATCAGACTGTGTCTGTAAATCAAGCTTTTTCCTGGGCTGCCATTTACAGAAGCAGTAATATTCATTTTAAACTTCAATGTCTGCAAAGGCTTGCTAGCATTTAAATGCTAGCATTTAGCTAGAAAATGTTCTTTGTGGACAGGCATTTTTGTCACATGAAAACCTACAAAAAGTCCCTCAACTGTAAGATTTATTAATAATTGGAAATTTGTTATTTAATCTAGAGTTTAAATGTAGTTACATATGCCAGCTTAATGCTGCAAAATAGCCTAAGAATATTCTTAAGCAGTATGTCAGCTAAATTTTATTGCAGTTCCATTAGTATTACCATTAAGCAGCTGACTAAAGGTCATAATGAATACTTACTATTTTATATCACCCAGGAGGTACTAAGTACAGCTGGAGTCTATTTCACTACTTGAGCACATATAATAGTCGACAAATTGTCGATCAGTGGATATGTCCATCTTATCAAAGTACTTTGTCTGCCCAAGTATGTAGCAATTCTTCTGGTGTGCATTGCATAATAGATGGAGGTGGAGGTTTTTTTAAAAAAAGGGAAGTACTTATTAAATGGCTGGTTTTTGCAGTCGTATTTTAAGTACTGCCTGTAATTCTGTGCTTGTACTGACATTTCAGAAATGCAGTCAGGGCTTGCATGATTCTTGCTAACCAGTTTAACAAGTGGGGTAACAATTCTTGAGATTTCTGGTGTTCAAGATGATGAAAATGACTCTGTAGATTTTATATTGTTGATGCGTTGTTGGTACTGCTTTTCATACTTTTCTGACCATATAATTCCTTCTACTGATGCCAAGTTCTGCTAGAACAGCAAGAAGATTATGCCCTTACTATAATTTTTTAACAGCTGTTGCAAAATAAATCTTGGCCCTTAACAAACCAGTTCTGTGCATTTAGAATGGGTTTTTTTAGAATAGTTGGTGGAAAAAAAATAATCAAAATAAATGGCTTGATTAATGTGGTGGTTTGAGCTTACTTTACTCTGCAAGATGAAAATTATACAAAACTGTGTGAGCAGCATGGACTTGGAATCTTTTTAACTGTTGTTTTCTATCTGATGTTGTTCAGCAATTTTATTTGCAATAGGAAAGCCCTGGCTTTAAGTAGAACTTAGTATATAAAATACTTAGTATTTTCAATTATTGCTTTCTCGTATTTCAAGTGGATTTTATGAGTACACAGAGCTACACAGGACAAAAGGACAACTTCTTTATGAAATATGAAAAAATATTCCACAATCGTCTTGGTCCTATTTCTTTTCACTACAGAAAGTCTATGAAACTTCAGACTGCATTCAATTTCACATTCATTTTGGCAGCAATAGTACAGTAAAACTGCTCATTTCCTACAGGGCTTTTGCAATATGTATTTTAGCACACACATTCAGCAATGACTGACTTTTGATCTAAAATGAACTAAAAATACTTTATTATCAAAAATTGCGTGTGTGTATATGAATGAAAGAGAAAGGTTAGCCCTCTGCTGTGTTTGGCTTAAATGTCTTTTGACATTAACTTGTTCAAAAGAGAATAATTTCCTTTTCTTGATAAACACAAGTTTTATTCTTTTCAGCAGCAAATCTTTCCCCTTTAGTCCATTAGCACCAAGCAATCTCTTACTATTAATAGCAAATTGCAAGACAAGAAAGGCTTAAATTTTTATGGCAAAATACCTCATTGGCCTTATCAATCTGAGTAATAAGGTAATTCAGCAGCCACAGTTCAATGAGTCTTGATGTTCAAATGTTGCTCTTCTCCACACCTCAACCTGGCTGAAGCCGGGAATGTAACTGAGGCCACAAAAAGAAATGGGATATCTCAGCAATGTCCCAAATCTCCTGGTTATTACCAAGATATGGGCTGGTCAGGTGGGCCATAGCAGAGCTGCAAGTTGAAATTTTGCCTTGCCATAACAGAGACCAAAAAGATGTGTCTTAGATTTCCTTGTCAGAATGTCTCAATCGGATGACAGCAGTGAAGCTGCAAGGGAGATTCAGTGGAAATTGAAAAATGCAGACAGAAAAATGGGAATGAAAATTGTGAGATATTTTAAGAGTATCTGAGACTTAAAAACCCAGACGTTCTGTACTGTATCAGAGAGAAATAGAAGCCACACTTGTAATAAGTGGCTTTTATGCTCTCTATACACTCACATATCAGTTGACATCTCTATAAAGTTCTTTCAGACTAGAAGTAATGGAATATAAAAATTCAAAAGAGAAGAAATTATGATTCCTGCTGACATAATGAAGTACTATGGTTTTTGCAGCATGTTTAGAAAAAAAAAAATCGTCCCCAAATATCCATAATTCCAAAGAATTGTATAGATAATTTATTAGATAGAAAATTCCAAATTCTTCTTAGTGCAGGAAAAAACCTCCCAGATATGATTATATAAACCCTTAACTTGCATTTGGACAGAAATGTGGAGTTGTGTCCAAATACTGTATAAGTGCAATGAACAACTTGAAAATCCATTAGTTGCTTAGCTAAAGAAGGTCTTCAAAAAATAAACATTTTGGGTTTAGTTTCAAGCAGGCTTAGGTGACCTCAGAGCAAGACTCCTAAGAGACTTTGCTGAGATGATTTCTGGTCAATATCTTTATTTTTTATTAAAATATGACTTTTTTTTGCATATTTTAAAACTTAAGTCATAAAATTGTGCCAGTGTACAGAACTGCTAGCAGAATGGTTTAGATTTGTATAAATTAGTCAGCTTGCATTGATTGCGGGTAAAAGAATGGAAATGTTGATCATGAATTCAATAAAGAATTACAGAATGGAAGTGTAGTTCATGGCTGTCACACAGTTTTATGATGAAAACACCTTGTAAAACAAACTTTCAGTTTCTTCATGTGCTTGTAAGTCTAATGAATGCACCTTCTAGACAAGAGGGTATTTAGGCTTCAAAAAACTCTTGATGCCATGTTGGAATTAAGAGGTGCAGTAGCACTGTCACAGCAATATCAAACAGATTGGGGGTGGCCTCGCTGGCAGGTGCCAAAGAGTTTTCAGTGAAGAGTGCTTTCTCTGTGGGATGCTTTCAGTGGCATCCTGCTAGGACTGATTCTGCCAGTGTTTGGTGTCATCTTCACTGATGGCACAGCAAGCCACAACACTCTGGCCAAGAACATTTTTGGACTAAGATTAGTGGAAAATTATGAGGGAGGGCATCCTCAGGATTTTATCACTTTGTGTCACATAGACTCCGCCTTCTTGGAATAAAATATATTTTGATACAATCAGGTGTATAGCTGTACAGAGGAGACAAATATCAACAGAAATGACAACTGCATCCTGTGAAACAGCCACTGACTTAGAGGATTTTGAGGTCACAGTGGCAAGAGTGATGAACTGGAGCTCTTAGGGAAGTGTGCTTAGAAAAGCCAGTGAGATTCCTGAATGTAGATTCCTGGATGTGGCAGTAGGGGGCTGGAAAGTGACTTTTACCTCCAACAGCTGAGTAAATGTTTCCCAATCGATACTCTGCTAACTGTTCTCTTACAGACCCTTCGTATTATCTGGGGAGGCAGCTGGTCTTTGCCATTGTTGTTCATGCTTCTTTAGCTCAATGTTATAGGCAGAATGTTATGAAGCAGAAGAACAGGTGCACAAGCAATTTCCCAGATAAAAGCCCTGAAGGACAAAACTTTTTCACCTGAGATGGTCTGTGGTCAAACTCCTAAAGGAAGACTTGTGCTCCTGGAGCTGTTACTGGTTCCATACAGCTTTTCTGTATGACTTGGAGCTGGTTTTGACACCATCTATGGTGGTGGTGGTGGTGGTGAGAGAGAAAGTTGTGATCCTTACTATTGAGATGCTTTTCCTCTGGGACATCATAGAACTCATGCTCTGATTTCATGATTTGAAGTCATGCCCATCTGCAGAGTAGGGCCAATGCCTCTCCCCAGTCCTGGGCGTAATCTGAGGGTGAGCACATTAATGACAGTGTGAGGACAAAGCAGCAGTGAGCCCCTGGGGGACAGCTTTGCAGTAAATGAGACAAACACATTGTGTAAGGAGATATAAAGGAATCTGCTCAGACAAATGTCTTCCTCACAAATGCTGTGCAGAAATATCAGCCAGTCTCAATGAAACCTGGCTGCAAATTTCTTTGAAAACTATTTTTAAATGTTTAAGACTTAATTTTAAATGTATTGGCATTTGTATATTTGTAGAGGTGCTTCAGTTCCATTTAAGCACTGGATATCCATTTACATTCAAGATTATATCACTCCTTTATTAAATATATACTCCAAGGCCCTAAAACACTGTCTCCAAGTAGCAGTTCTACATTAATGTATTCTTTATCACTTCTAAAACATTTAGTTCTTTGTAAAACATTTAAGTTCCTTGCTGTCTGTAAGTACTGTGGTAGCTGTGAATGTGGCCAAGAAGACAAAGATTAACTGTTTATTAGCATATTAATTAATGTTTTAAAATTTAGCAAGTCATTTTAAATGACATAGATACAAAGACATCATACTGAATGTTTTTGGACTAAATATAACTTACTAGAAGACAGTAAGCCTAAGTATGTGGGAAGACCAGAATAATGCTCAAACTGGCCAAAATAAGCTACATATTTGTCTCAAAAACTTTGTTTACTGACAAAAAATTTTAATGTTTTTCTTGCTTTAAGGTAGCCAGAATCTTATTAACATTTTTTTCCAAATTCTTTGCAAGGGGTAGTAGCTCAGTTATTTGATAGCTAACTGACAATAATTAGCCTATTATGATGATTAATGCTTATTCAGGACATTTAATTTGCATGCTATAAGCATGGTGAGACAGCTAATTTGAAGTTATGCCAAATACAGTGTTCAGTTTTTATATACAACATTTGTTTGCCTTTCCAAATATAAATTAATTGACAAGAATAATCATAGCTGCGGATATTAGGTCAGCAAGTTTTCATTTTTCCTTTTAATAACAATGATGTGTTACTTAGTGAACCAATTAGCAAGGTAAACTTTACTTGCATTAAAAAATGTGTAAGGCTAAGGAAGAATTTCTAAATTGTAGTTAATGGAATGTCAACAAAGATGCATATTCTGTCATTTTTGCCCAGGTGAGAACCATCTGTCCCAGATAGATAGCATTTCTCCAACTTCTCACAAGGAAGAAGGATACAAGGTCATTTTTATGCACCTTGTAATCAGGATTGACTTTATGAAAGTCAATTAAGCTACTAGGCCTTAGCTATAGTTTTAAAGAAATAGACATTGAAAGGATAAATGTCTTTGACCATGGTTACTAGAATCCTTCCTTTTTTTTCCTTAGGAATTACCTATATATTCATCTGGAACTTGCATCCTATTCAGGATATTTGAAGGGGCAAATTTTCCTTGCTGCTTCTGATTGCTTGGGTTCTTTGACCCTGAGAGTAGAGTGTGGTAGTGTGTTTTTTCTTTTAATTAATATTTGTTCAGTGTCTGTTCACCCCCCACCAATCTCCTCCCCTCCCCAGTTGTCAATCTTCCCAAGCTCTTCCCTAACCCCCTCCCCTCCAAGTTGTCAATCTTCCCTTTCCCTGCCCCTTTCCCTGGAACGTTCCCTGTCATTCCTCCTAGTCCCCTCCCCTGCTTCCAGAGCATTCCCTGTCCATTTAGTCAGGCTCAACACCCTATTGGTTACTTTGTGTTATTCCACTCCCCTGTTTCCCCTGATAGGTTTGTGATATGTTAGTCCCACCCTAAACTCCTCCCCAGCCCTACCCTCATTGGTTGCTGTTGCTATACCCCTCCTCTTAAGTTCCTGTATAAGATATTTGTTCGCCCTCCTCAGAGGGTCTTGGGGCTCGCTGAATAAAACCATCCTGTTACACCCCAAGCCCCATGTCACCTCCATCTGTCCCCACACTGACAACTGGGACAGCAGAGCTCACAGGGGGAGCAGCCACCCGTTCCCTTCCCTCTCGCCGCTTGGGGAATCACGGCGAGAGGAGCTGCCCGCGATACAGCAGTAGATCACACTTCAAATTATGATTCTCTTCTCCAAAAGCTTCTGTGTCTCTGAATTTGAAGCTTAAGTCTCCTTAAGTATGCTTCAGAAGAAAAAGGCAAATGGGGAAACATGTAGAGGTTTCTAGGAGAAAAAGAATGTCTGCCGTAATGTCTGGAAAGTTGTCTTCTTTGGAAGATAAGGGGAAGGACAAGTTTCTCTCTGGGAAGTGTTGGGGTTTCCTTCAAAGTCTTCCTTAGGATTCAGCCTTTGAACCAGCAGCAGGCATTGCAAAATTTCTCCATGGGCATCATATAAAAGATAGCACATCCATGTTCCAACAGTCCAACCAGTCATCTCTGCTTGATAAATATTTCTGCTTGTTTTCTGCCAAAGGCACTTCTGGCTGTTTTTTGCAGCTAAGCAAACAGCTGGACTGTGGGTCACTGATGAGAAATAGAGAATCTATCTTTTTTTTTTCTTTTTTTTTTTTTTTGGTCTATTGATGTCAGACTTTAAATACCTGGGATATGTTGCAGGATATTTATTCTTGCTCATGCCACTGTTTCCTTAAACTGCTGAGGAAGCAAAGTGTCTAGATGCTTTCTGGCTCTGAGGAATAAGAGGGGGAAGAGACAATTGTTCTCCTAGAGGTGAAGACAAGACCCCAGGTTTGTCATTTGCCCAGGGTCCTTTTAACCTTTTGTTATTTGGAAGAAACTGGCAGTCTGTATTAATCTGTGTGAAAAACAGTGAACCTATTCCTGTCCATTTGACCTCCCCTGCCCTGAAATGATCACAAGGCAGCCAGGCAGGTTATACCCAGCCCTTCCTCCAGCACTCCCACCTTCTTGCAGAAGCACAGGCACAGCATTTACCACCCTCTCGCAAGGAGCCCTGAATCCATTAAAGTAGAACAGAGCAGCTCTGCCTGCACATGGTGCACTAAGGAATTGGTGTGCATCCCCAGGGCTTCAGTGCCCCACAGCCATGGCATGGCTCTTGCCCAGGTGTGGGGCCGGGCTTTGCTGAGAGCTGAGGCCCTTTAATGAGCAGGATGAATGAGGGCTGCTCCCATGGTGAGGCTGGGAAGAATTTGGCCCACAGACAGGAGCCATGCCACACCACTTAGGGCTTTGTCCCCTTTTTGTTTACAATTACAGCCGCAGAAAAATGAGAAACTGTTCACAGTTTCTCAGTAAGAATATGGGGAATCACTGGTTATCCACCACCTACTTAGATCCTCTTTATTTTATTTTTCTATTGCATCTCCCAATACTTCATTATCACCTTTGTAACTTAGAGGAGTGCAGGGACCAATTTAAAATCCATTGAAAGAGCCTTTGGCTTTCTGTAGTGGCTCCTGGATCAGGGCCAGGGGGTATAAACTGCTAGTGGCAAGTTTACAACAGTGCTCCCTTTGTGGGTGCCACTGCTGGGGCTTACTGAGGTGGCTGAACACTTTAACAAAAGTGATTTTGCAGATTAACCCGGTGACAAGCTGTGTTCTCTCAGCGGGAGCTCTTCCAAATTTTTAAAAACAATTATAGTTCTCTGTCCATGAATGCTGGACTATCACATTCTGCCAACACAGGGAGCTTCAGAGAGGATTTTTTGGGCTATGCTGAATCTCCCTCTGTCTTTGTACTCTAACTAATCAAAGATTAATTTGTTGCTTGCTTTATTATCCCCATATTCAGACACACACAATGCAGTATTTTGTGAGCTTATTTCTGAAATAGATTCTAGCAAGGTTAAAAAAAATCAGCTTCCTTGCACTGGATATGTACCCACTTAGTACTACACTAGTCATGCATTAAAAATACCTCTGATCTGCTATTGCCAGGGAAAATTAACTGTAAACTGAAAGGAAAAGTGGTGCATTGCACTTCAGTCTCAATCCTACTCTTTCAGTCTTGGATTTATTCACATCAAGAGCAATATAAACACATTAGTCAGTAATTTGGTTTTTATTCATTCACAGGCAAAAATCGTCATTTCCTTAGTTTGATAAAATCTGCTCTGATGGAAATGCAAATCTTCAGGAAAGGCTCTGACATGGTTTAATTTGCCCACTGCATATTTTTGATCTCTTACATGAATTCAAGGACTAGCCCACTTGAAGCAAAGCTCTCAGTTAAGCCAAAGAATGAAACATGTTCCTGGGTGAGCAGCTGCCTAAAAAAAGTATAGTATTGAATTCTACCTGTGCTGGTAGTTGGAAAGCAAAGAGGTTGCATTACTAGTGCATAAATCAAACTGATGCATTATTGCAACAAGTTCTTTTTTTTAAAAATTGAAACAGTTCTTAGTTGAAACATGTTGAAGCTCAGAGAGTAGATTCACAGTAGGTTTTCCAATGAGGGAGGTTTTTTTTTTTGTTACATATGGCATCATTTGTAGTTAGGTTTCATTTTTGCTGTTGTTGAAACTTAGCATAAACCTAAACTTGAGAAGCTTGGAAGTGCCTGATATATTTGTGCAGCCTTGAATTCACCATGCACAAACAAAAAAATCCAGCCAAAAAAACCTCTGTGTAAGTTGCAGTGATGATTTCCCAGCAACCAGTGGCTTGTGGCTTGCAAAACTTTTTTTTTTTTTTACTATTTCAGTTGTGATTTGCTACGTTCTGCTCTTCTTTTTGCATAACATGTAAAGGTCCCTTGTTGTTTGTGTATCATTGATACGATTCTCCTGCAACCAAAAACAAAGAAGGCAGCAGTGCTTTTAATAGAGGGTGCCTGATTGATAAGCTAGTTGCAGCCAAACCTGCTCTGGCTAATTGTCTTTCAAATGCCCTCATTAATCAAACAGAGGAGTAACTCTGACAGGAGAGCTGTCACTGTTTTCATGATTTCCTAGCACTCACCTCACAGTGTGAGACCTGGCTGTGTACCCAAATCATGGCCTTTAAACAGTTTTAATGCCTGCTCACTGCAGAGCGCACCTGGCTTTGGTGGGATGGGGGCCTGCCCAACTCTGAGGCATGATCTATCCCAGGAGACCAATTTAGCAGTTATTTAATGATTCATAGCTTGATGTCTGGAAATGAGTGCTCCACACGATAACATACATAAACAAATTTAATTAGTTTTTGCCTTTTTTGCATAAGTAGCCACCAGTGTATTAAAGCTGCAAACAAAACAGGTAGGCTGCCTGGAAAGTCATTGAAGCTGGTTAACAGCAGATCTTTGTAAAAGGCTGTGGTGCTTTCTTTCATCTGCTGATAGTCACTGGTGCCTCTTTGGTCAGGTCCTGAAGTTGTTGGGTTTGCTTATTAAGAACAAGGGAAGCAGCTATCTCAACTAGCTCTTGCCCAGGTGTTAGAATTACATATCTACAGCAAAAACTGGCAGTCTCTCATCTACTGCCCTTCAAAGCTGCAGAACGCAATATTTTTTTGAAAGTGTTTTAAAAGGATGTGCTTCATATATTTCCTGTTTTGCAATCTATTAGAAATATTATTTAGTAAACATCAACCTGAGTTATTGTTCAGAGAGAGGGATTTACGTATTTTCATTTTTATTGAACATACATTAAAACATTGCAAAATTATTTCTAGTTGTGCACGCTACAAACTAGGGCAAAATACTTAATGCTTAAGAAAGCAAATTGAAAGCTTAAGGGACAGAATATTTTTTAACCTTCTTTTGCAACGTTGCATAATTAACACTGGTGATGTATGCAGTGTATGGGGGTTTGTTTCTCTGCTGTTAAGTTTTTCATATTCTCTGTGGAGCAGAATTCTAGGATTGATAGTCTAGAATAATATCTTGTCATTCTCCTAAGCAATATAAGTAAATATATTTAGCATGAAAAAATGTTGTATTTTGCATATATTCATATTAAGTAAAATTCTGAATTTAATAACATTTCAGGGCTGAAAATTATTCAGCGACACACATTACAAATATTTTATACTGGAGGGTTTCTTTGAGCTCCAGACAGCAGAGCAATATAGGTTGTCTTTTTCTTCTTCATCTGGGAATAGCTCCTACCCACCGAGTGGAATATTTGCTCCTATGAGCGGTGCCTTTTTCTTTAATAGGGAAGTTTGATCATAATTTTTTGCAGATCTTGGTTTTAGATTACCAGCTGTCTAAACCAGACACCTTGTTTTTCTGAGCACACAGAGGAAAATCTTAGCATGGAACATGTTGGTTCCAGGAATCCTGCAGTCATCCCTTTATAAATGTGCTTGATCTCACACTTGAGCAAGGGGGACCAAGCCATGATTTAAGATGATATTCTGCTATCCAAAAGTGAAATTCTGTCTCCAGCAAGCTCAGTGGAAACTCTGTTATTGGTCTCAGTGGGGCCAAACTTTATTTTTGTTGAGGTATTCTGAATTTTGAAAGCAATTTAGACTGAGAAAGAAGGTGGGGACAGGGGACAAATTGCTTTTGACCTTTTTCTTTTAGAAATTTTAACAGAGACCATTGGCTCATTTCTGCCAGTACCTCCCAACACCTATCAGATAATGTATTTTCTCTGAGTCACTATTAATTTTATAACATGGCATTTTATTTTACAATGAGAGACAGGGTTCCAAGAGGTGTGATTTATGGGATATGTATACCTAAGTAGATCCTGCCTCCTATTTTCTCTTCTCTATAACTCAAAACAAAGAGCCTTAAAGGGATATATTAAAATCTAGGTACTTGCTCCTAAAATTTGACTGACTTTAACAAAATCAGTAGCATGTAGGTAAACATTTCCAAAGGCCTGTGATTGATTTTATGAACTTATTCAATGCCTGTAGGTTGTGCTCTGTGGACACTCATAAGGATTTCTGATTAGTGTCATTGTGCCCCCTATAAATCTATTTTCTCAGGAGTCTATATCTTGGTAATAAAAACTTGTCCTGCAGTGAAAGGTCTTGGCATAATGGTGGAATTATTACTATTTTTACTGCATTTGAAAAGCAATTCTTGTACCTTGTCCCCATCCTCTAGAAACAGGTTTTTTTGTTGGTTTTTTTTTTTGGTGTTTTTTTTTTTTTCCCTGCATATAATGCACCCCAAATACATTTGTTTGGTAATATTAATCAGTATACACTTACTTTCTTACATGGATTGTTGTGGGCTGTACAGGTCCAACCTTGCCACTGTCATCTGCTTGTATTGACCCCTGGCAGACTTAGTCCTTAGGGCCCTTACTTGGGAAAATCTGTCAGCTTCTGTCTATATTCCTGTTGTCTCTTCCATATTTGGACTCCCCAAATCAGGATGGCTCTTCAAGATACAGTGAGGAATCAAACTTTGTATTTAAGAGTCTTTCCAAGAACTATGAAATGTCACACAATTTTAAGACTTCACATATGGGTTCTTCAGCTGTGAGCAGGAGCCCTTTCAGGCTTGGTCATCTGAAGTTTTGCATATGTTGAATGTGGCCCATAGGTCTGTTAAAAAAGCACAGATTTGACAGGATCCACAAAACAGACAATACAACACCTAATTTCTTTTGAGCCTGGCCAGAGCCTGCTGCTCAGAGTTGGTGCAGGTACCACTGCATAAATTGCTGCTGTGCCTGCTCCACAGGGAGGAGCAGAGCTGGACAGTGCTGCCTTCCGTGTAACAGGTGATATTTTTGATATCCAGGTAAATTAAGAGTTTATTTTTATCCTAACTGGCCTCCTAGTGGCAGTGATTCCCCTCTGCAGCCAGCTCAATAAAATTTTTGCATGGGAAATAAATGTAGTGATTTATGGTTTAGGTCTGTCTATAGAATATTCAGTGTGTCTGTTGTTGAGAAAGACGCTCTGCTAGTCCCTTTTGAGATCAGGCTTTAGTTAAATGCTTTATTTATTTGTGGAACTGTTGTGAATAATGCAAAAAAATTGCAAACTGCTCCCCTAAAAGAACTGCTGAGTGTAGCAGCTGATTGCAGGTCAGTGTTTAAAATTGCTAAAATTCAGGAAGTGGGTAGGAATTGGAAGATGACAATTCCTGTGTGAGTTGGGCATCTGGAGCCAGTGCTGTTCCCAGCCTGGCCACTCTGGGGCCTGGCTTCTGCTTTTGCATGAGCAGGAGAGGAGAATCTGCCACGGGGCAGCTGCAGGAAGATCAGTAATCACATCCCTAATAACCTGAGTGACTGCTGCAGGCACACTTTGGAGCAAATAGATTGCACTGCAGCAACACAGTGCAGAGTGATCTTCTGGGTTAGGGACTCTGAAATAACTGGATAGAGTTGAATGAAACTGATTAATTTTTTTGTTGGTTTTAGCTGGTTGTGTGCCAAAACTTATTTTCTTTTGTCTAGTGATAATAGTTGTGATATATTAAGAATAAACAGGATTAGAAGGGAGTTTTCATTAATAGTAAAAAGGAATTTCATCTATTTCATCTTACTTTGCCGTTTGTTTTTCTCATGTATAATTTTAACTATACTTTCGACAGTTTATGAGGTACAGCTTTTTAAAAAAAACAAGAAAAAAACACCCAAAACATACAAAACCAAGGTGGTAATGTAATACCTCTAGGACAATTTTGTTTTTTTGTGTTGCAGAAATGATGTTGCTCATTCAGAACTGGGAATACATCGGTGGAGAAAGACATGATAAGAATTTGTCATTAAAGGAAAAAAATACAGGACTAAGTTAAATGCTTTGTCATCTAGGTTAAATGTTGATGGATCATAGCTTAGACTTTATCTGAGGGTTCTTTTAGCCCTTAGGTATGGAGTATATCTGTGAATACAGTGCTAATGGTGATTATTGCTGTGATGGATCATCTGCTCAAAAATAATAATTGAGAGGACCTTCCTGAATTGTAACATCACTTCATCCCATGGGGAAAATGCATAGATGGGAAGAGCTCAATTATGAAATGGAGATGTATGGAGTAGTTTCTCTCTCTTTCAATATTTTCCAGTAGTTTATTTGTTGTTTTGAAGTCTTAAAACTAAAAACTGAAATATCATATCAAACTTCAGCAGAAAAATGTGGTTACTCATGAAAGATGCTTATTGGACTTTGGTTTGTAATAACAAAAGTGTTTGGCCTGAAAGTGCTTTACTGACGGATTCAGAACAGCTATCTGGTGTCAGTCAGCTCTGAGTAGGACACAAGAAACCCAAGAGTTACTGTTTCAGCAAAGTCAAACTCATTTTTGCTTTTTAGTTGTTTTTACTGTGTGTGAACTTACCGTCTTGAAACTATGACTGATTAAAACAAAGGTGTTGTTTCTGTAAGGGACAGGATTGTGAAAGTCAACTGAAATATAACCCAGGAGTTTGTTGTGAAAATTTTTATTTCAACATAACACTGCTAATTTGTCAGTGATGCTGGCTTTAAGTCTGGAAATTGTGGGTGAAATTCAGATGTCTTCACCAAGATATCAGAAATGTAGATATCAAAGGCTGGGGAAGTCACCCTAGAGTCACTTTACAGTCAATTGAGGAAAAATGGGCACCTTCAGAGAGTGATTCATCTCAGCCTAAAATAGACAGGTCAAGCAACTTGCCCCCTGGAGATGCCTGTTTCTCTCCATTGACTGTAGGAAAGCCTACAGCGACAAACTCAGAATTAAATGTGCAACCTTTCAGTGTCTGAAGCTGGGTTAGATGAATCTCACCATGTGGTAACAAGGACAGGCTCTGCCAGCTGTACTAGTGTGAATAACATCTTCCTGGGCTGCTCCAGTGGGACTGTTTCTGGGGAGAATTGAGAAGGTCTGGCTAAGAAATTCTGAGGGTCCTCAAGATCAATGATCCCAATGATGATTTTTGAGGTTTGTTTACTTTTTAGTTTCATTGGCAGTAGGTAATTTTATTTTAGTTGTGTAAAAAAATGTGGAAATCTGGGAGTTTGTGTTTATTTTTTTTTTCCATGTGGAATCCTAAAAATGAAGGTATATTTTATTCTGTTGGGTGGTAAAAGTCGCTGTGGGATTTTCTCAAAAGCCAATGGCTGTCTAGTATTTGTTGTCTCATTTGCCTTCCCCATTTGTAGTGTTGCAGAGTGTAGATAGAGGGTGTATAGCCTGTTAATCCAGTCATCATAGAGGAACTGGGTAGACACTTTTTTAAAGGCTGGCAAGGCATGGTGGTTTTGGGAGATTGAAGATCAGCTACGTTTGTAATCAAAATCCTTTCCTGTGAGACTGAAGATTAGCTACATTTGTAATCAAAATCCTTTCCTTCTTAAAATAAAAAAAAAATTGAGAAAGATATGGACATGAATGGTGGTGCTGTTTTATACAACATTTGCTATTAACAGAGTTAGTAGGAAGGATATAATATAATGAAAATATTTAGAGAAAAATTGTGGTTTTGTGTAGTTTACAAAATAGAAAAACAAGATTGCTCAGAACACCGTTGCTTAAAAGGGAATTGCCCTGAGCTCTATTGTGATAGAATACGTTCAGCCTTTTAGGTCACAGGATACTTTTTTTGCTGAACTCCTGTAAATACAAACCAGTTTGAACATAACAGGAGCACAAGGGCTTTTTTGCTTCTTCCAGAAATCCCCAGAAGTGGGAGGATGGAAAAAGTCCCAATAGAATTTGCGACTTTTATTTTCTGTTGTTCAGAGAACCTGACAAACATATAATAATTAGAACTTTGTGCTTGAGGTCATACTAGTTCAGTGAATTTGTACCTGAGCTGATGTTTTCAGTCACAGAGTGTTCTGAATTTTCTGACAGTCACAGATGGGGTAAAGTAGCTCAATAATTCAACACACTTGTAACCTGCTGTTATTCTTTTTTTATTGGGGTTTTTTCATGTCTTGACAAATACTAAAAATAGGACATAGATTGTTCCAAATCTTGAATGTACCAAGTGACTAAAAAAAAAGAAATCTGAGAGATAGAGGAAGCTTAAACTTCTACAACTTCTTACATCTTCTCTTGCTCATATATCTGCAAAGTTCTTTCTTATTTAAATATTTCCCAATGTTACCTGCCATGTCCAATGCTCTATATGAGTTTAGCTGCTTGTAATTTACCAGGAAAACAAGAGGAAAGTGCATAGGAAGCAGGCTGCATACTTCGAACTGAAATTGTGCACTGCCTTCATTAATAGTGGTAGGATCTCTAAATAGACATCAATGAACTTTTGTAAATTTAAATTTAGCCAAGCATGTTGTATAATACTCTGCATTGCTCTTCGGACAGCTCAGAGATGAGGTAGTTCTGAGCACGTGCTGGCAGTTTTGTGCATGCTGCTAATCAATCTCGTGTGTACAACTTAGGGGCTGCTTCACCTACATTTACTTTTCATTTAGCCCTTTTCAATTACCCATTCAAAAATCTTTGAAGACTGTTCCTCAGTCCTGTAATCTCTCTTCAATGAAAATGAGTAGAGCCACAAAAAGAACTAGAATGGAATTAATTCTCTTCTGTGTGAAAGAGAATGGATAAAAGCTTGACTTTAATACAGGTACGTGAAAACACTGCTGCTATAAGGCACCTTTTGACCACATGGCAAACGAGCTGAAATAAATCTGTTCCTTATCATGCAAGGCCTTCCTAATTAATGGGGGAAATCCTTCCTCAGAAAGATGAAAACTGAGTAGAACTGAGTACACTAATGCTGGGAAAGGGCAAATTTACCTGTACTTCTGTACTTGTCACCATTTGCAATCTGGAGGCAGGGAAAACTGTTGAAATAGGACCATTGCTTTGAATGCAAGTGAAATTGAGGGAGTGGAATAATTCTTTCAGAAGGAGAGAAAATAATTTTACCTTCACTAAAATCAGGGTTTGTCTTTCCTATATTGAGATGGCTGGAAAGTAATTTTAAAATCCTGGTTTTCGCTCAGTTCACTTGGAGTGTAACTTTTATTTACTTGAAAAATATTTATATGAAAACATATAGTGGAGCATCTTAGCTACACTGATTTTCATCACAGTGGCAGTCTTGATGGCCTTCTCCCAGGACTGCTATAATCACTCAAAATAGTCTATATTTTGAGTTTTACAGAATTTCTTCCTGAGTTCAATTTCAGAAGAATTGTGATGTTGTTATACTTTGAAAATAATAACTATTTGCATGGGGTTTAAAAGGTGTTTCAAGGCCTGATATCCAGTGAAATTTCTCAGGTTGTCAAAAGGATGGTTTGATTAACTCTTTCAGAAGCTCAGTTAATTCAAGGGCATGATAATTTTTGCCCTCACAGCACTGATGACATGATTAGCCCATTAAAAATCCGTATCACTAGGCAGATATTTCTTTGCTGTGGACCCTCCAGGAGTTAGAATAGTCATCATTTTGAGAATACTCATCACTATTTGATTTACCAGAAAGTTCCACCTTTTTGGGGGCTTTTATCCCAATGTTCTGGTGATAAAAGAATTGGAAAAAAATCTGTGTTGATTCAGTGACTGGATGTGGGGTTTTTTTCCCCATAAATTTCCCATGAAATTCTTTCCTTGCTGAGATGTATTTATCTCTATCAGTTATAGCAAAGAATATACCTTCTTATTTAGAAG
Source organism: Taeniopygia guttata (assembly GCF_048771995.1). Classification (NCBI taxonomy): domain Eukaryota; kingdom Metazoa; phylum Chordata; class Aves; order Passeriformes; family Estrildidae; genus Taeniopygia; species Taeniopygia guttata. Next base: position 14,360,597 of record NC_133030.1, read on the forward strand.
TAAGAGTATTCTGTGTGTAGAAATGGAATTCTCAGACTTGACAAGGTTACCCTGAAAAAGTTGGATATGGTGTGGCTGCTGGCCTAATTACCCTTTCCTTGTTGAGTTCAAATACTGTTATGACTAACAGTCAGTGATTCGTGCAAACACACTGCAAATTTTCTTGAAGAAACAAGAAGGGAAATGGGGGGACATGTAGCTGTTTGTCTTGGTTGTTCTAGTCAATGCAGTATTCAAATGATGGTAGGCTTCTTTCTAAGTCTCATAATTTTCTCTGGGAGTACATTTGCATAAGTGTTTTACTTCAGGAGAAAAAAATGCTTGTTCTCATTTATCTCCTTTGGTAGTAGCATGGAAGTCTTGGAAATGCAAGGTCATCCATGTGGGTCCAAACCTGGGAGGCTGAGGTGCTGTACAAAAGCAAATAAATATCACCTTACTGCATAGGTACTGAGATAGATCATTATCTCCATGCTTAGCAAATAACCTCTGTGGAAGAGATATATTTTAGTCAGTACATTTGGTTATCTTTAACCAAAGTGGTCTCCAAAACTCCCATTGCCAGCTCTAATTGATAGAGGTTTTCTGGACAACAGTCCCTTATAAAGAGAATGAAATGTGAAGGGTTTCTAGTATTATAAACTTACCAAACATGTTTTGTTTTACTTGAAACATGACTTACCTTGGTTTTACTTTCTTTATATCATTCTCCCCATCTCGTTGGATTTGTCTTTGGTTTTACGGGAAAAATTTTGGATGCAAAGTTGATTTATTGAAACATTTTTCTTGAATGTCATTGTGTAATTTCTGTGTAAGTCTGCTGCTGCAGGGACTGCAAAATTTTGCTGGAATTTGCCATGATCTTAAATAAAGCACTCAATAGCTGGAATATAATAGAAATATAATTAGAGAAATGGAAATGGGCAAAAGTGTCAATACAGAACAGAAGCCAGGTGTTGGCTGGGAAGAGCAGTAAATCCTTTCAAAATAGAAGTTTTAGACATTTAATGACCTCTAACTGCTGTCTAACTGCCAAATATAATCTAGGGCTGGATAGAGCACTTTACCACCTTTGCTGTTTGTAATAAGGAAGGATCAATTCCCTTATCCATAAGCACAGTGGGAGTTCTAGAACTTTCAGTGTCCTTGGAGAGGCCCTGGCACCTCAGCACCCAGCTGAGGTGGTGGGATGTAGATAATCTTAGCACGGAAATGGCCCTGTGGCCTTTTCTGCAAAGCAGAAAAACTTCCTTAGGTTACATAAGGGGTTAAGAATTTTTCTAGATTGTGAAGGCAAGGAGTCATGACAGCCATTTGTCTATTTTCAGTGTGTGTGGACTGTTTGCTTAAGAGTTTTTCTTTCCAACCAACTCTAAAAGTTCTTTGGAGAAAGAAATTAGAATAATCGGCTCCAAAACTACCATAAGGGTTAGAAAGCATATGGATCAGAAACCAAAAAGACCAGAATCTCACAAAAATACCAACTTTGAAGACTTTAGAAATAATATTCTTGGCTTACTGAAGTCAGCAATAATTTTATATGTTCAAAATTTACAAACAAGTATGTAATTCAGACTGTGTTTGGAACATTAATTTTTGAATTTTTTTTTTCAAGTGATACCATATTTAGCTGAAGTTCTAAATCACCGCGTGATCTGTGTTTGCCAGTGAAATGCCAAGTGCCCCATTTTGTTCCTAATGGAACTCTTGTACATGTTTGTGTGTAGCCTGCAGTTTTACATTCTGTCCAGAGATGGAAGCTGCTTGCTCTGACAAGGTCAGGTTGGGAAGGAGGCCACATTCCCTGAATAAGAAAGCCAGGAGGCCAGAGCATGCCATTTCATTAGACAGTCCAGGACTCTCTTACAGAAAAGGAGGGAGAATGAGTGCTGTGGAATTCAAAATAACTATTTCAGCTTTTCTGTAGCTCGGAAAATGTTGCTCTTGGGCAATATTCTGTTAATGATTACTATTGGACCAGATGTTCAGGACACGTAAATGAGTGTATTTCCATTGACATCAGTGGAACTAGGCCAGCTTATGCCATCTGAGAATCTGTCCTCTAAGCTTTCTTTCTAAACCAGTCGTAATTTTGGATAAGGAGTTGCATCATTATCTGTCATAGTTCTGGTTTCCAGCAGAGGAGAAGAAAATTAACATTCTTATTCGCTTCATCAGTGTGAGAACAGATTAAACTGAGACAAAGAATCAAAGTAATTCAAATAATCAAATTTGAGAATGTGAAATGTAACAGACTTGCTTTGTTTTGCAGTGGATATTTTGTCTGTCAAAACAGAACTTCATAATTTTCTAGATGGCTGGCTAGTTCTCCAAGCTTCTGATGCCACTTAGGCCAGTGATGTGGAATAAATTGAACACGTTAACCTGAAAAAGATCCCAAATATTTGTTCTTTGTTGTTGGGGTTATTTTTTATTTATTAATATATTAAGACAGACTCATGCAGGGACTCTAAGAAATGGGACCCAGATCTGTGAACTGGGTGCATTCCTCCTGCCTTTCTGTTCTGCTCCCATTCAGCACTTATAATGGTAATGAAGCCTAATTACAAATGCATGTGACTGCCTGTTGTAATCTGTCAGTGTTTTTCTGAAAAACCTTGTGCCAGTTCAGTATTGGTCATTAGATAATAAGGATTGATAAAACGTAAGGGGCAAAATGTTAAAAATGCTACTATCGATTAGAATGCACCTTAATAATGAAACCATGGGCCTGGGGACGAAAGCCATGGATCATTTTGACAATTCGGCCTTAGATTCTGGATGAGACAGAGTGGGGACAATTAATCCCTCAGAGCCACAAATCACAAATAAAGTAGTTGCAGCTCATTACAACCTGACCTTGCTAAACGGCCTTGAAAACACAAGTGACCTTCTAGTATTTGAAAAGATTACAAAGCTCTATAGAGAAATATATTCTTATTTATTTATTTATTTTTAATGCTTGGAAGCCACATGGCTTAATTTTAACCGATCTTGATGAAAGAAGCTTTTAACTTCACCATCTTTCAGGAACCAAATTGCTAATGTCTCGTGGAACTGATGGTGATACTGCAGGGCAGTGTTTGGGAAAGATCTTAAAAGTCAAAAGTCTTGATCTGTGCAATTAATCAGTAGAAGTTTGTGCTGCAATGGCTTTGAAGAAACAATAGTTTCAGTGAACTATCCAGTGGTTCTAGTTAGGTCTTTTATAAATATTATGGTATTTTTGGAGCACTGCATAATAGCAGGAAAGCATCTTTATGCATTACAGTCAAGTCCAGCCCCAAACTTTGGAAATATGTTCAGCATAGTATATAATGTAAATGAACTCCCTTCATGTTCCCACCCTAAATGGGAATAAGGAGAGGTCACGTATTTTGCATTTCTGTTCTTTGACTTGCGCTGTAGAAGCTCTTTGGCTAACTGACTTGAGTCCTTTGTCATGGGCTAGTGCATATGGAAATCTCAAAAGATTCCATCTGAGTTTCTGATGGAATTGTCTACCTTAATTTGACCCTTAATGCTGAGTCAGGCTCATCTTTCTACTGACTGTGATAAAAGGAGATATCTTTTCAGCTCATTCCTGAGAAGAGGTCATGACACCATGCCTGATGTTGTCTCAACTGTGCAATGAATTTAGAGCACTTGCTGAGTTTGCTGTGCTTTGGACTAGGCCCATGTGTGACTCTGCTTATTGCTCCTTCTTTTCTATGTACCTCAATGAGGTGTTTCTAAATGTCCTCGCCATGCATGAATTCCAGCTTCACCCCATGTACTGCATCCCCTACATTAGATAAATGCAATTCCTTTAAAACCCACTTCTCTGTAAATACAAGAGGCTATTGGCTTTCTTTGAGGTCTTTGCTGTATTCTGTACAAGAGTTAGGGTCTGCTTTGGTGCAGGGGGCATCATTAAGGATGCTCTACATACAGACCTTGTGGCTGTGGTAAGAGAGTGGTGGGTGACTTTCATGATGTCAATGATGGCTGTGGGGATGGAAGCAACAGCTCCAAGTTTCCTAGTTGTTTGATGTTCAGACAAAACCAATGTGGAACCACTACATTAGATCACAGATTACGGAGCCATGCCAAATCCGAGAAATAGCATTGGATAGATAATATTTTCTGTAAAAGTGGAGTTTTCAAGATAGCTCTAAAATGCAACCTCCTGTTAGAGGACATGGCAAAAAAATCTTTGTTGAATGTATCATGTGCACAATAATTGCAGTCCCCTGGCTGTGTGGGGAGCAAGGTGAAGGCATCTCCATGCTGCTGCTGCTAGAGAAACTGAGAGCCCACTCTCACAGCACCTGGATTTAGGTAGTTTTACCCTGGCATTAGCAGAACTGAGGTTTAGCCATGGTAGAGCTCTCTCCTTGACTCTGTGCTTGGATGACAGTGCTTTAGGCATTGGGAGTGACTGAGTGAAGTCTGTGTGATATCACTGTGTGTAGTATATTGGTACTGGCTCTCCTTTTATTATCTTGAAACAAAATGGATTAGATGAACAAAAGGGATTCCTTTGAAGCTCCATTCAATTATTTCACAGTGGCAGCCAGGGAAAAACTCGCTCTATCCCCTGGATGTCGAAGTTCCTACTTCTGATCAGAAAGCATTGTGACATTTTCAGCCCATCAGTGGCTAAGCAGTGACTCCACAGTTTGAATTAACATTTCATCTCCTGACATTCCAGCCAACAATCCCAACTGCTTTCCAGAGACTTCTCCTCCAGAGGTTCAGCTGTAGTCAAGGTCTTGTGACATGGATAATCCTGGCCATGCACTTGTAGGGACATTGTGAGGCACAACACAACTCAATTACTGGACATGAGATTGGGAAACAAGTGGACTCCTTGTAAGAGAAAAATCATTCAACTATTTATCAAGTAGACCAAGACAGTGAGGATATTCCATCATAGAACTGGACAACCAGAGCTATTACTTTGATACTTCCCATTTTCCTCTTTTTTAGTGGGAATTTAAACAGCATTTCTGATAGCATTAGAGGTGCTTTAAGAATCAACCCAAAAGTTTCCTTTACCATACATACTTAGTAGCTCCACTTAGTGGCTACTGGGATAACACAGAGGTTCCCTCAGCACCAGTTACCTGGTGCTGTGATGCTCATCCTCCTTCCCTCCATCCTGCTGGATCCTTCAGGCACACAGGCCAGGATTGCTGCAGGAATGCCAGAGACTGATGAGTGCACTAATTGCAGAGTGGGAAAGAACACCTGCTGATTCTCAGCTGAGTTATCAGCCTTATGCCTGTGAATGTTTCTCTGTCGAGTTCTTATGTAGCTGTGATTTCCTTTGGAAATTCGTGGGTCGTACGGAGCGCTGAATCACAGCAGCTCAGCACGCAGCCTTCCACCTTCATGGATGACACTCTTTCTGCTTGGAATCAGTGACTGACTCCTCTGCAGGCTTTCTGCTCTTTGAATCCTTGTTCACTTGATTTCTAGCTTTTGGGGATGAATTTACCTTCCTGTGTACTCTATTTACTAGGGAATGTGATTTTCAGAAGATATTAGGCATGCTTGAAGAATACTTTGGGGGACAAATTCTTCAGAGGAGCAGAGAAACCTGGCTTCAGGAAGGTGAGGTACCAGCTGTCTTTATGTAAAATCTTGAAGTACTACCCAAAAGCTAAAAGTAAAAATAGCTGAAGTAACAGAGATATTTTGGTGTGGAAGGAGCAGAGAAGTGCTTGTCAGTGCATAGCTGTGAACATAAATAAATACTGGACTTTCAAGTAATGTCTGTTTTCTCCAAGCAAGGCAAACTCATAATAGCTGTCTTTAAAAAGTGGTTATTTTGGAGAATGGAGTAAGTGTTGTAGGGATGCATTTGGCATTTGTGTATATACCCTGCCAGTACTCTAGACATTTCTGCATATGACTTTGTCTAATCCAGGTAATGTTCAGAATACTGGGTATGTAATATATGCAATATTTGGGCATTATGTCAGCTCTATAAATTACTGCAGTGAAAAATTAATAACTTTCTCCTTTGTAATTAAGAACTTGTCTCTCTTGTGGCCTGCTGAAGCAGCGAGGTAAGAAGGAGTAGTGATTCCCAGGTCCAATTGTGTAACCATGGAGCTGCTGTCTGGATCACAGTGTCTCAAAGGAGCAGAGGGCTCACAGGAGATAGCTTCCTTGGGTAGCTATGGGACCTTGCTGGGTAGGGAAGATGCAGAAAGGATTGATACACTGAGAAAAGACACACCCAACTCTTGTAGGTAGACCTTGGGAGCAAAAAGGTGCCTGTCTCTGGGCGTGCATTTGGTATATACAAATTTTCCAGTATTTAGCTGCATGTTTTTTTCCTTTCTTATTTGGTAAAGACCACATTGTGTCTAGAGAGGAAACCTGCATTTTAGTTCACTAGTTACGGTTCATGCATATTTATTTCAAGTATCAACATCCAGTGGCCTTTACTATGTAGAAGTCAAATAAGTTTTTCACAATGCAAGGCGAAGGTGGTACTTCAGCTTCTTTTGAGCTAGTGTACTGAGCATTGAGCAGCCTATTGATGTGATGAACCATATGGATCTCAGACCAGGATTAAATCATGTCAAATATAAGTTCTTGCTTGAGTGCTTGATTTTTTTCTTCTGTAAGTCTATAAATGCATGTACAAGCTCTTCTCTCCCACTTTACACGTGCCATAAAAGATGCTAATAGCATAATAGTTAATGTCACAAGTGACCTATTTTAAAACATTACTTAGAGTCACTTATTTCAGCACTGTCTGTTGAAATTTTCTATTTTAGATACCTGCCTCAGCCCACTTCTGTCTGTTTGAAATGAAAAAAAAAATCCTATTCTTTTCAGAAAAAAAAAGGCAAAGTAAATTTTGCGTGTTCTTACACATTTGATCAGCTCCATCACACTGTTCTTCAGCCCCAATCTAAAAGTTTTGTTAGATCATTATCTTTTGCTCTTCCAGTGAAAATCCATTAGGGAAAACACTGAAAAATTTGTTTTTTCACTTGATCAGTTGAGATTTGGTATCTGAATTCCCTGAAATTACTGTCTGTACAGCACATGCCAAGCACAATATTGCAGGTATTGAGCAAAATCTTGTCAGGGATTACTTTTCCTAAAATTTTAGGATATTGTGGCATCAAGCACTGGAAGTTCAAGCATATGCTGACCCAGAGCAGGGCAGCATTTGGTGCTGGGGATGCTGAGGTGGGGAATTCTGCTCCTGATTTCAAGTGCAGTGCAGACCATCAAGGCTGAAAGTGAGGAGATGCTCCTGGGCTTTTGAGGTTCTCTTTTTACAGCTGCTCAGACCGAGGTGGAGGAAACCTCCTGAACTGAGGAGCTGTGAGAGGACTTGACTAGAATGGGACCTTAAAGGGAGCAAGAAAGAACTCATGTAGAAGCAGGGATGCTGCCACTGGCATAAGAGATGGCAGAAAAATTGGAGGAGTGTGGATATAGGTTGGGATAGGAGACAGAAAGAAAAGAGGTAGGATTGAAAACTTGAGGGTAATGCACAGGAGAGAGGCTGGGACTAATAAATAGGCATAAGAAGAGGAATATATACTCCCAAGGTGAATCTGAACAAGCCATAGAATACAGCACTAAACAGAAATATTAGAATGGGAAACTGGGACTGGAGGAATTTAGGGGTTGCATTTGCAAAAGTATTGGTGCAAGGCAAGGACTGGGAGTGGGGGGAAGAACGTGAGAGAAAAGTCTTTGCAGTGGGAAGCAGCAGAAGGCCACCAAAGCTAGACCTGAGAGGCAAAGCCAAGATGCACGGTGCCCTGTGCTGCAGAATTGCCTGGGAAAGCTGCATGCACCCCAGCCCAGCCTCCCTTCAGCCTGCTCCACGTGCACTCCACCGTTGCTCCTTCCACTCACGTGGCCAAAGCCTCTGCTGTGGACCATGAAGTGCCAGCCCTGTATTTCAGTATCACTGCCATTCCATACAATAGACTTTTTTTCAGGCTTTCTTTTCTCTCCTTTTCTGTATTTTTTTAAAAGCAACCTATGAAATTATAGATAAAAGGGTACAAATCCACGAATGTTGCAATAAAACCAAGCACTATTAAAAAAAAAAAGGAAAAGGAAAAAGAATAATGCTGTCCATGAAGCCTTAATTGGGCCCCCTTGTGTGTATACATTTTGATACTGTCTCTAATTACATGGTCACACACTGCTTTTCCCATGGACCCCTGCATTGTTCTGTGCACTAAGTAGTAGGTGATTGCTGAATGAGTGCAGCTTTAAGTTGTTTTATTCTCTCTGTTGCACGGGTAGTCCCAGGCCTGCCTTCCTGCAGACTGCTCGAGACCACCACAGAATCCCTGATTTCCTTGTGGCTTTTCAATTGCTGTCTGTTTTGAAAACAAGAACGTTTATTTTTGAAATGCACTCGCTCCCAGATGTGTGGTAAGGCTCTCTGCTCCCAGGTGTGCAAAAGGGGATGCAGGGTGGCTGAGTGAGGCGTGGAGGGTGGCTGAGTGTGGTGTGGCAGGGCTGATGTTCTCCTGGCTCTCCATGGTGTGGGTCATGCCCTGTGTTCAAACCAGGCTGCTCCTGACTGCAGGATGCAGCTGATGGGCACAGAGTCTCCTGGGACATGGAGCTCTTTCTCAGGACACACAAATGCTGGATGCTGTGGGAAGGTGAGCTTGCCTCCAGTGCTGGAGACCAGCTGGAATCTGCTAGGGCAGAACTGCAGAGAGTCAACCCAGTGGGCATACATTATTTTAGTTCTGTGCCTTATTTCTCTCTTTTTCTCCTGGTCTCTGACTGAAGATGGGATATGCAGGCAGTCGTCTTTTACTGATGAGGACAAATTCAGAGTGTAGGTTTGGTATGGATGGCTTGAGGTCATCTGGGGAAGAGCTGTGCAGTCAGACACTGTCATCACTGACATGTGTCGGGTGGGGGCTGAATTAAGGTACTCTAGAGGATCTTAATTATGGCACCTGAAACTTTTGACTGCTTTGCAACCCTAATGTTCTTATAATTTAATTTGAGCATACATGTGTTAAATATATATTGCTTCTTCACTTATGAAAAGATGTTAACAGGCTGCACTCTTCAAATACTTTTATAAAAATTCTGAATTTAGCTTTCTGAACAGGTTTTTGAAATCAATACAGAGAGAGCTGCTAACAGGAGGTAAACTACAAACCACAAACACTTTCAATAGGATAGCTCTTTTTATATAACATTTGATATCATTTTCACAGCATGATCTCTACTTTCATACTGTGATAGCTTTTACCTGGAGTTTAGATGATTCATTTTTGTAGTGGATACTTAACTTTTATATGAGGAAAATGCAAGAGAAGCCAGCACAGCATTAAATGAACTATAGTTGCAGCATTAAATGAACTACAGTACAGTAATAATGTTGGATGCTCAGATCCTTGCCATCTCACAGGATTGGATTCATGAAGGCTCTGTTGATTCATAAGGGAGGAGATATGGATGCCTGGAATTCTCTCTGAGTTTTTAGCATATCTAATTCAAATTTTAAGAGTAGGTTGGGCACTCAGTGGTTGTTTAGTAATTGTTAGTAATCCCTGTAGGATTCTGCTTGAAAATTGACTCTGATTTCCTATTGGTGTGGATCTTGGAGAGCCATGTGGCTGTGTTGCTGGCTTGTCCTCTTGTTTTCTTTCCCCGAAGCTCTTAAAATTAATTTAGAAACCTTAATTTTACACTGACTTCTACAGTAACCACCGAGACAAGGAAGAACATTTTTGTTAAATGTTCACATTTATAATGATTATTCTTTCAAAGAGATCCAGATTTTTTTGTGGGGTTTATATGGACTGCATGGAACTAAGTCTGTTATTTCAGCTTTTCTGGTAAATGATCACAGTTGTTGAGGCTTTCTAGGCTACCCTGCCAAACTTCTGTTTTCACATGCTTGTGACTTCTTATGAACCATTTTAAAGTGAAGTTTTCTATATATACAATTCCCAACCAGTTTTTGTGTCTACTTATTCCTGAATAATGCAAAAATGAAAAAAAAAAACCTTAAAAATATTGGTTTGATACTGTTGAAAAATAGTTTAAAGACAAAATTTAAGTATTTGCTTTATTTTCTCTGTTCAGCCTGTCATCAGCTTCTACTCTTTTTCTTCAGGTTTCCATCACACTCCCATTCTTCTTTTCCTGTCCAAGAAACCTACATTGGAATACAAAAATGTGAAGTGGCCTGACAGTCACATGCTATTAAAAATCTGTCAAACTTGAGGTTAGTCATCAGAAATCTTCTCATCAGAGTTTCTGGAGGGAAACAACAAATCAATAATATTAGAAAAATTTCAGCTGGACTAATTCTTTTAAATTCTATTGAAGATTTTTGTTTGTAATGTAATTCTTGCTTTAGAAAAAAATAATAAAGGAAAGCTTTCCTTCTTACTAGAAGCCAGACATCCCTTGCTCATTTCAAAACAAAGAGAAAATCTTGTAGGTCTTCTAGTGTTTTTATAAACTTAGAATCAGCCTGATTCTATCAAAAAGAATCCTGCAGGACCTGTCTTGCACTTGGTCAAGATGAAGGTGTTTGACCCTTTTTCTCTTGTCACATATATTGTAAAGCTATTTTGAAATGAATGAGACAATTTTCTGAGCCTGCCAAGTGTTGTCAATAGGTGCTGCAGGTCCTACCCTGGCATCTCAGGTTGGAAAGGTTTGAAATCACTCTTGGTGATTATCTCCTGTACTTTTCTGTACTGAGCAGCATACTGTGTCTAATCAATATTTCTTCTGCTCCCTGAGGTTCTTAATTCACATGCTCAGAAAACTTCATGTTTTGTATTCCTTGAGGTACACCCTACAAAACCTCAGATACACACAGGAATGCACATTCAAGGCCCCCTGCTTGCACCCCATCTGTCTGAGCTTATCACCGAGAATGACTGAGTGAGGTTTGCTTTACAACTCAAATTTTGTGTGTTGGCACTTTCCTCTCTCTTCTGATTCTCCTGCTGGAGCTCAGGTTTTACCTACAGCAGGTTTTGCAGTGCTTGTCTGACTCTCTCTAGCTTCTCCCTGCTCCTCTGTTAGAGAATTGCATATCTGAACTCATTTCTAGGAGGTTAAATTATGCCTAACCTGAAGCAGAATAATGTTATTTCCAGCGTCTCCTAAGATAATTTTTATTTCTAATGGGGTGGGGATCCTAGCCAAGGTCACAGGCTGGGCATGCTGGCTGCTGTACAAACATCATGCCAGTCACTCTCCAGAGGAGCTGGAACTCCTCAGCTAATGGCTCACTCTGCTTTAGGGTTTCTGTCCCTAAAGCCAAGTTTCAGTGCATTTGCTGAGATTGGTGAAGCAAGGCTGGTTTACCTGCTGAGGACTCTGCTTAAGAGCTCTGTTAAATCTGAAACTCTCAAATTTAGATTTAGTTGTCTAAAACAATAAAAATCTCGAGGACCTTGCCAGTATTTACACTGTAAATTTCTTGAAGTGAAATTGAATCTATTTACGTGAATGTGAAACGTAAACTTTAAGGAATTTAGAGATTTTTAAGGAGCTAAGATTTTAGTTAGAAATTAGCCTTACTAGAGTTAATTAAAATTATAATAATAAATGAGTAGGCCTTAATGAAGTTTGGAGTTAGTAGTTAACTAATAATTGATTGCTTGTCAGCACAATGTTTAGTTAGCTGGGTTTATAATGAAGAATATAGAAACTGATAAACAGTTTTTAGGAACATAAGACAATTGTGGGCCTCCTCTGTTCTGAAACCAATTGAAGACAAGGAATGGGAGTTCTACCAAGAGTTCATTTGTCATACTTGCATTGAAAAGGTAGAAAGGTCAGAAGGAGGAAGACTTCATTTACTTCCTCATTTTGGGACCCCTCCCCATGAAAGGGACCACCGACCCATTTCAAGGGACAAACTACGCATGCTTAATAGCTTTTGGAGTGATTAGCATATGAAGCAGGGAATGGGATGTACCAAAATTATGAATATGTATTTGTATTTCGGGTATTCAATACTTGTATGGATAAAAAGACTCTGTAATCACCTGGAAGGTGCGGTGTGTATTTGGGAGCTATCCCACACGCTGCCTGGCGTCGAATAAACATACACTTTCTAACTTTAAACTGTTAGAGAGTTTTTGTCCGTCATAGTTGGATATCGGTACAAGATCAATATCCATATTTTTTTAATAAATCAAATGTATGTTTTTCTCTGAGCTGTACAAATTCAAAAAGGTTCTTCTACATAGCTGAAGCTTGCTGTATGTTTAAAACATTATGAGGCATCTGGTGAGGGCAAACTTATAGGATGAGGAAATACTGGGTTTTCTGACAAACTTTTGGGAAATGGAGCCAAGAACATATTTCTGCTCCAAGAAATTACTGTGTGCAGCAGACTTAAGGTTACAGTAATTTACCTTCCCCTTCACAGAATCTCCTTTTCAGTCTGGCTTTCAGTGCCCTACCATACCTCAAAGTGTATCCAAACTGGGTAGTGCTCAGGACAAGTACCTGGAGATCTCCCTCTGATGTTTTTGCATGAGGAATCCAAGTAGAATCAGAGGTGGCCAGAGGGGAATCCCAAAGCTTCGCAATCCTGGAATCCCTACAGTGAGATTTCAGTCACTGGTCTTAAATTTGAAGAAACAGGTCAAAGACACTCCCTGTGAAAATTTAATTTAATTAGAAGTCCTCACGTGATTAAAACTGTCTTTGATATGGTTTATTAACAGTTTTGATCCCAGATTAACATTTTGCCACTATAAATTTGGACATCAGTCTCTGATCTCTCTTTTTTTTTTTGTTAGGAAAAAGATCTCTCGTGTATTCCATGTAAAGATTCAGCAAATGATAAAATTATGTTAGCAAAAGAAAAGTTTGCCTTTTTTTTCCCTTTTCCCCGGTGTGGATATTAGAACATACAAAGATTATTAATTGTGTAAGAACTATGTCTGTTCTTGTAAGACCCTTGTTATGAGGCTTTTAAATTGTTACTAATTTCTTTAAAAAAAAAAAGATAGTAGATAACTATCGCAACAGGACCAAAGATGAAGTTATTGAAAAGACAGAGAATTTAAGTCTCAATATCAATAGTGAGCCCTAGCACAAGATTTATGCCCAGTGAGACTCTACATATTCTTAGTCCCAGGCATCGTGGTGAGATGCTGTTAAGAGGACCAGGTACAAAGTCAAAATCAGATCAATTTCCTTTCATCTTCAAAAATAGCATGATGTCAACTTCACCTTGAGCTACAATTTGTCCTCTGACCTGATAAAATCATTATTTGCCAATAAAATATGGGACAATTCTGCTACCTGCTTCCCCATCCCTGCTGTGCACAGAGGCACTCCATCTTCAGCTGCAGCTCATGTGGAGCTGTACCTTGGCATGAGAGCAGCTTTGATTGCAAGCAGAAGCTGCTGTGCTACCCAAGATGATACCTCTGATTAACTGGCTCATGGTTGAGGCCATAAAGGGCTTGACATCACAAATTAAGGGCAGTGTTTCACTCTCCATCTTGGATCTGCTGCTATTTGCTGATTGCATCCTGGAATTAACTTTAGTTTTACTCATAGGTGTTGTCAATAGGAAGAATAATTAGGCTTCTGTCATCAAGTGAGACTTAAAAAAAGTGCACCAAGAGCTGATGGTAAGGCTGACTTTCAGTCAGAATTAGAGAAATGATTGTTACAGGCGTTCATCTCTCCACTTGCCTCATGTTTTCAAGTGCAGCCCCTCATCTCTTCATGAGGAAAGCCCTCCCTCAGGCAGAACAGCTGACAGCAACTCTAATCTGCTGATTCTGATCCCAGCAGCATTCTGAGTGAAGGGAACAAAACAAGTATGTTTGACCCTCGACAGACTGAGCTGCAGTATTTACCAGGATTTAGAATTATTATTTTTCACGGAACTGAAGTCTGAGCAAGTATTTATGTAAATGATGATTCTTTAATTTGTCTAATAGTACTGGGTTTTTTTCCCTTCCACCTTACATTACACCTTCCACCAACCATTACACATTTCACTATTTTGCTTGTCACATCCAGCTGTGATCTAGGTTTACAACCAGACAATGTTTTTACTAAAATTCAGTAACTTTGTATCTAATGAAGTCAAATAATGATGTTTGTATTTTTCTATATGTAAAACCTGCTTGAAACTGGGCTGCATGCACCAAGAGAAATAAGTGACAGAGGAAAGTAATGACAAAAATTACCTGAATATGAAATAACCAGTAAGACATGTTAGAAAATAAAGACTTTTAACCACTATAAATTACTGCTTAGAGAAAATGTCTTTCAAAATTACTTTTAATATTTGTAGTGGGCCTACATATAAAGATTTTGTGACAAAACACATATGTGTTGTTACGCATCGAACCGAATGTGTCCCCATATCCAAAATAATACCAGGCAGTCATACTGTCATATAGACAGTGTGTGCCCAAAATAGAGTAATAGCTCTGAAACAGCTTATTTGTAACTGGTGGTGGTGTTATCACAGAGGTTGCTGGGCTGTCATTTTGTGTTCTTTTACCTGAATAGCAGGAATTCCTTTGTTTGGCCAAGCTTGCCTTGGAGTCACGGAAACTGCAGCTCAGGAGAACGTCTGGCAAAAACAGCTCCACAATATCCTTTTGTGAACCTCCAGTTGTGAGGCATATCAGGGGCTTGAGCACTGCTGCTCATCTGCTGTGTCCTGCGGTGGCCCCAAGCACTGGCTGTTCGGGCAGTGGATGTGCTCTGGATCTCAGGGAAACCTCACCCCACCCTTTGCCTCCTTCCTCTCCTTGTTCTGCCCACCAGTGGCACAGAACCAGCTCTGCAGGTCTCCAGCGTCACAAGGCTTTCCAAATAGAGCTATTCCTTGCTACTTGTACAAGTGCCAGTCAGACACAGCCACGCTGCATGTTCTGCTCTGTCGTGTTCTAAATCTGATTTGGCTTCCTACGCCACGTAGCAGTGGATGTGGGGGAGCAATGGGTAGGCAAGGTGGGATGGGATCTGTGCTGCTGTTCCAGGGGCAGTCAGTGGGATATTGCCATGATATCCCAGGTCTAACAGCTATGCTGAGCTGACCAGATACTCGTGTCACAATCATGCCCAATCATCAGGGTTAAATTTTTTTGTAAGGTTTTTTATTTTAATATCCAGTTCTGGAAAGTAACATGAATATTAATAGCAGCTGATAGTCATTGCGCTAATGCAGCCAGATCGTTTTTCACTCACTTTTACCAGGAATATTTCCAAACTTTAGTTTTTAGAAAAACTCAAACTGCTGCTGCCCAGAGAGATAGGGAATACAACAGAGGATATGACCTTTCTGAATGTTTTCTTATCAGGCAGCATAAGTACTGTATGTCCCACTAAGCTGCTTCAATAGAACCTTGTCAAGTTATCACATTACTCGACATGTTGCTGATAATGAATACATAAAAGCTTTAGATATTGAGGACTCGGAGGAAATAAATAAGATTTACTGAAAAACTGCTCAACATATATCCCAGGGCCATGTTTATTTTCTTTTTCCATGTGGATTGTGTGCTGCCTTTAGTCCCTTAGATAAATGGAATGATGCAAGAGTTTCAGCTTCTTGAAATGTTAAGTGCAGATGTGAGCAGATAAATGAAGAAAGTAAATGGTCATCTATTTCCATTGTGGAGAACTCAATCACATTGTAACCTTATCAGTCTTGTTCTCCAGAAGTGCCTGATATTTTACTTTTCTGCTACCACATGCTCCTCTAGCTCTGGTTGATATCTGCAATATCTTCTCTTGTCCTGTATTCTTACGAGTGTTGAGGAAGAGAAGAGTTCACTTTCGTCTTTGTAATTTTGCCTTAGACCACTTCTGGTGACTTTGAGGAATTACAGCCACGAACCCAAAAAAACCAAATACAGCAGGCAGAACCGGGATCCAACAGCATTAACCCCTCATGTCACTGTGTAGAAAATGGCATTCACACTTAGAAGTCAAATAGCACTTGCTGAGAGGCTGCCCGGAGTTTCTCAGCTGGTCCCCTCCCCAGGAGGAGGGGACACACAGGACAGGAAACTCAGGCACTGTTCAAAAGGAATAGGGCGAGTTACCCCCTCACTCTATTTCTGAAGTGATGCACTGGTGGCTTTGGAATGGTTTTGGTTAATTCATTTCATGTTTTACCTGGGTCTGGAAAGCTGTATGTCCCCCATCTGTCCTGAAGACAGTCTGACACTGGCTGAGGTTTCATGTTTGCTTTGTTAACACCCTCTCAGTAGTGCTGGGCAATAAGATCTGACAGTGTCAAGTTGATTTGTTGCAAATAAGCATCTGAACTTTGGATGCAGTTTTTGATAGCTATCAAGGATTTATTCAACAAGAACTGTTTGTGTGCCTTTTACTGTAGAAGGTAAATTATTACCTTCTAAATCTGATCTCTGCAAATTCTGACTTGTAAGAGCTGTAAAATTCATGACAGTTATCTTCTTAAATAAATATATAATCAAGTATTTTTAGTAATCTCTGCTTCAAAAATATGCATTCTGTTGTCTGTCTAATTCCTAATTTTTCATGTTTAGATAAAATGCATCAGCTCCTATAGAGAAAGTGGCTTTGAGATTTACTTCAAGTTTACTCATTTAGTAAACTACTGGATGCTTAAAACATAAAATAAGAAGCTGTTATCTTTAAAATGACTCCCCAAACACCTGCAATTAACTAACCTATGAGAAGACACCCACTGAAGCTGTTTATTTCCATCCAACACCCTGAGTGCTGTCTTCCTCCAGAAGGCTGTGATTTCATTCTGTGCTGCTGTTGCACACAAAGAGACATTCTCACAGCTGCTCTCTTGGCTGGTTGAGACTTTTTGTTGTGCCTAAAGTCACCTCTTGTGTCTAAGTGATCAGGAGGAGGTGGGAAGCAGTGGCTCGAAGTGGCTGCAAGCAATGATATCTAACAATGCCCTGAGGAGCTAGTTAAAAAGTGCCTCTCACACTTGGGAAAGAGCTTTAATGGAGCTGCATTAGAAAGCTGGCAGTTGCTTGTTGGGCAAAACAGACTTTTTTTTTTTCTTTTTTTTTTTTTTTTTTTTTGCGTTGTAAGGATTATTGCAGCATTTGTTACACAGTAATTTGGAAATCATAATAAAATATTTCTAATTTCACTTCCCCCAGCAAACAGCTAATGGATCTGGTGCACAGGAAGCACAGACAGCATGCTGTAGAGAGTGGAATCTTGCTCATGCTCTTAATTGGGAGGGCAGGGGATAAAAGCTGTAGCTATTTTTTTTCTAAGTGTGCTACACAGAAACAGAATTTTCAAAGGCAGAGGTAGGAAATAATAACTTGGTAACTTTTCCATTTGCCTTAAACTCTTGGTATGCTTGTGCAAATACATTTTAGTGTTGTTCAAATGACATCTTAAATGCTGCTGCAGTGTCAGAACTCTAGCAGGTGGCTTAGATGTTGCCAGTACTGCCCCATAACAGAAAACTTGGTGAAATGGTAACATGAATAGAGATTAGATTTTATAAATCTAAAGGGTGGCTGGCAAGAAGTGCTTTTCAGAGGCCATTGCTCAGCAACTTCTGCAGGCCGATGTCTTGTGCAGTCAGAGAGAAATGAGTAATACTTAAAAATGAAAAGAAAAAAAAAAAATTTCTTTTTAAAAAGTTTCTTTGTACTGCCTAACCTGTCTCTTTACCACATAATGGTCTCCATCATGACTTCTCTCTGGAACTGGAGAAGTAGAAATATGATCCAAAAACTGTGCACAAGCTTTTTGTAGCTATGATGGAGCTGATGTTGGATGCCCTTAGGTCCAGCTACCCAAAGATTCATCTTGATATTCTTCAGTTAAACTTTAAATGCAGATCTACAATTAAAAAAATACCCAAAAACTAATACCACCACACCATAAATAGCCTTACATCAAAAAACAGAGAAATTAATGAAGTGTGCTGATTTGCTGAATTTCAACCTTAAGTCATAGTTAAACTTGATCACATATGACTGAAAATGTCAACTGTTATTTTTTGTCTGAATTTTTGTGGAATTGGCATTTTCACTCATCCAAAATGTCACAGGCCTAAGGATATAGTAGTGATGAAAGTGCATTAGAGAGCTCATAAATCTATGGAATAGATTTGCAATTGGAAATCCAGAACACTTAGCTGCATCTGAGCAGAAGCTGAGGCACCCAAAAATCTCAGCAAAATTCTCCTTTAAAAAAAAATCTCCCAACTCCAAAAATAAAAGCACCCTATCTTTAGGTGATCTTTTTAAAAATAGTAATATACATATCTCTTTTTTAATCTAGGAAAACATTGATTTATTACACCAATATTCCAAACAATGCAAACTTGCTTCCTTGAATTTTGTGACCAAGATGAAAATTATTTTGTGTTTCCATCTATCCCACTGACTGGAACAACCCTTGATGAGTTAGGGTTGATGTTGTTCAAGCCTAGATATTAGGTGAGCTGTAGTAAAGTTTGAGTCATACAATTGAGCATGGAAAACTCTGGACAGCCTGATTTAAGCTAAGGAGGGCATGAACCCTTACCTTCAAAGGTAGAAGTATAAGACAATATATCTAAAATAGATCTATCTAATCTAAGATAATATATCTAAAAAACCAGTCTGTGGCACAGGGTACAAAATTAAAGTCTGAGACTGGGAGCCCTACAGTTTCTGACTGATACAAAATGGCTGCTGTATAAGAGCCTTTTTCTTATTTTAGATCCAGAGCTTTTTAGCAGATTTTGTAATTCAGATTGCAGTCCATATTTTTCAATATGGAATTCCAAGAAAGTTAGACTTGAAAAACTTGAAATTATTCTCTTTCCTCAGTTGCTTATTATTCTATGTCAAATATAAAAATGAATCAGTGTTGGGTGCATTTATTTGTTCTGGTATTTTCAATATATGCTGTTAAACAGTGGCTGTTAAGCTAACAGTGCAACATGTGACAGAATCCAGGAAAATGGAGAATGAGAAGGAAGTCTGGACAGAAAAGATCAAATACCTGATTTTATTTTTGAATAGCAGCAGACATAAGACATTTCTTTAAGAGACCATTGTGGCAGAGAGGAGGAGGAGGAGAGGAAGATAGAAGGCCCTGGAAGAAAGTGGAATCAAGTTTCTGAAAACTGCTGCCTTTACAAAGAATGTCCTTTAGATACAAATAACGTGCAGCTTTATAAAAGAGAGAAGTGGGTTTAGAATTAGGTACTCAGAATACCAGTGAGCTTCCAACAATGAATCTTAGCAAAGAAAAATACCTGTTGCTGTAGGAGCTCCAGTTGTGCCTTGAAAGTACAATGGAGAAAGGACAGAAGCGAAAAGACAACTATTCTTCTTTCTATTCAGGAAAGGACTGGCTTTCCCTTCTGACAACTGTCATCTCAGTTTGTGCAGTGCAGCCCTTCATGAGACCTGGAAGGATGCTTGATGGTAAACTGTCTTCAAGAAAGAACAGTTCATTACAAAAAGCTTTAGAATTTGGGCCTCCTTAACAGCCTTTCAGATAAAAGGGACAGACCGGTCTTTCTTACATGATTTAAGTAAGAGTGTGATCACTGAATAGATCTGCAGGATGGCAACAAGGACAGAGATTTATAGAAGAGCTTTAAGAACAGAGGTTTATAATTAATTAGTCAGCGGTGAATCGGTGGAGCGTTGGGAAGGAGAAGTAAAGGAGAGACCCACAGTGCTGCTTGCAGGTTAGTCTGAAGTGAAAGCTCTTGGGGTGTGGGCCAGACTGACAGAGTTCTGCTAAAAGGAAAGAAAAAGCATTAACCTGTGTTCATGCCTGGATTTAATTCCACAAGACACTGCAGGACCTAAAGCAAACCAGTTGGGACCTAAGGTACATCAAGTAACATTTAACCAGTTGTATGTTCTTTTTATGACTTCTGTTTGTGAGGGAGATAAATGCATGTCCTAGGCAATAAAACATTTCCCCTGATTATAGCAAATGGTGTTTCTTTTCCCTCGTGGGATGTAATAGGAATATCAATGTTTTATATCTCTTATTAAAAAAGCCCAAGTTTGATAAAAAATGAAACACATTTAGTAGAGTTGTTATCCCAGGTAAGGAAAAGTACCATTATACAGTCATAGGCACAGAACTGTGAGTGCAGCAGATTCACTTACTGCAAATCCAACAAACTTCTGCATGCTGCACCCAAAACCCAGAGAAGACTGGAAAGAAAGGTGAATGACCAGGCTTTCATACAGACCAGTAAATCTCTAAGCAAAGCCAGGTGATACCTTTCATCAAAAGGAAAAACTGTCTTGATAAATGCAGGAAATGGATTTTCAAATTGGGACACAGTTTAAGGGGAGGGGATAGAGAGGAAAGCATCTGAGGGAGTAAGAAAATAGAAGAGAAACACTCAGAAAAATAATCCTGAGAAGTGTGTCCAATTTTTCTAACATTTCTAATCACTAAGTTCTCCACAGTTGTGTGGGTATCCGTGAAAGTAGAATTTGTCCCCAATAGAGTTTGAATAGTGTGCTGAGCGGATGTTTTATTTCAGAATTGTAAATATGTAAACTGGTTATGCCAAAATATTTTCTTTGATGTGGGATAATAATATCAAAAGAAAGGGTGAGGCAAGCTTGCCTTTCCCTTCTGTATAGGGAGCTGCAGATTTTCATTTAGCTGTATGGCTTCTGGGGGAAGCCTTTTCCAAGCCTGCAGTTGTCAGGGACCGAGCTCTTTTCCCTCTCTGTGTTGTGGCAAAGCCAGACTCTCACAGCGTTTGCTGTTTGTCTGGATAGCAAAGATAGTTGTGCTTGTGCAGCCAAAAACCTGCCAGCCTGGGAGTTCTCCTTGGAGGAGGAAGCCTCTCCTGTAGGGGTGATTTCCCAAACCTCTCCCTCTAGGTGGTTTGGAGCAGGGTCCTCACCTCTGGAGTACACACCTGCAAGTGGAATGCTCTCACCACCAGCCTGCTGTGCTGGTGCTGCTGGACATTTCATTTTGAGTTTTTACAAGCAGACATTTTCAGAAAAAGGCAGTGAAGAATTGTCAGTGGGTCTCCACAAAGACAACTCTCTAACACCCCAGAAATATTATCTCTCATTGCAGTAAAGAAGAAATTTTCTATGTGCTTCTTGGGGTGCATGTGCTACATTTGACAAATTCTGCATATTCCTTAACTTCCCAATTCTGCTAGCAAACTGGCTCCTGCTGCTGCCCAGGACACTGCTTTCCAAACACATGATTGCCATGTACATCTCTAAGCTGTACACAAGGTTTTGTGTATAGTGAGGCAGTGTTTTCACAGCTCCCTACCTCCGAATGGAGGGGTTTATGGGATCTCACTACAAAATAATGGCAGAATAGTTCTCACAGTTAATTCTTGTGAAATGAGATGTGTTGTAGTGGGATTTTGTTTGTTTGTTTGTTTTTGGGATTTTTTTTTTTTTTGTAGAATCTCATTTATAGCAGGCATGAAGGAATTTTTTAAAAATAGACATTATTGAAGGAGAGCATGGCAGAGTTTGATTAGGGGCTGTCTGGGATGAAGCACATGCAAAGGGCTGAGAATTGGGCTTATGGCAGCCAGCTCAGCTTTGGCATTTCATGATGAGGATGTCCTTCAGACTTGCCTTGGGAGGCATCCAGCAGGCTGAAGGAGATTTAAGCTTGTCAGTGCTTTCTCTGCATTGCTTTTTAAGGTCTAAAGTACAATATATTTTTTTTTTTACTTGGATGTAATCTGCATTTTATAGAATATGCATGAAGTTCAAGGAACAGATTTCAGGCTTTGTACAGTGGCATGATTTATTTTATTTCATGTTCTATGTATGCATGGAGTTCAGTGTATTGTGGTTTTACATGTGTGAATGTTTACATTAACTATAAATGTGACCTCAGAGTGTTTATATGCAATGCACTGAATCTTCTCAAGTTGACAATTACCAGGATGTTTCTTGTGCTAAACTACAATTGATAATCACTAGTTCCTACAAGATAAATTTGTGTAATTCTTGTTTATCTAGATACACAAACCAGATACTTTAGCTTATCTCTTGTCATGTTTTCTGCTATGCCAGTTGGAAATTTTTCATTGGCAAAACTTGTGTCTTTTCTAAATCTGTCTTCCATTTTTATAAAAGTGAAAAATTACTTCCTGAAGATTAATCTCACAAATGTTTATATTCAGTAAAGTCACTTCTGACCTCTAGTTTCATGGGATTTTGCCAGTAAAAAATTGAAAACCTTTTTCAACTTGAAAATCCTGCAGAAGAAACCACAAGAATAAATTTTAACATCTAGAGATGACATGTTATGCAGAAGAATGAAGACTCTTATATTATTAAATGCCTAAGGTTTTGCTCAGCTTCATCCCTTCCCTTCAAATGCCAGAACTGAGCTAAATTAAATGTTATCATATTTTTTAAAATACTGTGTTTTAATATAGGTCCTAATTTTCAGGTGATCTACTCTCCTTTTGTAATACTAGTCCCCTAAACTTTGACTGTGATACCCTGCATTCTAAGAGAACACACCGCAAACTGGAGAGTAAATGTGTTTTACTATCCACAGTCTGTGGGTTTTTAGGTTTTTTTTTTTTTTTTGTATTTTAAACAAAAACCACATGTACAAGTATTTTTGCACATTTAAATACCTGCAAAAATCTGGGTGACCTTTTAGCCATATTATTAATCATAACCCAGCCCTTTTAGCCGTATTAATTTCCTACAACACCCTTGAAAGTGCTTTGTAAAATATTTACAGAATGAAAGGGATGTGGTAGCTTTACAGGGTTACCAAGCCTCTAGAATTCCTCAGGAATATCCTCCTGTATAAATCTGTTGCATTACATGTCAGTTCTGGTTAGGTTTACAGAAAAGACATTTCTATTTCAAGAAGTTTACAGAATACTATAGTGATTTTTTTTCCTGTCTCCATTCAGATTCTTTTTTGTTTAAAAGAGAAACTGGACACATTATAGTCATTGGTATTGAAGTTCCAAGGTATAACATTGACATGTTGCAATTTTATTCAGAAATTAGAACTAATGGTGTTATATCTAAAAATTTTGCATGTTTATTAAAAAATTAAAATATACCATCATTTTTGTCATAAAAGATCCATATGGATCTTTTAAATCATTTATCATTGGACAATGCTCACCAGAATATTTGGTGTTTTAATGGCAGTGGAACTTTTATTGGTTCCAAGTTCTGGAATACCAGAATATGTCAAATATGACATATTAGTCAAATATGACTAATATTAGTCAAATATGACTAATATTTGAACCACACACATTCAGTGTCATTTAGGATTGCATCATCCTTTTATTTTTTTTAAGTGCATGCAAATAGGAAATAGCTCCACACAAGGTGTGTGCAGTGTACTCTGCCTCACAGTGTTCATCTGCTACAGGTTATGTAACTTCTATGGATCAAGCATTGCTTTTTTCAGTCTGGGGTATTCTTTTTGCCTTGCAATGATTTTATATCAATCTCTGACTGTAATTTCAGGAATTCAAATATTGCTGAGAAATCAGAATAAAACTGGATTTCCCTGTATTTCAATGTAACTAATGCACAGCAAATTATCCATGGGGGAGCAGGATGTGCAGCTTCAGAGCTGGAGGTACATTGAAATGGGGTCTTCAGTTGATAAGAAGATATGGAAAGCATGTGTTTTCTGGTTTTTAATTAATGTTGAAAATGTGACACTGGTAAACTGAAGCTGCAAATATAAAATATCGGGTTTGACTCACCAGAGTTACAGCAGGTAACTCTCCAAATCTGTGGGCCACCCACTTTAGGGGTCAGCTCTACCTTATCCTTTCTGAGAACAGGCAACATTTGTTTTCCAGCTGCTTTTTTTTTTTTTTTTTTTTGTATTGACTGCACAAGATGAAACACAATTTCCCTGGCAAAGCCACCGACAGTTGAGAAAAACAGCAATAGCTTTTGTGTAAGGTTTCAAAATCTTCCTTAAAAATATAAACCAGCACTGCATGTCTGTTAGAGCTGCCCAGGACAGGGTAAAAAATTCCTATGGAAAGGTCATCCTTCTTTACTACGTTGCACAGGTGTTGGAAGTCACTCTGCAGAATTGTGTGGAGCCCAGTTTGTGGTGTCGCTCTTTAAATCCTGTGGGGTTTTCCACCAGGTTTGTTGCTCGGTGCAGAGACCCAGCTGCTGTTCGCCCCACGCTCCGATTCCCCATTAATGACTGAGTTTTCATGTCCCTGCATCTGTCCCAAGGGAGGAGCTCGTGGGAACCAGGGGCCAGGTCATTCTCACCACGGGCTCCTGGCTCTGCCAGAAATCTGTCGGAGCCTGAAGCTGGCAAAGTTGAGGAAGCAGCGTTAAATGCACCTCTTTGTTCCAGGCTTGCACTGAACTGCAGGCACAGGAATTTCGGTATCCTGGCTACCCTTTTCATGGTCCTTCTATAGCTGCTTCAATAGCTGCGAGGGGCAGGGAGCAGGTTCTGTGGTGGTTTCCATCAGAGGTGCATTATGTAAAACGCGCCAGGTACTGTGATAATTTCCCTCCACAATTTAAATCTATGTGTGCGTATATATAGAATGTTGCCTGGCTGGTTTATAATTTAGTTTAAAAATAGAATGTTTCATTTATATAATTTTAGAAAAGTAAAAAGCCTGAAAAATGGGCAGTGGAATAAGATCTGTGTGTAGGAACAGTTTGCAGACTTTATCATTGTGTGTTTTCCTTTATTACTTCGGATAAGTGCTATAACTCTGAAGTAAGGAGAGAGTAGGTACTTTTGAAAACAAAATTTATTGTTTAGCCTCAGGAACAAATGTGAGAATTGGGCATTTCTTGTCAATTCCCCGTTATTTCCCTTTACAGAATATGCTCTGGATTCAGATGCTGACTTTTGTAGTCAAAATGTGTTAAAGTTTCTGCACAGGACTGATTTTCCTGTGGGTAGAAGCACAGTAACATTTCAATACTGGACAAAAGGTCTGAGGGTGCCAGCCCTGCCTTGGGCATTAGCTAATTCCACTGCCAGGAGGAATGCTGCTTTAGCCCTTTTTAGCAGGGAGATGTTGTCTAGCTCAGCAGGCTACATTGGGGTCTAGGCATTAAAACAGGCACTCATGGAGTGTACTTCCAAATCCTGAGCGATTTTGTTAATTATATTATTATTTGCTTGTGTTTCACAAAAACTGCATTCTGTTTCAGGTGCACTTAGTCAGTGCTTTCACCTCAAAAACTGCTGCTGAAGCCAACGTGAGTTCTTTTTGCATATTGTTGGCTGTTGCATACCTGTGGCTACATAGAAGTTTTACCATTCCACATTACCCAGCATGTCTATCTAGCAACAAATAATTCCTTACAGCTCTTGTGGCAGGACAAGATCTTGAAGAGTGAGTGTGGAGAAGGACAGGGAGAAGATGAGACAAATAGAGGGACTTCAATACTGCTGGTGTTGGCAGAGAGAAAATGTTACAGGTAATGCTGTAAGGCAGAGGTCAGACAAACAGGAGAAGTGTTTAAAATTTCCATGATGCTGAAGAAGAGCTGCTTGAACTTTCTTGTAGGGGTAATGGAAAAGCCAAGTAGGAAGGAATGTGTCCAGGTGGCAGGGAGTTGACATGTCTGAAGTGACAAGTGAGCAGCTAAGTTAGTGTTTTGATCACTGAGGGTAGATGGAACCAATTGTTTTCTTTTTTCTAAAGTTACAGGGAAATGGTTTGGAAAAGAGTGCATCCCCTGCAAGTCCTTTTCCAGTTTAAATAATAAAATGTCAGAGAACAGGTCCTTGTGTTGTACTGTTTCCAGCACAACTTAAACTGCAGAATATTTTGTATGTGTCAAGTCCTCATGAGGATTGTGGTAAGATTGCTCAGAAGCACCTTTCAATGTCTTTAATCTTGAAACATTCACCCATCAAGACACTACTGCTGAAATCACCATTTCTCACCACGATTGTTTCTTTTTTAAAAGAACCTTTTTTTCCCCATGTCTTACTGTTTTTCAACTTCTTTTTTTTTTTTTTTGTGAATGTTACCTTGTCCTTGCCTCACAAGAGAATCGCTTCACCTGACTCCCCAAAAACATATCTTCTCAAAGTTGATCCCATCCTTACTGAGTCCAGGCACTCCAAGGGTCACACTGTGATAAACTACTTCCTTTACTCTGTGCTTGTCAAAGATATTGTGCCCAGTCCTGCGGAGTTAAATTCTTGATCATGATTGCCCCCAGGCCATGCTATCCTGGATTTTTCTGAGGAAGAAAGCCTCATGTCCAGGATAGGGGATTGTTTTAAAGGATCCCAGGTGTTTAGAAGCCAGCAGCTGGGACATTTCTTACTGCATTGCACGCCACTGACTCACGCCTTGTTAAAGACAGAATATGGTTCGAACTCTCTGTGTTGGCGGCTCTGGGAATGTGTTTTCCCGTGTCAGTGAGGGGATCTTTCCTTCTGCACTGTCACCAGGAGGCATGGATCAGATTGGGAGCCTTGTGACTTTGCAGAACACTTGGCTGGGCTGCCACTGGCCCCTCCACAGGATGGCTCAGCAAAGAGCCAGTCTGCTCCTTGTTGGAGAGAGGAAGGTAGAGAGAGACATGGGTGTGTTGCCATTGTGTCTACCTGCCTGAGCTAGCTAAATGCAGTGACAGAGATACTCCTAAATGGCAATACTTCTATTTCACTAATTTCAAAGGGCTTGGGGGTGGGGTTCTGCTTTTTAATTCACCAGCACCTGTTTTAGGTTGCTTCTTGTATGAATTCCTTTGCTGGTTAAGAATGATAACAACGTTTTCACATAAAGCAAGCTGTCTTGTAATGTGATTTTTTTTTTTTCTTCTGAGTTATATATTTCAATTATTAATACAGGTTTTTAATTAAGATAATTGAAACATTTAATCCTTATATTTGAGATGAACCCTGGGGAAAGAGTTTACATCTAGACCTAATGGCATGAACACATCTTTTAAATGTCAGAAAATAGTTTCATAATTTGTTTTAGCGAGTCTTCAGTTATAGACAGATTTAGCAACCTTTTTATTTGATCAAAGTTTGTATGTGTGACAATGCAATTGTCTTGTTGCATGCATTCCCATCCTCTGCAATTTTATATCGTTTCTGTAGGATCTCATTGAAAGGATTCTTTTTCTTATCGTTCTTTGGGCTTAGTTTTGCTGTGGCAAATCGGGCTCTGTGCTCTTTTTGTTTCATACCCTGTCATTTAGAATCAGACAACAATAATTCTGGAATTGGAATGTGCTTTCTGTTATCTGGCTGATTTTGATGGATTGTCATGCATCGGTTTGACTTTGCAGGGGTTGAATGTAGCATTCAAATGTTTTGAGCAGTTAACTGAACAAACATGCAAGGAAAACTAGAGAGAAAGGTCACCAGCACAGTGTTTGGTGAACAAAGCTTTGCAGGTTTTTTTTTTTTATTGTTGTTTGTGGGTTTGTTGGTTGAGTGTTTGGTTTTTTTTTAAACTTGAGAAAAGCTTTGAAATAGTGCATTGTTACACAGTTTGCAGATGGCTGAATTATGTACTGTACACATGGTTAACGATTTATGGGGCCATGAGTTATTTAATCGGGTAATGCATATGCTTGGTATGACAAGAAAGCAGATGAAAACTCTGAATGGAAGAAATTGTTCATCCTTTGAATGACACACATTATATGCTGTGTTATCAGAAAATAATATGACTTTTTCCAGCTAAAAGCTGTCGTTTCCAATGGTCATTGTCTCATCTGAAGACATCAATTAAGCATAAAAATGTAATAAACAGTGACTTTCATTTGGGGTGTGCTAGACAAGGACAAGGCAAAATAGAGAAACCTCAGCTCATCGTGCTGTCATTGTTGGGAATTTTAGATTTTTTGAAGAAAGGACATTGCCTATGACAAGGCACTTGGTTTTAATACCTGCTGAAACTGAAAAGTGTTCTTGCTGTAGAGGTTTTAACCCCAATGGGTGAGAAGTGGCAGATAGCTGTAACGATGTATTGCAGCACAGGGCATAAAGGGTAAGGATAACCAAGGAAAAAGCCAAGTACTCTTCACAACACACAAGGCTTTTTTGAAGTGTGGGCAAAGCACTCAGTGCACTGGGGCTCCTATTGTGGGTTGGGCTGTGTTGGTTACATAAAAACGAAAGAAACAGAAAAGGAAGAAAGAGTGACAAGCGTGATGAGGTAGGAAAATTAAGGAGCCCATTAGAGGGAAACAAAGATAAGGTGCAGATGAGGGAAACAAATCAGGTCTCAGAAGAGAGGTGATGTGAGGATGAATTTTTAACTTCTTGTCCTTGGGAAAAAGCCTTAATCTTCAAAATTGTGTGGGACAGAAAGTGGGGAGTGGAAAGTTAAGATCAGCTCTGACTCTGCTAGAGAGGAAGCAGAGGGGAGATCTTATTGCTATCTACAGCTTCCTTCTGAGGGGAAGCAGAGGGGCAGGCACTGATCTCTCCTCTGGGAATGGCCTGAAGTTGTGTCAGGGAGGTTTAGTTTGGATATCAGGAAAAGGTTCTTCCCCCAGAGTGTGGTTGGGCACTGGAACAGCTCCCAGGGCAGAGTGTTTGAAGGGTGCACCCAGGGACATGGTGGGACTCTTGGGGATGTCCTGTGCAGGGCCAAGAGCTGGATTTTAACAATCCTTGTGTGACCTTTCCGCCTCAAGATACTCTATGATTCTGCTACAAAAGGCCCGGTCTTTTGACGTGAGAGTGGGGGACATGAAGGAGCAGGGTCTTGTCCCAGTTATTACATTTCAGTGTCCATCCCAGTAACCAGAGCCACAGATCAGATCAGACAAGGATGACAAGAAGTCCTTTCAGAATAAAAACAGAGGCGTTGTGTCACAAAGGCATCCCTAAAGGAAATAAAGCATTGTGACAGGCCTGAACCTTTCAATGTACCCTACAAGAGTGCTCCAGTGGGCCCTTGAGGGATGATCACACTCAAGAGCCATGGATATAACTAGGCACTCAGCCTTCTGCAAGCTGAGACAGTCTGAATGGCATGTTCTAGATGTGAGTAATGTAGCCAGAGCACTTGAGCTCCGGTGCAAGGCTAGAAAGCTGCACTGAAGTGACTGACTGTCACATCCAGCAGGGATGATACGCTGCCTCTTCAGATAAGCCTTCTTTCCCCTCTACTCAAAGCCTGAGGGCAGTGCAGAGTTTCCCGGAGTTGCTGCTCAGAGAAGCTGAGTGTGCCCTGCTGGGTGAGTGGGAGATGAGGGGGAGCAGTGCAGACAGGGGCTGGAGCCTTCTGCTGCTGCAGTGTCCTCTCCATGCTCAGCTTCCTGGGCTCTGCCACGCTCCCTGCACTGTTCTTTGGGTAGTTCTGGCTCCTGACAATCCTTTCTGCTCAGATTTTTCTCTGAAAGCTGGGATGCTGTCTGGGAAGAGAGGGAGATGCCCCAGCCTGCCAGAGTGGCATTCTACATGTGGATTCCTGGAATGGCTAGGCTCCCTTTATGTTCTTCATAGAGTTGGGATTTTTTTTTAACCCCTGAGAAAGGATTTAGCTTTAAAATTGTACCTGATTATGAAGATGTGCAAGTTTTCCTTCATGTTTCCAGCATCTGACTTCAACAAAAGTCCCCTAAGGTTTTCTGGTTACAAATTGGACTTCTGTGAATAATGGTGACTCAAATATTCCAAAGCAATGTTAATATTCCCTATATCCATCAAAGTACTGCAGCTAGGTCCATGCAACTAGCTTCAGAAAGCCACGTGAAAATGCAAATGTTTGCTTTCTCAACCAGAACTGAAAAATACTAAGCATTTCTAAAGGAGAAACAGAACAGTATGTTCTACTTTCCTTATGTATTTTATAAAAAATGCATATATAAAAATGAATATAAATTCTTTTAGGATAAATTGTTTCATAAAAGAAACATGAGTTTGCTTTGGCAAAGATGCTTATGATTTATGGTTCATTCTGCAAACTTGGCCAAACAATTTCCTTCTCCTTTATGATTGGAGAGCGGAGCTGTCGGGGGCAGGGAGTTACAGGATGGCATCTGTTCTTAGAGCAAGCGAGTTATGTTTATTCATGATTAGTTTATGCAGAAAATGCATCAAAGAGTTTATTTGAATTTTTGATAAATTTGCCTTGTAGAAAAGAAATATTTTTCTTAATTGGACCTTATAGGAAAAATCCCAGTAATGACAAATGCAAATGAGAAATAATCTGAATTTAAAGAGGCTTTTTTTTTTTTTTTTTTCAGAACCACTAGTGCTCAAAGTAGGGTGAGGCCACTGTCTTTGCACTTTTTAATAAAATTGTGTCTTTTTTTCTCCCCTTCATTTCCATATGCATATCCATGGTAGTGCAGTAGCAGTTTAACATGTAGCTTCTTCATGTATCTTTACTGAAAGCAGGAGATAAGTTTATCAGTATCATGCTCAGTAGCCTTCTTTCCCTGCTTGCTTTTTAGTGTTGAATGAGGTTTTATAAAGTGCCACCAACCATGCCAGTTTTCCATATTTTTCACTCTATGTAAATTTTTGCAGAGAATTAGAGAGAGCAAGTGAAAGATTGACACTGGTATCTCCTGAAATGTTCCCTGTTTTTTTTAAGCAGCTCAATTTTCCTATAGCATTGCCAAAAACCTAACAGATGATGTTTTCAGGATCAGAGACAGGAGATTGAAATGTTGCTAATGTCTGTAGCACTTAAGTCATAGAATTCTGTAAAGAAATGTGCCATGATTGATCTGATTAATCTTTTAGATGGGTGGTGAGAGAGAAAGAAGCTTCTCCACCATGCGGAATTTTGGTATTTATATAACTGCTTTTTAGAGGCTGAGCTTGAGCGTCCTTGTAATATCCTGACACGGGTGACTTGTACTCAGCAATTCCAGCTGAATTGAGTGCTCTGCGTCAGAAAGGAAAAGTTTTCCGTCTGGCTATAATAGAAACATTTTTTACCATCCTGTCCCAGGAGCAGAGAGTCCTGTGGGATCCTTTGGGGAATGTAAAGCAGCATGGCACAGAGGCAAGTTGTCACTCTGCAGAACCTGTCCCCTTGCTTCAAGAGGGTTCTCCACTTCAACCCAAATTGAGGGTTTGTGGCCAAAAATGCTTTGGGTTATATCTTATAATTTCAAGATTAGCTGGAATTTTGGATGAACACGGATGCTGTAGCTGAGCTGGAGAAACACTCATGCAACTGGCATTTACCCTCCCATCCTGATCTGCAGCAGATTTGTGAGTCAGCCTTCGCCCAGTCTAACAAAGCTACAAGACCTGATGTTTGTGCTGAAGGATTCCAGTCCTTCCCCAGATTCTTGTGGCTGTGCTGATGAGGAGAGCAGGGGCACCTTGTTCTGGTGCCACCGGTCATGACACAATTGCTACAGAAATCCTGGTTTCTCTTTGAAACTCACATGAGCAATTACCTGCTGGTTATCTCACCCAGAATTGGGTCTTTGCAGCCCTGCCTTTCAGCTTCAAAGGTGCAGTACTCGATAAGTGGAGCTAAAGACATTTTCCTTTTCATGTCAATTCTTGTAAGTTGTCAGTCTCTATGGGCAAGAAGCAGAGGGCAGTATTAATGTGTCTATGTAGAGACACGTGCACACAATTCATTGTTTCTTTAGCAAGGGCACAGAGCTTTAGCTTTTAGCAAAAAAGCCAACACTGCAACCAAGGAGCAGAACTGGTCAGGCATTGCAATAATATGGTTTTATTTTGGGAGGAAACAGACTTAGAAAAAAGATAATTCTGTTCTCTAAACTAGTCAAAGGAACAATTTTTTTTAACCAAAATTCAGAAAATTCAATACATTAGATCAAGTCTATTTGTTCTTCTCTCTTCAGGAACCTGGTATGTGAATACCCAGAACAATATGTATGAATAATAGGCTTCCATAGGGTTTGTGTTCCAGCTGTTATTTGTTCAGTGCCTGTAATGCCACACAGAACTTAAAGAACATTTATTTTTACAATTAATTATATTGTGTTGGAGTAAATAATTTCCTAAATATACACCCTGTCATGGTGACCACTGATAGGGAATTTAATTTAAAACTCAGCTCTTGGCTTCTGAAAATCAGCTTTAACTAAATTGTCGCAGTCATTACATGTTGTAAAGCCTCTATATTTCACACTTCATTTTCTATCCAAATGGATGACAGTCTACTTCAAAGGGAAAGAAGTAAACCTGTGGTCAGAGTGTTCACCTGAGCAGCATGCCCTCCCTAGATCCCGTGTCTGGCAGTTGCACGCATTTTGAATTCCTGCGGGTTTACAATTTAATTGGTCAAAAATCAAAGGGTGTCCAGTTGAACTTGACCTTCTAACAGGGTCAGAGATTGGGGGCAGTGTTTGATGCTCCACCTTTCCTGACATTTCGCTGTTGCACAAAAATGGGAAAGATGTTTCAATGAACTTCCCAGGCTAGAAATGTTAACCCCAAATGTTCAGAGCTAGTGACCATGAAGTTTATATGGAAGAGAGACAGCTTTACAGCCCTATTTGTGGGTCTAGTAGGTGCTATTCTATAAGAAGTGAAAATAAAGTACTAATTTCTACCTTTGCACAGTCTGTAACATTGACCCGAGTACTCAGATCCTCATACAGCCCCTGTGAATTGTATCAGTGTGTAAGACTTTGCCATGGTAAACATACAAATATTTCAAACTCCAGTGGTAGGATCTACATGACCCTCAACATTGTCTTTTTCATGATCAGTCCAGGACAGCTGGTGATATTCCTTGTTACACATATATCTGTGGGCAGTGGTCCCTGGGTACTTCCTCTGATTTTTTTTTTTTGTTTTTGTTTTTTTTTTTTTGTTTATGTGGAGATTATTGAGGGAAATGCTCAGAGACAGAAACTGGGATGTGTCTGAAAGAAGACCAAAACCAGAGTTGGTATGAATCTGAATGGAAAATTAAGGTTTGTTTGCTACCTCATTGCTTCAGGCAGTTTGCTTTAAGTCACATCTTTAAAAGAAAAAAAAAAAAAAAATCTTTTGAGTATATAATATTTTTGGATACCTGGGTGAAATGAAGTTGGTGTTGCTGAGGATAGGGGCTGCAGATTTCTCCTCTTTGCTCTCCTCTCTTTGCTACTCCCTTGAGCAGAAGCGAATCATCAATCCTTGCTGAGGTTTGAAGGCACAGTGAGCTCTGCCCCACTGTCCTGCTGCCTTTGCTGGTCCTGTCAGAGAGGGAATGCAGGAGGAATATTTGCCACTAGTGGCACCATAACGAGGCAGTGCTGTGTGATTGCATTGGCCTGGCTTCATTGCAGCCCACGGAATATTTGTGTCAGCACACAGGGTGTGCAGCTCACACAAAGGGAGATGCCCTCTTGCTGTTGGAAATGTTTATAATGTCCATGGAGATTAAATTTGTATGGCAACCCAAAAACTCTATTCATTTTTACTTTTTCCTTTCCTTGAGCCAAACTCAGTATCTGGGGCTGTGTCACAACAGACAGCAGTGTTTGGGGACCTCAGTGTCATGTGCAAGTAATAAGAGCATTGTCACTCTTTATCTGACCAGAGATTGATAGTTCAATACCTTTCAACTTGACTGGGAAGGTAAGGTGCAAGGACTTTTAAGCACTCTGCTTTCATCAGGGGACTGATTTGGGCTGGTATTTGTGACACTGTTCATGTGAAAATGTCTGCTTTTAAAGGAATTTGTGTTTAGATAGGACCCATTTGCTTTTCTTTTGGGAAAAAAACCCAAAGGAGATACAGCTAGATAATAAGAAAATTAGTGTTTTGGTAGAAAATAGAATACTTAATACTGTTAATCATTATTCATGCTAAAAGCAATAATGAACATTTTTTTGAATATGTGCCACAGGAATAAATTTTAAATATAACTCATTTATAGGAAAAAACATGTTAATTAAAAAAATTCTAATTTTCTACTCAGATTTATAGTCTCTTCTTCTTTACTCCTGTTCAGATTATTCATGCAAAACCTGAGATATTACACAATAACAGTTGCTGGATATTCCTTTACTTATTTCTTGTTCAAGTTTGGTCATTTTCAAGTTATAACTGTGTTATTTGGCATAGCTTTCAAAAACCTAACCAACTATGGGAAGGAAATTGCATTGTACAAAGTCGTCCTCTCACGCAAGCCCTCACTTCCCACTGGCTGCCCATTTCACAAACAGGTTTATAAACCCGGCATGGCCCAATATCATTATTCTGTAGCAGGTGTCAGTTGGGAGTTTTTTTATCTTTCAGGATCCCTTGACCTTTCTTTTGGGCACACGTACAGTGTGTTAATGATGAGCAATGTCCACACATCAGCACTAATTCAAACTTGAGCTCTTCCAGAGTTTGAAATATGCATGGATAAAGTCTGTGCAGATGGTCCTGAATTTTAATATATAAAAGTCACACTAAAACAAAGTTAACTTTTAAAATTCTGCAATAAATCACAAAAAGCTGAATATGATCCTCTGGATGTCTTAATTAGATGAATTTCTTTCACTTAATCAGATATTCAAAGTCAAAGGGACAAAAGACACAGCCTTTTTTAGTCGCTAAATCCTGAATAATGGCATAGTGGTCAGAAGAGTTGATCAAATTACTTGCTGCCATTCATGTTTATATTTGGTTGTACTTTTTTTTTTTTTTTTTTATTAAGTTGGAAATCACTGTTTCAATTTTTTTATAAGACAGAATCAAGAATACCTTTCATCAGAAATTGTAGTGATAGGACCAGGAATAATGGGTTCAGACTGAAAGAAGAGAAATTTAGGTTAGATCTATGAAAGGAGTTATTTTCTGGGAGGGTGATGAGGTACTGGGAGAGTTGCCCAGAGAAACTGTGGATGCCCCATCCCTGCTCAAGGCCAGGTTGGATGGGGCTTTGAGCAACCTGGTTTAATGGGAGGTGTTCCTTTCCAAGACAAGGGAGCTAGAATTGGATTATCTTTTAAGGTCCCTTCCAATGCAAACCTTTTTATGATTCTGTAATTCCTAACAGCTGTATTTCCAGGCTTGTTGCCATCCAAAAATTTGGCATCATAGCCATCTGCACAGAAAGGCATTTAAGGAGGGGTTAGCTTGCAATCTGACATTCAAAGAGGGGTAAATAGCATGAACCAAGATGATCCCCACAACCCAATTTTTAGGTATCTCAAATAGGAAGCAGCAGTAAGAAGGGCAGGGGTTGAGGACCCTGGGTATCCTCTGGGCTCAGAGAGGGGCACTGCACCCTTTGTGTGCTGCTCAGAGCTCAGCCCCGTGGCTGTCCCAGCTCACACAGAGGCTGCCAGATTGGGGCAACCCGACTCCCAAGGACTTCTGTTTACCACAGGCACATGGCACTTGTAAAAAAAAAATCACATATGGCTAAATTAACAGGATTTTCTAATGAGGAAATTAGCAAATGTCCAACTGCTTCAGGGTTATCTCCATGCTGAGTTCCCACTTTTTTTCTCCCAATCTTAAAAATGTTCCATTTAGGTCTAAAAGAGTGATTTGCACTGGCAGCCTCTCCAGATTTTTCTAGCTTTATTGAAAGCAGCTGTGACATTTTTGCTGAAGGAGGATGTCTTTGGTTCTATGTGTTTGGTTTTGTTGTTTTTTAATTAAGCCAGAGGTAGAGCTGGAGCACGGAAACATCAGTTGCAACTCTAACAAAGTTTTTAGAGGCTGGGAAGGAAGAGACAGCCTGAGAGCAAGGATTTACAATGGGGAAGTATTAGGATTGACTCTAGGTGTCACTGTGAGCTATGCCTGTAATTCTGCAGCTCCATTTCCACTTTTATTCAGTGACCCCCCACTTCCAGCCTTCTTCCTCCTCTCTGTTTCTCCCTCTCTCACTCTGTAACACACACACACGCACGTGCATGCAGAGAAGTCTCTGACAAATAATAGCTGGAAGCAAGGAAATTACTGTGATCATTAGAGAACATGGCATTGATACAAATTAATAGATATTTAATAAAAATGCTGCTTAACCAAATAGTTACGATGCGTGACATCTCATTTATATGAGATCCTGGAAAGAAAATGTGTTTAAAAAATGCAGCTGAGCTTTCTTTTGCTCATTTCAATACTGCTACAGGTAAAAGCAGAAGACAAAGACCAGCACACAAGATACTCTCCCAGTTTTGTTGATTTTATATTGGGCAGGGCTGGATCATTTTAGGCATTACAGGCTTGATGGCTGGCACGAGGGGTTCTGGCAGACTTTGAAACTGTACCCACCCACCCATAAAATCAACCTCTATCTCTTAATGTTTTCTGTTCACTAATATTTAGTTAACTTCCCAATTTATAATTTAGAACGCTTTCCTATAAGATCCACTTAGAGAATACTAACTAATGACATACAGCAACATCATTAAAGACTTTAGTGCCTCGGGGTAACAGACTACAATGCATCCTGCAAAGTAGCACTTAGAGGCTGTATGAACATATTCTGTCACCTTGCAATCTCTCATAGCATAGCCCTGGGAATGTGCAGGGAGATAACACACAGTGGAATAAAACAAAGTCTGCTGGAGTCACACTCTCCTTAACGTGAGGAATTATCAAGATGCCGAACGCTTCCTGGTTAGGTCCAAAACAGATGAACTTTTGTAAATGAGCAAATTTAAATGCCTGCTTATCACACATAGGCAGAATGCTGTTTTCATGGTGCTACTGAGAGTCTGATGTTACTTTTAAGTGACTTTGTGCAGTGATCAGTACTTTGGTCCTAATTAGTAAAAGTAGTTACTGCCTTAGATTTAAATCATAAACAGAAAAATAGGTCATCTAATGTTTTAATTCACCCCTCTGCAAACCTGAAATGATTCCTTGCTGTGCATATTCTAACGTTTTTCCTACGCCGCTCTAAAATTCCTAAGCAACAGTTTACATGACTTCATGGTTATTTCTTTGGAGTTTGCTTTTTTAACTGGAATTTAGTAGGGTTCTTCTGAAGGACAAGAGAAATTTTTAAAGCTGCTTTGTGCAACTCCATCTCCTCTTTGATCCGTGTTCCTTTGACAGTGCTGAATCTTGAATTTTTGTAGCATCCCGTGGGAAAGGGAAGGCAATCTGCGCAGTACAGATTTTCCTGGTGCATGTTGCTCTTTGCTAGATGGAACTTCTGAACCATCTCTCCTTGGTTTTCATCCTCGCCTCGCACTGTGCCACACACGGAACGTTCAGTGTGGTGATGAGTCCGAGGTGTGCCCTGCCGCTAATCGAGTCATTCGTGGCTGCTGTGATTATCCACTGCCTATAAAATTACTCCTGGACAATGTCACCAGTGTAGTCTCACCTCTGAACAGAGCAGCCCTTTTTTCTTTCTGTTTTGTTTTGGGGGATATTTCCCCTTTTTTAATGGGGATTAAGCAGTCAGATGTGATGACACTTCACACGAGTGCAGTTGTTTGAAAACATACTGTCCTTTCGATCACAGTACATGACAGCGTGCACAGTGTGCACTCCGCCGATGCCACGGCTGCCTTTGATGGCTGCTCTGACTTCCTTTAAGATAAATAGTTCAGAGGAAAATTATTTGCAGTAGCAAACTACTTTTGCCAAATGTTTAGCTCAATATAGTTCTTTTTTTTTTTTTTTTTTTTTTTGGTCTTACTTTTTTCTTTCAAAAGTAAACTATAACAGGGATTAAAATGGGGGAGAGTTGAGGAGCCATTTCCTAGGATGAATATTTTTTTACTGGGGACAGGCTTAAATTCCTGTATATTTAGAGCAAAGGAGTGGGTGTGAGGAAATGAGTCTAAGCTCCTTGCTCCCATCTCCATGCCCAGTTTTTCTTTCATGGATATTATAGAGGCTTGAGTGGGAGTCTGGGATTTTTCAGTATGTGGGAGACAGCTAGTGGCAAAAGAAACCTGCAGAGCTGAGTAAACCCCACATGATTGCATCTCTGACTTCCTCCCTCATGCTGTCCTTTGGGTAGTGGGATGGTGGAGATGAGCCTTGCAGAGTGTATGACCAGGAAGGGACAGCAGCTCCCAGATGTGGTGGGGCTTTGTAGGGGCCTCCTTTGACCACGGAGTTCCCCAGTGGCTGAGGCACCCCAAGGGCTGGGCTCTGTGGGTTGCAGCTGGCAGGGGACAGGCAGGGAGCAGGGACAGAGCACCTCAGAAGGTCCCTCCTGCTCCACCACTGCTCTGTGCAGCCACTGCTGTGTGCAGTCACTGTCCCCAGGACCAGGGGAACACCACAGGGCAGATGCCACAGGCTGGGGCAGTGCTTGCTGTGCTCACACTGAACACTCACTGCCAGGCTGGGAGAGGAGGAAAGGTCTCCTTCAATAGCTGTCAGTCCTAAAGTGTCAGGAAAGAGCTGGCAAGTACTGCAGGAGGGAGGTAAAGGTGGAAAAGATCTCTGCAGGTCTGGTGGAGTCTTGTGTGACTTTGTTTGCTGTCTCCAGAGAGTTTAGGGATGAGGAGTGTTTTCAGCAGTGAAAAAGAAGAAGAAGAATCTTAATGGAAAATGTTCTTAGTCATAGCAGAAATTTTCACTAAGTGTTTTTTTATATTTTTTTTTCTGTAACATTTTCTGGTGCTGACTGCAAGTCATGCAGTATTTAAATTCTCTTCATCTCAGATGATTCACTGAAGGTCAGGACTCTTGAAGTAATATTTTCTTACTTATCTTCACCTAATCAATCACGTCATATATAAAAAGTTCAAGCAGTTGTATCAGTGCTTTAGGACAATGTAACAATATTAGACCAATCAAAATAAACCAATCACATATTAGAAATTATTTTCAAGTGGTTTGGCACAAAAAAAATTACTCACAAGCTGCCAAATAAAGCTGATAAAATAACACTCATTGGTCATTACATTGTGGAGGAAGTTGTGGGTTTTTTTTCTTCTTCTAGGATATTTAACTGCTTGGCTTCTAATATTTCTTTTAATGTTTGCTTTTGCCTGGCAGGAATGTGATAAAATTATGCAAAGCTATGATTCACATAGAACAAATACAGATTGCCAACTATATAATGTTATCCTGGCCTGCTGTTTATAAAGCAATGAATATGCCTACTAACTCTGTATGCTGATGATTTTTTGCAGCCAGGTTTATAGCTGGATGAATGACCTTTACTTTTTCTAATAATTATTTTACACAAGCAAATAATTTACCTTTATAATCATAAGCAATCATCGAGAGAGACCCTTGGCAGGTGCAGGCATATTGTACTTTTCATATCGTTCAGTAAATAGCCTTTTTCTGGCTCTGATGTGGTTTCTATGCCTTGTGTGTTGCTTTGCAAAGAAACAGTGCGAATTTAAACTTAAGGCAAATTATCTCAATTGTATATATATGAATTTGAATAAATTCATGGGCTTTCCTCATTGTGCAGTTAAGCCTGTTGGGTAAATGGCCCAATAGTTCTGGTGCAGTCTCTGCTCAAGAGTGGCTGAAGAAATCAGACTTTTCTCACTAAAGTAAACAGTGGTGTCAGCCTTACACAGAGTCTTAGGCCTTGGAGAAAATCTGATTGTTTTGTGATCAGTGTGTCCAGAAGGGCACTGTCACCAGTGGCCAGTTGCTGAGCCACAGCCAGTTCAGCAGAGGAATATGAAAAGGCTGGCTCAGTTTCTTCACCATTTGAGTCTCTCTGAGCATCTCAAGGGTCAGGCACTGTTTTAAAGCACTCACAATAGAATGGCAGTGACTGAATTGCTGACAGCATAGCATGCAATCTTGCTCAAGAAGTGTAGCGTTAGTCTAGAGGCAACGTGGGGTAGTTCAGAGACACCTGAGCTGTTTCAGCAATAACACTGAACTTTCATGCTTCAGCTCTTTCTGATACAGCTGCTTGTTTCACAAACAGGTGTCTAAAACTGCTGTGAAAGTCACTTCACCTGCAGACTGAGCAAAAGTCTACTGACTTTTCATATAATGGTGTAGTGTCAAGTAATAATGTGCACATTTTGTCTCTTGGGAATTGCAGCTTGGGAGCCTGTTGTCTGTGAAAATGAGAAGAGACCCATGCTTTGAGGGAGCTGGCAAAGAAACCTGCTGGAGGCTGCCCTTCGTTTCTCTGTGTTTTCCCTCTATCAGTAGTTGTGCAGCAGAGGGACTAATTCTGCTGTGTGTGTTACAGGATTTTTCCCCTTTCTTTTCCATCTCAGGAACAAATTAATTGGGATGGTTTTTTTGTTGTTGTTTGTTGGTTTGGTTTGTTTGGGCTTTTTTTCCCTGGTAAATTCATAGAAATACCACAAACCCCATTCGTCCTGCAGAACCTGCCACTGCTCTGCATTGCTGCATAAGATTGACTATAATAGCCATGTGACACGTTGACAAGAGTAATTATACCCAGAGGAGTTGGTAATTTATGTTGGGTAGCAGGTGGTATCATTTCCTGGTTAGTCTGTACCCTAACTTGTTATTATCTATGGCCATCAGCAGCTGGAGTGACACCTACAGAGGAGCCCTCGGAGCTCGCAGCAGGAGACAGAGCTCTTCCATTTGGCTGTAGATGGAAGCATTCCCTCCACCCCTCACACTGA
Organism: Taeniopygia guttata; assembly: GCF_048771995.1. Lineage (NCBI taxonomy): Eukaryota > Metazoa > Chordata > Aves > Passeriformes > Estrildidae > Taeniopygia > Taeniopygia guttata. Next base: position 14,401,006 of record NC_133030.1, read on the forward strand.
GTGCAGCACAACCTTTGATAACCTGGTGGGCAAGGCCAGGCATGACTCATCTCCTTGACTCTCCCCTCTTGTGCATGACTTTTTAACAGGTTATGCTTGACAGAGAATGTGTTGCTGCTTTCCTTTGGCCACCATCATTATGCCCCTGACTCACTCATATGTAACAGGCCACTTAAATGGCTGCTGTCCCTAAGGGAAGATTTTTTTACCACAATATTTCTTTGGTTTGGCACATGACTTCATTGCTCGTTTCTGAGAGGAGCAGCCCATTGTTTTGGGAGATGCACACACACATAATTAGGAACAGAGTCTTCCTCTGACAAGTGTTTGCCCTTAGAAAGAAAAGAAAGAGGCAGATGGAAAATGGATATGATGCAGAAGAATAAGTAAATTACCAAAGAAGGTCAGGCCAAGGATCTGTGACAGAGGAAGGAGCTGATCAGCTTCTTGGAAAGACCAAATATAATGGCCTAATGACCCACTCATCTGTACTTTTCTTCCTCCCCCGCCCTTTTTTTTTTTTTTTTTGGATCTCCAAGCTTGTTGTGTTGCTTTATTTTCTTTAGAATTCTCATGAACTGTTATATTCCAGCTCAAGCAATTAATCGCTGTCTCAAAACTGTAGTACAATCTTCTCAGTCTTGTGAAAATCTCTGGACATCTGAACACATGTTGAAAATCTAGGTCTGTAGTCTTTGACCTTTGAGGGTTTTTTCAGCTCCTTCCATTTCCAGTTTTTAGCTTTATCACCTCATGTCTTCCACTTCTTCAATTCCTAATCCTTGAGATTCTCACTTTTCCTTTCTTCCTTCCCTTACCATCCTTGGTAATACTGACTTTTTGCTTGTAACTGGTGTCATGAACTTGTTTTATCTCATCTCAGATCCCTTTCCCCTGTGTCCTTCCATTATTTTTTAAACATCATCTTCTCAACTGCCTCAAAATGTAACCACTGTTTATATCACTGACTTATTTTACCATGCAAGCTCAACATATGAGGTCCTGCACTTTTTTTCTAAACCTGTTCACTCATCTGGAATCAACTAGCAGAGTTTCCTTGGTCACAGGTCCAGGCCCATATGTGTGATCCTGACTAGAAGGCATTTACAGGACCTGTCCTCCTGTGTGATTTCTGTGCTGGGAGCATCTCCTGTGCAGGGATATCCAAGGTGGCTCCAAACAAGTGCACGTTCTTGGTGCTGCAGCTCTGCCAGGCACCACATACACATGGCTGGAGTGCTTCAATTACCCTGTAGGTGAGACTGCCTTAGGAAGTTGCAAAAGCTTTACTCTACCCTTGGATTCTTGACATTTACCTTTTATAGCGGTCGTGATCCTTGAGGTGATCCTTCTTTTAATCCATGGGCTAGAAATATTGCTGAATGTATTATATATTTCATATGTGTTTTTGAAGATTTTTTTTTTGGTAGAAGTGGGGTTTTGTAGATTTTTTTTTTTCCCTTAGAGAAATGATACTGTGTTCAAAGATAATGGCAAAGAACTCACAGTGCTTGTCATGGATTCCTTCACTTTTTTCCTTTGCAGTGAGAAGGTTATGTCACCAGAGCATTCAGTGTATTCCTCTGGCTAGGGCACAGAATGGTTAGTTTAGTATCATCTTTTCTCCTGATGTTAATTAATTACCAGTAAATCAGTGACTGGTAGATAATCACCTAGGGCCTGACATCCTGAGTGCTCTGAAAACACTTTACAAAGAGTGCTCTAGGGCAAGAATATGGGGCACCAATAACTCACTAGGAGCACAAGAAAAATACTGGCCACTGGGAATTATGCTTCCCCCCTGCAGGAAGACAGGATGGTGGGGTTCTTGTTCCACTCTTAAAATCAATGCCTTATTCTTTGTAACGTTTATGTGTGTTCATGGGATTTTAGTGCCATGTGTCACTGAGTAGAGCCAGGGGAACAATCCATGGCTGGTCATTGCCAGGTTTGCCATGAGGGTGAGGTGAATCCTGTGAATGTTCTTGTGCATCTTCAGTTGTGCTGCAGGAAATGGATTTCATACAGAAATATCATACAGCATGGGCTGGACCATCTTTAGGACTGGAGAACTAGAAATAGGTGTTTATTTGTATGAAGTACATAAGGACAAATGTAATTTTTTTTTGTTTTGTTTTGTTTTAGGCTTATTAAGTGGCACTGCCAAAGGAAAAAAAGAAACCTACAGAGATTTCATAGGACATACCCTTTTGAAATTGACATGTAAAAACCAAATTAATCTACTGATTATAAGAATGTGTAAGGGTAATTTTACAAGTCCCAGGTATAATTCTGGGTATTTGTGTTAAAAATAGAATTTAGAGATACAATGAGGAACCTGATTTTTTTTTTATCTCAGGAGAATGAAAAAGTTTTATTGGAGGAAATAACAGAATCTCATTTACTTAGCTTAGCAAAATAAAACCCACACAGATTTTAGCGACTAAAATAAAGGAGGCAGAAAAATAATTAGTAATAGAGGTGCCTGTAAGTAAATGTGGATCCAAATGATAAAAAGCATGTCAGATGAAAGTTATATGAGCATGTTTCTTGAATATCTTGCCCAAATATTTTCCTTGGTAAGATGGTAGTGGCAAACAATGAGCCAATTTTGAAAGTTGCAAAGTTTCATATGAGTTTGCTGCTGCTACTGGAACCTCAACTCAGCATCCCAAGAGAAGCCATTCATTTCTGCATGCTAGTACCAGAAACAATTTTACCTTAGTTTAAGGAATTCCTATTTCAGCACTTTTTGTTTTCTGGTGTTTTTTTTTTTTTTTTTTTTTTTAAGTGGATTGAATAATGATCCTGAATTACAATGCCGCTTTAAGGATTTTCAAGAGTTTTTCTCCCTTCCGAGGTTCCCCAATTTACCAGCAGTAGCTGAATGAGCCATTTGGTTCTGTCTCATATTCTGCTCTACTTTTTACATCAGGAGAACTAATTTGTGTCCTAGAGTCAGTGAAGGCAGCCTGAGTACTTACTGATGGTACAGCTCCCCACGGGGACCTCTTGTACCCCACCTAGCTGAATTCAGCTGCTATTTGTTTATCAGCTTACATTTTTCAAAATTAGATAAAACCTGAGGGAATTAGTTACCTAATTCTTGCAGAATTACAATGTGAGTTGGTGAATAATTTCCTCAGACTTGTTTGAAAATCTAAGATTGTTATTCTAATATTATTCGTACTGCTGCATGTGTTTTCAGAGCTAAAATTCTGCAATAAATAAGCTCCTGAGATCACATTAATTACAAGACTATTCACTTACAGAGTAATTTGTAAACAAAACTCATACCTGGATTAGGTTGCATAATTCTTTTTAAAAGTAAGACTGAATATTAAGAAGCTGAACACACTGGCTTACATAACAGCTACACATCCTTCAGCAGCTGTAATTTCCATAGCACTGAACTTTAAATGGGAGAAGACAAGAGCAGAGACAAAGGACATATTTTGAAGTTTCAGAGCCTGAATCTGTAAATTGGTCAAATAAAGGTGAATGCTATTCATCATAAAGCAGACTAAATTTCTGTCAGGTTTTTTTCCCCAATTAATGGTTCTTCAACCTTACAAATGAGAATAAGAAGTGTGTATGTCAAGGGAATCATATTCCCTTAACAGAAAGGAAACAGATGCCTAACCTGTAAGTTTGCATATCTCTGTTTTATTGCTGTCTTGCCAGTTCTAGGGTCAAAGCAGAGTCCTAACTAGTGGGAATGGGATGGAAAAAGAAGGTAAAAAGGTAAAAGAAATAGATGAAATCAATAAGAAAGGGTTCAAAACACATGTCAGAGTTCTTTCTCGCAGATAACATTGCCAAGGAATAAAACTGAGCTGGAGGGTAACATGCTGCCTTTCTGTCCAGTCAGTTCACTAGAAAAGAGTATATTTGATTCAAAGCTCTGTAGAGACATTTGAGAGATGATGTTTTCCATGATGTGCAAGAAATTCTGAAGGACTTAAAATGCTTTTAGTTAGCTAGATTATGCTGTATTCTTCTCATTAACAAGGGGAAATTGGCAGAATTTGGTAGCCTCTGTATTTGACTTTTCTGGAGATTCCACATCATTTGGTGTGAAAATAGTCCTGGTCTCTTTAAGGGAGTATAAGACAGTGGATAAATTGCCACCATGTGTTAAGAAGCTTTTGGATAAAGCCTTATTCCCCAAATGAGAATTGCTAACAGGAATTCCAAAAGGATTATTACAGACCTTTGCTTCCCACATTTTTTTGGGTGATCAAATCTTTGCTAGTTCATGTAGCTTATGAGCATTCAAAAAGGTCTGTTGTAAAATGTTCATCACTTAAGTCACATTTTTGCTATCACCTGATAGCATTTTCTGATCTGGAGAGTACAACAACTTTGCTCCAGATTTGGTAAGAGAGTGATACAACTGGAATTTGCACTGGAATTCTTCCCAACAAATTCAGGGTGTTTGTGCAAGCAAACTGCTTGAGGTCTTCTGGTGTCACTGCAGAGCGCAAGACACTTGGAAAGCAGCATTCATATTGCCTGTATAAGTACTGCTTTCAAGAAGAATTACTTTTGGTGCTTTTCAGAAAATTAGGTTAAATTAGAAATTCAACTTTCAGAGGGTTGGAGCCAGGCAAGAAAAGTCTGTCACTTCCAGACAATTCCTTGGAGACCCAGAGGATGAAAGCCAGAGAGCACCCACCACACAGATCTACTTGCTGGATATAACCTTGATATATCTCTCTTTTATTGATGAAAATTCACTATCCAGACTCTACTTGGCTTATGAATAAATCCAAGACTTATATATCCTTGGATTCTTTTTTAATTTTTTTTTCTCAGTCCTTTATTCTGCACAGAACTCTGCTTCTCAGAGTAAAAGGTTAATGATCTTTGGGTCTGGGCTGACCCAGGATCAGAGCAGCAGTGTTTTTTCCATGACTGCAGCGGGAGGTGAATTCAGGGCCTGTTTGAAAACCTGGCTTTACATGCAGCTCAGGTTTAGACACGGGAACCTTGTGTAGTGCAAGTCCTCTGTGAAATTAGGTGACTCTATGTTGAAAGAGGCAATTTTTTGATTAAAAGAAAAAAATCTGATAAAAGCATGTGTTTGTTTTTGGAGAACAGCACGACAACGTGTATCGTTTTTATCTGTCAACAGCCATCACCTTGTCAGAGTTTGGCTGCTGTTGATTTATTACAACCTATGTGAATGTATAATTGGTAGGCTGGTCCTCAGATCTGTGAAGGAGAGGCACAAATTTGGAAGCCAGATGTCCCATGGTAATGTGCTAAAAGAGAGAGATAATCACCAAAGAGCTGAGGAGCCCTTCAACTCATTACTCTTACATACTCTCTTAGCCTTAAGATTTATCAGTGTTTGTAATGAAAGCATCTAAAATGGAAACAACTTATTAACTTCTCTAAAGGCACCATCTTCCATTCCCCACAAATAAATCTTTTATCGGGATCTGCAGTGCAGGAGTCCCAGCCTTTTAGGCAGAAATCGGGGGGAATTCACTGAGGAACAGTACTTAGCAATGCTGTCCCAACGCCCACAATGACCTTGACAAAGAGAAAAGACTTTGGAGGTGGAAATTTCCTGGCAAAATAATGCATGCAAGGAAGTATTACTCTCACTGAGGAGTTTCAGGGATGGTTCTTGGAGGTGTTTCATCAGGACTATTTCCCTTCCAGCACTGAAGGTGTGCAGACTGTGCCTGCAGAGGTGTGGTCTGCCCTTGACCTGTGTATGGCTCAGCCTTTAAGTCCAGGCATCAAAGACCATTGGATCTGAAAAATGTCTCCTGCCAGAGGGAGGACAGGGCTGTAGTTCTAGCAGAGCTGGTCTCCAGCTGAGCTGAAGGAATGTTACATTTTAAATATTGACTTGTGCTTTTAATTTGCTATTAGCCACAGCGGGTTTCAGGGCATTTGGGTTTCATGAGGAGGCCGTGGCTCCTCAGAGGCGATGCCATTAACACAATTCCTGGTGTTGGAATACTGGCTGGCAGAAGGCAGGCTATTGGAAATCTTCTGGGGACTGCAGAGGACTTCTATAGGGGACAGAAAGGCAGAGCTGTAAAACCCCTGTGTAAATTATCATTTGTCTTTTCCCTCTAATTCAGTCCTGATCTGGAGAGAGGGAGAGCAATATGTCATTAAAGGAGTCTTAGTGGGTTCACAGACCAGGTGATGTACATCCTCTATTTGCCTCAGACAACCACATGTACATCTTTCTAATGTGATTAGGCCGTCATACAGGGCACAGATCAATTTATTATTCTGCCTGAGAGCACCATGTTCCTCTTTAAAAAATTGTTACTCCTGAAGTTGGCAATTACTTTAAAATAAATTTACCAAAGACAAAATTGTGCCTCTTGGGTCAGTAAATGACTTCCCTGTTTTTTCTTGAAGAGACAAGGTGTTTATTAAAGACCTCCTTAGTTTACTGTGTTGGGTTTTTCACTTTGAATAATTGTCCAATTAAATATAATTTGGAAGTCCATGCTAACCTACTGCTTGCATTGTATAAGTAAGAATATCTCTGAAAGATGTGCATTAATAAATCCCACTGAGCCCTATCTCTTTTAAAAAATGGTTTCCTTTGTTTAATTTTAGAATTCTTTCACAGGGCTCTAAGCCTTACATTTGGAAATGCCGCTGTTTTCACACAAATTATTTATACAGTCCATTCTTTCAGATTCTGTAGAAAACATTTTTATCATTCATTGTAAGATAGCTTATTTTAAAAATTATTTTTAACCTATTGTTTAGGTTTGGAACATGTTCTGCAGTTTAAAACTTTACAGATTCTATTTTGTGTGTGTGTATCTAGGGATTTCTATTCCTAATTTGCAAGGGGGAAATAATATGAAGTTAAGTGGATAAAAGAAAAGTAATTAAATGTAGCAATTAGATTAAATTCTAGAAACCCAAGATGGAATTGGTCAATAAGAGATATGTAGAAGGATAAAGAAAAATGATATTTCCTGATATAAAATGTTGCATAGAGATATAGTCATGCCTGGCCTTGCAGTTTGAGCATGAGGCTGGCAGCAGGACCTCTCACTTTGACTCAAGCACAAAGAACATTGATGTTTCTTTATCTACGAGGATCTAAGCCACTCTAACTCATTTTCTCCTGTGGATATAAGACTTTCATTCCTAATAGGAATATAATGAGTATTGATTAGCTAATCAATGTAATTAATAAAGATTTTTTTAGAACTGGGGAAATAACAAAGCATATGGGGGAAATTTTATCTCATTTTGCAACTCGTAAAAAAACTGCCACAAAATGAATTCCAAAAAATATTTTATGCTATTGTAATTGCACTTTTAATTTTAATTATGATTGCTCTTACTGTACTAAAAATGTATTTCTGTTTTGCTATAGGTAGGGAAAGACAAACACTAAATTGACATTAGGATTGAAATTAGCTGTGTACTCTGTCCTTTATGTTCTGGTTGCCTTCACCCTCTAGTGAAACATAAGAAGCTGGAAAGCTTATTTGCCTTTCCTAGTCTATCAGTGCACAGAACACCTAATTAATGTCGAGGTGAGTAACACAATCTGCTCTTCCTGGAGAGTTAAGATCCAACAAGCATCCAGACACAAGAGCAGACTCCAGCCAAGTGTTTTCAGCCAAAATGGAACAGAAATTAATTGGTACTGCCCTCTTCACTGTACCAATCCGTGGGCAGGAGGGTGCATATAAATACCTGTAGAAATCTGAAGGACATATAGCATTCAGTTCCTGCTGAATGGGGAGCTGCATAACTTCACAGCAATAGTGGTGAAGAGTGGTGGACTCTTTTTATCCAGTATTTTGGCCATGTAATTCTTTAGAAGGAGAGCTTGCAGATAAAATAGCTTGGCTGCATCATGGAATCGGGATAGCAGGAGGCCAAAGAAAGTGGCAGCAGACTTCAAAGGAGGTGGATTCCATGCCGAAAAGTCACATTATATACCTTTTTCTTCCTTTAACTCTCCAGGATGTGCATGCCCAAACTGGGTTGTGGATTCTATAGGTGAAAAACAACCTGGTCTTTACTGGAAATTGTGACAAGGTATCGTGTCGCTATTGAGGCAGGATGGGAATGAAGAGACTTTGATCAGAAGGCTGCTGAGTGCAAAACTCTGGTTTATTCAAAATACACTGCTCTTTTATGCAGAGCTTCCTGAGAACCAACTCCATTGGTCCTGAAGTGAAAACCAGCCACACCATTGGTGCAGAGTGCTTGACGCACAGTGATAGAACTTAACTATAAACAATGTGAACAACAAGAGAGATAAAGAATTATTTATATTCTTCTCCAGCTCTTTCCCAGGCTTCTGCCTGGTTAGAAACTCCCGTTTCTCTCTTTGACTGAATCTGAGACCCTCAATATCATGCCTTGCTTTGAAGAAGGGGCCAGTAATCAGTTGTTGATCTTATCCAAGCAGTACAGAGCAGAATGGGCAATAGGATAAAAAGCAGACTTTGAAAGATCAGCTCTTTGTTTGAGGAGCATCTAAAGAAAAGCAGAGATGATAAGGAAGCAAAACAATAAGTAACATGATCTCAAAATCAAGAGTAAGAATGTTAGAACTTCCACAATTTTTTTAAAAACACAGAAACATAGAGACAAAAGGGGTAGCTATACCTGTTTCACCTCCTTTAATGTATGCTTACCTATGTAGAATCCCAGTCATCCATATTCTGTTTGATTCTGGAATGATGTGTTGATTCCTTTAACTGCATTTGCCATGCAGCTGGACCCTAAGTATACTCTTTCTTCTGCAAGAGTTGTTTCATTTTCCAGAAATAATTTTTTATGCTGATTCAGTAGAAAGCAAGCCAAACAGAGCTTCCTCAAAACTAAGCAGAAGGATTGGTGTAGGGAGCGCTGTTCTCCAGGATGGCTTCGATGAATGGAGACAAGAGATCTCTGAAGGCTGCTCTTAGAATATCAGGTTTATTAGGGATGGTGAAAGGTCTGGCTTGGAGCTGCCAGATGCAGCACGTAGCAAGGCCTGAGGTGATGGGGGAAGGGAGAAACAAGGGGTAGAGAGGATGCTCTAGGAGAGCGTGGAAGATCTGAGATGTGGGACTTCCAAGAGCGGGGAAGTTCCAAGAGGGGAGAAGTTCCAAGAGAGCGTCTGGCCCCTTGGAAACTCCTTATCAGGGGGCTTCAAGGTGGGCTGGAACAAGACCTGGGCCAATGGGGTTACAGGCACCTGATGTTTCAGGGGTGGGTTACAGATGTGGGATGAACCATACATTTTGGGGGTTGAGATGGAACAGTCCATTTGGCTTTTGGACCTCTCTGTAGGTGAGGGTGTTGTCCAGCCAGTAGGGGGGATTGTTTTCATCCTGGCTGAATCTTTTGCCAGGCAATTATATTTATCCATCCTTTCCAACAGATTGGCTTAAACCATGCTCTGATTACTTTTTGAAAGATGGAAGACTGATGCTTTTGGAACAAAACACTTTCCTGGCAGGCATGAGCAGCAATGGCACCCCTTAAAAGCATCCATATCAAACAGCACCTGCAAGCTTTTCATGCATCCCTACAGTGCTCTGCATCCCAAAAACCTGGTTTCCAGCTGGGAAAAAGCATGGTAGCAGGAAGTTGGTTGAAATTATGCCATTTTGTGAAATAGTACTGTGGTGACAAATCAGAAAATTCAGACAATTTTTTTATCAATATTTTCCAGCCAGCTCTTATTTACTCTCTCTCTCATGAGCAACTTTACAAAATGCAGTGCTTAGTTCATGCCATGGTTACTCAGTTAATCACCAAAACCTGCCTTTCTTCTCCATTTTCTACATAAGTATCTACTTCACAGGCTTAGTGATTAGTCTGGGGTTTGCAAGAGTACATAAGCAAGACACCATATCTCTCTTTGTGCTGGAAGAGCCCTGCTTGAGCTGTTCTTACATTAATAAGTTTATCCAGGTTCTTCAAGTAAGCTTAGGTGGATTCTGACAGTACTCCTCTGAACTGAGCAGCAAGTTTCTTGCTGGAAGCAGAAAGTACTTACTGGTGTTTCATGTCAGTGAAAGTAGGGCCTGAGGAGTGGCAGAGAATGGATTTTTGTAGGGTTGAGGGCTGGGCCATGGTGAATTGCCATCATTGACTGTAGATCTTCACTGTCCTTTAGTGTGTGGGGTATCACAGGGGTGTGTGGGAACTAATAATGCCCAGCAGGACTTTTATCAGTGCCAGGGAGAAAAGAATTGGAGTACAGTCTAATGCACCACTCACTTCTCCACTTCAGTGGATATCAGCTCTTCAGGACCACTGTTGTGCCAAGCAGATAAGCAGTTTGTTTCCAGAGGCAAGGCAGGTGCTTGAAATCCTGAAGATGTGTGTGGTGATAATTGTTAGTTTTTAATGACTGGGCCAGCTGACAACTTATAAAATTCTTCAGTTTCTGAATTAGCATAGTCTGAGCTAATCTAGGACAGCTTAATGAAGACATGGAGACAAAATTTCCATTTTTGCTCCTTCAATTTTCAGACCCATTTATATAAGGCGCTGATATAATGTTAGGTTTGATTACAATTCAAATTATTTTGTAATAAATTTAACTTCAACTACAGACAGTGATTAGTAGTCAACAGATGCTGCAGTTTGCACAGCAGAGGGCCAAATGGATGATGAAGTGATCAGAGCATCTGATGTGAGGGAGAGCTGGGATTGCCTAACCTAAAGAAGAGCAGGCTCAAGAGGATCTTCCTAATGTGTATAAATACCTCATGAGAGGCTGTAAAGGTGACACACTCTTCTCATGGGGCCAAATGATAGGACAAAAATCAATGAATAGGAATGCCTTAATAGAAATACAAGAAAATACATTTTCACATCAAAAGAAAACCTCTCACTGTGAGGATGGTCAGCCTCTGGCAAAGGTTGCCCAGATATGTTGCTGAGTCTCCATCCTTGGAGATGCTCAAACCCCAGCTGGAAACAGCCCTGAGTGATGTGCTCCAGTTGATTCTGCTGTGAGCAAAGCAGGAGCAGACTAGACAGTCTCTAGGGGCAGCGCCCAACATGTTCTGTTATTCTCTTTTTTATCAAAGGTCAAATTTCTGGTGTGTAATTCAGTACTAACTGAAAGTGACTGGTGTCCTTACATCAGTTTCAATGATCATGGCTCAGGTCAAGCATAAAAGAAAAAATAAACAATATTAGCAGAGATAAAAACTCAGACTTGGGAGCAGAAGAAACAGATGTAGCAGTAAAAGTAAATGAACAGTCACTAAGAAGGTAGCTGCAAAAAGGTGCAAAAAGAGATATCAAAAGTGATGCCAGAGAGGAGCAGAGCTTTATTTCTGCTTACAGTGCATCTCTGTTATGACAAAAAAAGCCGGGTTCTGGGTCTCTACCTATCCAAACTTCTTGGCCTCCTAGGTTTCTCCAATACCACCCTCCATGCTAAACAACACTTCTACTTTGCAGCTGACCAAGAGCATGGGTTTTTAAAATGTGGGTTCTTTAAAGAGATTAAACAAGTATATATGATACCATGCTTTTAACAGTTTCTAGATTTTTAGTCCAGTGTCCATTTTAAGCTCTTAAATTGCAGCTAACATTAAAAAAATAAGCTGAAGTCCCTCTTTTATTCAGGCTTACAATTCATTTAACAAAGCAGCTGAATATGTATTTACCATTAATAGAGTAATTGAAGGGTGAAGGGTCTGAAGCACAAGTTTTATAAGGAGCAGCTGAAGGACCTGGGGTTATTTAGTCTTGAGAAAAGGAGGATGGAGGGAGACTTTATTACTCTCTACAACTTCCTGAAGGGAAATTTTAGACAGGCGGATTTGGTCTTTTCGTCCTCGTAACAAGCAATAGGACAAGAGGAAGAGCTTCATGTTGTGCCAGGGGAAGCTTAGATTGGATATTAGAAGAAATTTCTTCCCTGAAAGGGTGTTCAAACATTGGAGCAGGTACCCAGGGAGGTGGTACAGACATCATCCCTGAAAGTCTTCAAAAAAACCCCAGGTAGATGTGGAGCTTAGGGGCATGGTGTAGTGGTAGATATGGTTTAGCGGTAGACCTGGCAGAGTCAGGCTAATGGTTGGACTTTGGTTGGGTTTTTAGAGGTCTTTTCCAGCCTTAACGTCATTGTGATTCCATGATTATCATCATGCTTGGTTGTAGACACTTTTTTAAATCGAGGATATCAAACTTTGACCTGATGCTACAGTCTAGTCCCAGTTCCTAAGAAGTTTTTTAGGATGAAGACTGTCTTACACATCTTTCAGAGCTTATGAGTGCCCTTCTTTTGTTTCCTTTTCATGAATGTGCTGGTGGGCATGTGGATTTTCTTCCTTCTGAGGTCACATGGTTTATGATATATTTTTATAGAAGTCATTGGTCCACCTTCTAAACTAGTGTTGCCTTTTAAGTATGGATGGTGAAACCATGATAAATAACTCAGTCTTTTATATAGACTTCTACTCTTGGACAGATGTACTTCTTAGATCTAGCTATGACGAGTGAAGATAGTGGTCTCTTATTTCTAATTTATGGAAGGTTTACGAATTATGTACAGTGTTAATTTCTTTCTCACAAAGATGCTTCTGAGAGTGTTATGCTTCACTGGGGCAGGAGAAACTGTGGATTACTGTTCTTCTGGAGAAGTTGAAAGACTTGGATAATGTGAACATGATGGTATTTCAGCTTGCTGAATGGCTTAGGAAGTGAAATAAGTCAGCCAAATGCGGCGCTGGGAGGCAGTCAGCACCTGTATGTTCTCTGCCTTGCTGTGCTACCTGCACTAAGATTTTTTATCATTATGCTCATAATACTTCTGCTGTCAGCTCATGGGCTGGAAATGAGAGACAGATATGTCAATGGTTAAGAACTGTCAACATGATTGGGCAGTGGAAGTGGTTGAAATGGCTCTTTGTTGCATAAGGGGAAAGTCTTGCCAGTAGAGATTAAGGAAGTATTGAATAATCTTCTAAGACATGGAGCAATGGAACAGTTGTATCTTCCTATGTTTGAGGACTAATTGGGTTTAGAAGTAATGCAGGGAGAGCTTAATCTTTAAAAGGAGACCATATGCCTTGTCTTGTTTTGTTGTAGGACAAAAGCTGGGAGCTGATGAGAGCAGTTTAAGTTAGAGTTCAGTGCTGGCACAGGGATGAATGGGTATGAATAAAATGGCCTGTAAATAAGATGATTTTCAATCCTCAGAACAGCCTTAGTGAGATTGAGTGGCACAAATAACAGAAGCAATTTTAAGATGAAACTGGTAAATTTGATAAAGGGTTTTCACCATATCCATTGCTGTAAGAGGGAAAAAGGCATTCCCTGGCCTAGGGGGTCACTCACAGCTCCTACATCCAGGGCTATTGAGTATGTTTCCTTCAAAATCTGATTTTTTACACTTTGTTCTAAACTGGTGGTCTCCTGCTACCATCTGTCACCTGCATCAGGACTAAATTGTGTCTTACTTTGTAAGACATAGAACGTGTGATTTGAAAGTTAATGCAGTGTTTGTTCAGTGTATTTGCATTTTTGTGCTTGATGCTAGTAGAAGATACAGTCCTAGATTCCTCCTCTGTGGGCTATGATTCACCTTCATTATAAATATTTCACATCAGCCTCATGCTTAATGATGCTGTTGGAAGTGAGAACATCTGGGTTCTTTTACCAGGTGCTATAGCTGGATCTTACAAGTTGTATGCATTGCTTTTACTGTCTCTATTAAAAATTAAAACAGGGGGAATATGCCTAAATTCTTCTGAAGAGCCAATCTTGAAATTACTCTATTAGATTATTGTATAATTCCCACTACTGCGATATTTGAATAACGCCCTACAATATTCATGTGTGCTTAGAGGAAATGATGTACTGAGGAGATAAAGGATGTGCTCAAGGTTATATAAGAAGTCTGAGGTGAAAGAAAGCCTGACTATGCCTCTACATGTGTCTGAGCAGTGCACTGTCTATTGGGCTATTAGAAAGGATGCCAACTTCCTACTAAAAATACTATTTTGACCTCAGACTCTAGTAATTTGGCTCTTAGGGAATCATAATTTTGGTTCTTGAGGTTCCTTTTGCTATTTTTGTAAATCCAGAAGACTGCTTCCTGCCTAACTACACCTTTCCTGTTCTTCTTACCTGTCTCCTGGCTCATTTTTAAAGTGCTATGGTATGAGCAGCATGGTGTCTGTCAAAGAAATATTTACTGATGTGCTGTTTGGGGAATTTTGTCTGCCCTCAGTACTCCTGTGGATGATCAGTGACTACTCTGAGCCTTCACAGAAAGGGGGAGCACGCAGGTGATGCAGGGCTTCGAGCTGGCCTGCTGGGAGAGCTCTGACTAACAGCATCACGTGCTTGGGTGGATATTTGTGGGAAGTATTATTCTGAGATATCTCCCAAGCTCTAGCCATATGGATATCAGAATTACTTTCTGAAATGATGTCATTTGAGGCCAATATAAATTCTGTCTGTCAAGAAAGTTTCAATTTCTTCTGCATCTTCCATTTTACATTGTTCAAAACTCATTTTAAATTACAGAAAATATAGTTAATGATGCCCAAAGGTGTAATTAAAAAGAATTAATGCTGCTGGCGATCTTGTTTCCTAAAATTTTATGTGGTTAAACTAATGACCTAGAACTTTCCACTGACACTATAAAAGTGACATGAATTCTATGAGGTGGAGGCTGAAGGCTGGGGCAGAGAGCTTTGTAAGGGGGTGTTGAGAGCCACTGGAGAAATTGGACTCATTACAGCTGTGATGGTATTAGGAGAGGATGGTAATCAGATGGTGGTGGGTTTATTACGCTAGCACTGGTTTGCTGGTGCGCTCTGCTGATAGGTGTAGCTCAAATCCTTTAACACAAAACAAAGTCTTTTAAACCCTGCTCTTTCAGCAATTCATTTAACAAGGAGAAGTGCTTTGAAATTAGTCCTTGGATATCGTGTCTTCAATTTACGTCCTCAGTGCAGTTAGCACTTAATACATCCCTTTCAGAAGCAGATTGTCACTGCAAAGTGTCTGTACACAGTCTGTCTAATTCATCCACAGAGGTCCCACTGCATTTCAATTGTGTCTTTTTTGTTGCTTTTAGGAGCAAAGCTTGGGTTGCTGCACATTCTTGCCACCTTTTTCCACTTCACTGAAATCATTCACTTGATTTAAAAAACCCTACACAACTAAATTGATTCAGTAAATCCCTTTTTCATGTACAGTAAGTGGTTTGGTGTAAGGCACAGAAATCTTTCTACTTTTACACTTCCTTTCATTTCATACAATTGTCCTTAGAAAAGTAAGTCTATAAATGATAAAAAAAAAAAATACAAAGTGGAGCCAAGTTAGAAGGAAAAAGTTTTAACTAGCTTTTTTGTCAAGCTTCAAACAATGCTTTCTCTGATTCTGACTTTCTCTTTCTGACCAGTGTCTGTTTACAGTCACTCATCATTAACTATACGTATTTATCAGGGTTTGCAGACACTGCTGGCCTATTTGATACTCCTCCTTTTAAACAAAAACACCCTCTGAAATTGATACGGTAGCCAAAATGATATTCATAAAAAATTTAAGAAAGAGCTCTCAGCATTAAAAAAAAAAAAAAAAAAAAAAAAAGAAAGAAATTTTTTTGAAGGAGCTGAAAAGAAAAAGGTCTTGGAATTACAAGCAGTTAGACTTGGTTTTTTTGCGTAATGACTCCTGGTATCCCACTGTGAGAAGACTTTCCCCAGCTTCTCGTCTGCATTCTTCCTCGTTCCCTGCGGGAGAATGAGTTGGATTTGTCTGCCATATTCACAGCAATCGAGGTGATCCAGGTTGAAAGAAAATCAATAAGATGTGTCCATTTATGCCTCACAAAGGAAGAAAGGTCTAAAGAACAGACATGGGACGTGATTCAAGCACTAGAGACTTAATAAGACTTCTACTTGTGTTTGAAGGGGATGGTAATTTATATTTTACTTTGAACTTTTTTTATGCTTCATAACTATTGGGATTCGGGCTGACATGGGAAGCAAGGAAAAGAAGGTTTGATGCTGTCTTAGAAGACCTAACCCATTTGGGAAGGCCATGCTCAAAAGTTCAAAAAATTTTGTTTTAGAAAAGATTAAAGAGACATCATATCATCGTACTGATTTATCGCTATTGATAAAACTGGTTTAAAGTATTTTGGATTGGGGTACAATAAAAAAAAGTCTTTCTTCGAGAACAGCTGCAAGTTTCTCATTATTGGCTGTCTTTTCTGTGTGTTTGATATAATTTTGCTTAGAAATAGAGGAGCAGCCATAATAGGTACCCTGGTGCCACTTGAAGCTTTGTCAGGGCAGCTCCCCAAAAGTGGTTGTTGTTCTGCTCGGTGTCTGTCACGTTGGCCACCAGGGTCCTGCTGTCCCAAGGGTGTGCTCTGTCAGCCCTCAGCCCAAATACTCTCTGCTTTAGCCTATGTTGTTTTTTCAAGCCAATCTTGTGGTGCACTTGTGCAAGCGAGATGTAAGCATGCTCTTATTCAGCAGGAATTAGGACCAGTGGGAGTTTCAGAAACAAAACCCAAAAAACTTAAACCAAGGCAGGCTGCATGTGTTGGGTCTCGGTATTGCAATCTCTTTTTTTTAACCCTCATAAAAAGACAAAAGTTAAAGCTGGCCTTCCTACCAAAGGAGTAAATGGCCTCAAAAATGATGTCTCATCAAGGCATGGAATAAAAGCTTGATGATCTATGAGTTAGTGTGATTGCAAAGTGGAAGAGGAAATATTCTTTCTTTTTCTGCTCTTCCAAATATCTTGGCTATGCATTCCCATCAAAATGAAGGCTGACACTGAATAGGACCCAGATGGAAGATCTGAAATGGAGATGGTGTATCCATGGAAAAAAAATCACATTTTGGAATCTTGACTGTTCTTCCTCAGTAGCCCTTGAAGAAAGTTTCAATTATAAGAGATAGTTTCAAGAAGAAAATTGTGCTTAGTGCATTACATAGGATAAAGTTAAAGATGTAAAGAGGATAGAGACAGATTTAGAGCCGTACTTTAAAGGTATGCAGAGGTTTATCATTACTAAAACTGCCATTTTTTTCCAAATCAGCCCCTTTTCACTGAATCTTTGGCAGATTTTTTCAGTTTTATCCAACTTTGAGTCTTTTCAAAATAAATTGAAAAGTGAGTTTGAGAGACATTCAGACTATTAATGGATTTTTTTGAGGCTTAATTGGTATCAAACAAGATTTTAGTGAATACAGCCAAGTGTGCCCATTGCATCGTTAAATGAGCAAAGCTAGCTTTTAACTGAGATAGACTCACACCACTGTCCTTCATTTTCAAGAACTGTACTTAAATGGGGTGAGATCAGAATATCAAAGCAGTCCATGCAATGTGCACTTTTTTTTTGAGGTTTCTTTCCTAGGTATTTCAACACAGTGCTGACTACTAATAAAACAATTAATAAAGAAATAGAGGTGTGAACAAAGCAATTGTGCAACAGTGAATGAAAGCCTATGTGGGCCAGGTTGCATTGCCTGAAAAAGAAATGTAAAAATAAATCCCAGCAAATTGGAAATGGATTGGACAGAGCAGCTGACCAGCCCAACACACAGAAGTGATTTTGCAGGCTTTAGAGGATCCTGGAAGTGTTTTGGTATCTCATTTACATAACAAAGGAGGTACAAAATCAGCTTTGCATCCAGGGGACTACACAAGCCTGAGACAGGGAGAGATGTTGAGAGCAGAGATTGCTCTCCAGGCCCCTGTCAGAAAATGCTGTATCTCAGCGAGGTTCTGCATGGCCACTTTGGGTTGGCAGGATCCTGTTCTCAGATGCTGGCTGCCTCTTGTCTTATACTAAACAAATGTAAATAGCTGTTCTGCTTCTTCAGAAAGTCCCACCAGACAGAACCTAGTTTCTTGGCACCTTGTGCTGCTCTGCCTTTCATTTCCCAGGGGATGAAGTGGATTCCTCTGACACAAAGCCTCAGTGACAGTGAGTGGGAGCCTGAGGTTGTTTCTATTGAAATTTCTATTTCTGTTTCTGTGCGGCCCTTTCCGGAGCTCTTGGCAAAAGTGTTGTAGGTTTGCTGGACCACCCTTGCTTACTGTGCTGCTTTTCACTCTTCCTGCTGCAGCTGGCCTTGATTTCCACACAGCAAACTCTTTGTAAAGAGGAGCTAACTTGTGGTGTAAATAAGTAACTGAAGAAACTGATGATTTGGGGGTTGCAAATTGTGTATTTCTGGAAGCCATTAGTAGGTAGACAAAATCTCAGCAGTCCTACCTGTGAGACATGCAGACACTTATGTCTGAACGTGTCCGTGGGAGAGAGAAGGACTCTTGAATTGGCGTTAGAGGAGATTTGCCCCAGAACGGGAAGTGGTACCACTGTTTTGGCATTATTGATAGAATCTGGAAGCACCAGTATAGTTCCATGAACAGATTTAAGTGTGTCATTGGCTTGGGTATTTAATTTTTTGTTAATATTGAAGGGAAGGAAACAGCAGCACTCTGAAAGGACAAAGAGATCTGTGCTATAGCAAGATTCAGGCTAGGCTGGTGCTTTACTTGGAAATGGAAAAGCACCTTCCCTTAACAGTGCACAGCCCCTGTAAAGAGCCAGCCAGCAGTGGTCTCTGCTCTCAGGGATTGCACTGCATTTGCTGCCAAATGCCTCTCCTTCCCAAAAGTTTACCAGATGGAACGGGTTAGGTAGAACAATATCACTGTTGTAGCAACCCCAGGTGAGCTGCCAGCCCTGGCTGAGCTCACCCAGTCTGTAAAGATGCATGGCACCTTCAGCTGCCCTTGAGGAGATGCTCCAAATGTTTTTAAATTTGAATCAAATATTTTGGTGCAATGCAGGGTTTGCCATGCTGAAGTCCTGCTCCTCAGACAGAACTCCCCTTTGCAACTACCAGTGCAAAAAGGAAACAACTTCAAGAAAGCATGCACACAAGGAAAAGCAGGTTCATTCCTTGCCCATGCATGCTTAGCTTCCATTGGAAACTGGCTTCAGTTCCCTGGGAAAATCCTTCCAGAGTATTCACCCAGTATGGCAGCTGTGGGACTGTGTCTTAATGGTGATCCCTAGCTAGTTCATTCTGAGGTAGTATTCTGAAGAAAAATGCTTGGGTTTTATTACTGTATTTCTTGACTTGGTTCAGCATTCTTTCTAAAAGTTGCAGAAACTTTACTGAATAATGACAAATGGGAGAGATTAAAAAAAAAAAAAAAAAAAGAAAAATAGAAAGAAAAACCACCAAAAACTCAAAAAAAAAAAAAATCACCCAGGCCCCAAACCCCCCAAATGTGAAGTAAGTGAGCTCAGTTCCTCTTCACAGAGGAACTGTGAGAAATATTATTCTTTATTAAAAAGAAATTCTCATTGGAATGCAAATTTTGATTTTGATTATCTGTCACGGCCTGCTTTGAAGTTTTTCAGACAAAAATAAATATCTCCATAACAGAGAGGATTATAGTAGTCTTGTTTAGAATCATCTGGCTAAGAGTGACATCTAATCTCAGAATATATAAGGTTTTGAGGCCACAGAGACTTTGAAAAAGCTTGACTCTCTTATGTTTTGTAAATTTTCTATAAATGGTTTAATAAGGTTTTTAGTTCAGCTCCAAAAAAACAAGGACTAAAACATTTCCATCAACTATATTGTTGAAGAAATATAAAAGAGACATAATTCAATTTAAATAAAGCTGTAGCTAGGTTATATCATCCTTATCTCAGTAAAAAGTATTTTCTTTTACAATCCCAAATAAATAAATAAATATCTGTGACTCGGCTTTGAAGGCTTCGCTTGGATAAATCAGGTTTTGGCAGCTCTGTAATTCATGAAACAATACCTCTAGCTCCACTGGAATAGGAGTGGGATGTTTCAAGCTTTATGATTCTCTTCAATTCTGGAGCATTAATGGGGCTATTTGTAAAGAAAGAAATATAATGAGTTATCACAAAACACAGCAAGGACTCTAGAAAGGGGCAGCCTCCCATCCATCACCCATTCTAGCGTATTCACAGAAGAACAGGGCAAGAAATCTTGTGAGGACGATGGGGAATTTTGCTTTTACTCTAACCTGACTATCACAAATTGTGATGGGCCGGGAACATTATTTTCTTTACAAAATGACCCCAACCCGATCCTAAATTCAAAGTGTGAGAGTGTGTGACACAGGTTTTTGTGGAGATTTTTTTTCTGCCTTCCCCTACTTTATGCTTTGAGAAGACGTTTTCTTAATTAAGATTTATTTATGAAAATAAAAGTATTATATTATTTTGATCTGATATAGTGGCTAATTCAGGATGCTGACATTGCCATATTTCTGTGGCACCTTCTGGTAGGGCTATTAGTAAAGTTACGTGTCATTTCCCTTCTCTTCTCCTCTATTTTGGGAGTTTATTACTAAGCCTTGAAAAGTTCTTACAGGTTCACACTGCCATATGAGTTGGGAACTTGAGAGCAATTTTATTTTGAACCTTTTAAACAAAAGGGAAACCTACAGTGAGCTGTGGTTTTGGTTTCTTTTTTTTTTAAGTGACGGAAAAACCAAACAGAACCAAAATCTTATCTGGTGTGTGCTGTGATGTATCTGCAGTCCTGTTCTCTCATCACACTCAGAATCCCTAATGAACCCAAAGAAGGTTTTGAGTGAATATGGTTTTTAAGAAGGGCTGAAGGTTTTGCCCCAAAGATAATGAGATAATTAATGTATTTCATAGTGTAGTTCAGAGACAGTGAACAGCTCAGGGTAATGAAATGAAACACGCATACCAAAACAAAGGGCACAGCAGGAAATAGTCTGAAGTACATGATAATCAATTTTCACATTATAAGCTTTTACATCTCTCCTTCCATATATCCCATTATAACAGGGCCTGTTGCTTATTAAAAAGGAAATTGAGATGTCACTAACTGTGGAAGAGCAGCTCCTTGGGCAGTAGAAATCAGTCTACTGCACTGAAGTCAGTCGTGCCAGCTGTGGAACTGACTCAGTATCCTTTTGGTGTGATAAATCAGTTTTAATCCACAACCTAGAAGTTTCACTCTTAAAACTTTTTGTGTTTTGAAGGTTGGAAGACTAAGGGAGGATTTTTTTGAGTTTTACAATGTAGATGTTCTTACTAACAGCAGAATATTTAGGAAGACCAGAAAGAGTGTCCCGCCTTCTTCTGATGCTCAAGGAGTGATGCTGGAGCAGGACCCCTCCAGAGAACCTTATTTACACACTCTACACTTCCCTTCCCATAGGAGCAGTTCCTTCAGTAGTGTATTTCCAGAGCCCAGCAGTGTCTGGGTTGGTACCATCTGGCAGACATTGGCAAGGGAAAAAAGACCTTATAGTTCTCTCAGCTTGCCTGTGGGAGAAATTGTCTGTTACAGACAAGGAGGTACGTGAGGGAGATATTGTTTTTGCAGATGAAGTGTTTATTCCATCTGAGCGTGGTAAAAGCCTGTGAATTTCTTGCAGGGTCCAATGTCCTAAATATATGCACTAAGCCCTTTATAGAAAATGTAGTTTGAAGACTTTTAGTGCAACATCTCCCTGTGTGAGAGTCTCTGAGCTGATGCCTCTTCTCCCTGCCTCAGGAGCTTCTCCCCAGGTTAAACCAGGAAGCAGAGGGAGGCATTAAACCACTTACAGCAATCCAAAGGTGTCCCAAAGAGATTTAACATTTCAATAAGGCGCATCTGAGATGTGACCCTGTGTATCTGGATTGTTTCCTTCTAACCTTGTTTGGTTGTCCTCCCAGGATTCTCATCAACTTTTCCTTTTCTGTCATGCAACAGGCACAGCCAAACCATTGTAAAATTTCTCTGCAACTCCAGGGCTTGTAGGACAGTGCTGAGGCTTTTGCTGCCCAGGGTGTGATTAGGTGGCATGCTCATTGATCTCCTGTCTTGCAGAATTTCTGCAGAGCTACAATCCTGACCAGTATATTTTTAAGTGATGAGTCCCATGTGTTTTCCAATGAGAGAATTATTTTGAAACCTGGGCTTTATGGGATTATGCTCTCTTACAGCATACAAGTATATCAAGCCATACATGAGGAATGGCTTACGTGCTTTGACTCGTTAGCTATCCCCTTAACAATAATGAAAATAGTCTCAGCTGGTGTTCATCAGGTTCATGGCTTCACAGAAGTAAGGAAATTCACATGTGAAATGAAAGGTTACGGCGAAGTATTGAGCACGCTGCATCACTTTGAGACAGCAATTTTACCATGTGCCATGAGACCAAGAGTGTGATAAAAACCAATGGGAAACACTTGGTTTCACAGCATCATGAGGCAGGACTTGAGGGGCCAGAGCACTGTGGTCTGTAGAGTTGCTGGCAATAAAGTGCTCTGAAGGATTCTGTGTTTGGAGCTCTGCAGAAGGATATAACCTCTCCTCCATGGCCACCAAGGCCTGCTGCTCTGGATGGGTGAAATGACCTAAACTGACTCTTCTTCCCTTAGAACAGTAGCATGAGAACTCATCTCCCTTCTTGCTAGTGCCAAAAGGCTACAGATTGCAAAATTATACAGGTTCTGGACCTGTGAAGTATAATACTCTATGTAGCTCATACTGCCAGTCTTCCTGCAGCACTCTTATTTTTCCTTCAGGAAAAAGAACATTGAATTTCTAGTGGCAATCATCAAATTATTTACTGTCCATCTTTCCCTGCACAACTAAACAATGGATGCTGGAGGATTTTTGCAGTTTAAAAAAATCCTGATTAAAAAAAAAAAATCACTGATACCATAGTCAGTATAACCAGCTAAGAGTAAATGCAATTCTTAATTATTTTAGGGGCTTTCTTGTCCACAGCATCTCACTGACCATTTTTCTGATCAAGGTGAAGAGGATCTTGTTACAGTATTGAAAGGGACTCAGAACAACTCTCCTGTGACAGAGGAAATGGGACTGGCTCTGTCTGCCAGCAACCAGCCTTTTAGAAGTAAAGTTATAAAAGATCTAAAATGCTGTGGCAGAAAAGTGTGGCCACATGCTGAGCCACCTGGGTGTACAGAGAAGCTGCTTGTAAAGCCCCATGGCCAATGAAAGGAGATTGTTCAGGTGGCTTTGAGAAGGAGGCAGCCAGGACTGCTTTAGACATTATAAGTTTCTCAGGCAGAGGAAGCATATTAAGCCTACTGAAGAGAGATTTCCAAGTCAAAGTTTTATCAGTCACTTGTGTATGTGTGTGTGTGAATATATATATATATGCGTGGTGCAACTTCTCCCCCTGTCCCTTGCTTTGGGAGAAGTTTTTTCTCCTTTTGCAAGTTTTGAGGTACTTTCAGGGCCATAGAGGAAAAACCTTGTGGGATAAGAAATGTAGACATTAAATGTAAGGATATTCCACTTCCTTTGATTTATGGGGACTAAAATGTAACTTCTGGCTGCAGCCAACATTCTGAGGCAATTGCATAGTACAGAGGGGAATAAGAAAATGCTCTAGCTCTTTGCCCAAATGCTGAAGGATTGAAGCTTCTTAGAGATGCTGTGTAGGAGTTGAGTCTGAATCGTTAGGGTTTTTTGCTTTCAGACTTTGATTGTCAGGGTTTTGAATCTGGCCTCCCTTGTATGTTGTCTCTGCAGAGATCACAGCAACGCTCCCAAAGCTATCTCAAACAGCCCTTTGGGGAATGTCCTGCTGACTGGTGCTTTTCCAAACAATGCACAGCATCTGAAATGGCTTTTTCCCCCAGTTCCTTGTAATGGGCCTCTGTTCCCTCCCACAGTGTGACAGATGAGTGTGTTTGAAGGGGTTTTACAGGTGCGGGTGGGTCACTGAACTCTGGGCTCAGGCAAAGAATAGCCCTCAGAGGCTGGGCACTGCTCTGGCTTGTTAGGGACCAGGTGAGTCCTGACACACACCGGGCTCAGACACAGCTCCACATCAAGGCCCTGCCACCTCCTGAAGTCTCAGTTCATGATCTACACCAGCAGCACTTAATAAGTCTCATATATGTAATCTGGGGAGAATTTCATCCTAGTCATCCTGGTCACCTGTGTGTGCTCATGCCTTGCCCTTAACTGCTCCTCAAAGGGGCAAAAACTACTCAGAAGCACCTCTCAGACTCTGAATGCTGAACAGATGCTGCTGCTTCTCCCCTGCTCTCGGAACATTTGCCCCACTCTTGCATGTGTACACACAGAGAGCACACAAAATAATCAGTGAAAATGCTGTGGTGCAGTCACAAAGCAGAACTAGGAAATGCTTTTCAGCTTTGTGGAGGCAAAGAGAGGTTAGAAGGAGCAGTACTGCATGGAGCTGGTTCCTGAGACAGGGACAATTTTCACCCTTCAAAGAGTGGTCTGCATCTTTCTGGGGAGAAGTGGTACCACTCAGCCTTCAGAGGAAGGAGGTCAGCTAGAAAAAGCTTACTCAGGGTGCAGTAGGAAAAAATCCATTTGTCTGAGCAGCCTTAATAGGGTTTAGGGACCTGCCACTCCGCCAGACTAATTCTTGGCACAGGGCTGGTGTTGCCAAGAGCTCCGTTTTCCTTCTGTCTATTGTTGTCAGGAGGATAGAGGAGAGATAAGGGCTGAGCAGGGCTCTGTGTAAATGGTCCTTCCTTAGCGTCTTTCAGTTTAGCTTTCACTGACTGAGGCCCCCAAAGTACTTAGCATGAGTAAAGTTTTCAAAAGCGTGAGTAATTTAGGAGATTAAAAGGCGTTTTCAAAAGTGTCGACTTTTCAAAGTGCCTAATTTCCAGCGACTTTCAGTGAGGTTTGGGAATCTTAAATCATCTGGTTGCTTCAGTGAATAGCACTGTTGATTGCAGGGTAATGCATCATCAGCTGGGATCCTGCTCGTGTCAGAGGTCAGTGCTGAGTGACTCTCAGGAGGGTGTACAAACCCCCATGGCTGAGCAATCCAGGGAATTCCGTCTGCTCCTTCCCAGAGGGGGCTTTGAGAGCACAGAGCTCTTCTGAGTTTCTGGGCTAATTGCACAGGGATGCTGTGGGAGAAGTCCACTTAAGCTCCCTTTTAAACTCTGTTTTCGTCAGGTTTTAGTCACAGGTGCTGGATCAAGTTTTGGTCTGTCCAATTTGTGACATTTTTCCCCTTTTCTTATTTTGTTGCATATCACTTTCACTCGTGTCTTCTGTTTCGTGGTAGGAGGCTCTTCATATCTAGGAATTTTTATTAACATATAGAGATATAATTTAATATATGAAAACTCTTTATGTAAAAATCATAGGTTTCCCGTGTTTGCCTTTGGTCTTGGAAAGGGTCATGTGAAGGACTGGCTCAAACCCCTTGCTGAACTGCAGGCTCACAGAGGGAGAGAAGAATATGTTTAGGAGTAAGAAGGGCTCAGCATTTGCATTTGGATGCATGTCTTAGGGCTTCAGAGCTCTTTAGACTCCCAAGTGGAGCAACTTCGAAGTTCAAAGCGGTGTGATTTTTGGCAGGTTTTTTTCCCTAAGACTTCTTCAGGGCATGAAATATTCTGCCCTCAGTGCATGTACATAACTCTCATTGGCCTTAAAAGAAGTTACATGCCTACATCAAAGGAAGGATTTACCCCATAATGATTCATCGTGAGCCTGACAGGCAAACACAACAGTGGAGAGCTCACAAGCCAAAGCTCCTGAGCTATGGGGACGGCAAAGTTCAGATCTCTGCCAATCAGCCACATTGCTGCTCTGATTTTCAGCAGTTTTTAATTTTTTAAATTGTTTTGGTGGGGATCAAACCACATGTTATCCATCTGGTAGAAGAAATGGTAGGGCTCGAGCAGAGAGACAGTCCCTTTAACATCTTATGTGGGAGTAAACCAGGGTCAAATTGAATTTTTGCCTGGAAAGTGCATCTCCCTATCCCTCGTGCTACACTGGAGACACAGAGCCACAATATTTTAAAGCAAATTAGAAAATACCTTTTTATTAAAATGTGACTGCAGAAAGTCCTGGGAAGGAATGTGTTAATGACTGGTGATTGAATGCAGTGGTTTGCAAGCTCTAAGCAGCTTTAGTGTCTCCTACCACAGCCCTGATTTAAAATTCATAAATGCTAATCCTCCATAATTTACGGTTTAAAAAGCAGCCCCACTCACAGGCCCTGTGGCTACAGCTCTGTCAGAGTAATTATGCCGCCAAGCTGAAATTGGACTACTAACTGAGATATTAAACAGGGTAGGAAATCCTCTTCCCTGGCAGCCTACCCAATTATTCCAAATAAGCAAACAGATTAGTGAGTAATTTTCCAGTTAAATCTGGTGATTGGTGCCAGAATTGTATGTTAAATATTCAGAAGTAAATAGATTAAAGATGAAATGTCCCCTTTTCTCAAGCTTAATTTAGTGTGTATATTAAAACTTTTTAGGGGGAAAAGAAATCTCCATTGAAGTGCAATCCATTTGCTTTGAAAACAGAACCTTTCCTGGCTTGTTTGCACTTGGGGCAGCGCGTTCATTAGCTGGGGCACGTTGTGCCGAGGGAACCTTGTGCCACATTAGCCACAGTATCAGTCCTGCTGTTCCTTTATCCCTCACCTTGGAGGAGCCCTCCTGGGCGGCAGCGCTGTGAGACCGCACGCGGCTCTGCTGGGGACCACGGGCACAGAGTCCCACCAGGGCACCGCGACACTCGGCTCTGCCCATCCCCGTCAGCAGGACAGGAAAGGATTTGGAGGAATTAACAGTAAATGTGGGCATTTCTCATTCGTTCTGAGCTTGTTTCTGAATTCAGCTTGAATTTCCCCACTGAGCTGCCCAGGCTGACTTTTTTTACCTTTCCAAACACTCCTTGCAATACAGTGTTTGGCTCGGACACAAAGTAGAGGGAAGATGGGGGCAGAAGGAAGGAAAACATGGACTGAATGCCCAGCAGGCACAGGCAAGAGGCAGGGGATGATGTAGGCAGCTCAGCTGGAGCAGTCCAGGAGTACAAGCATCAGGTCTGTCCCTCTGCTGCCCTCACACTACAGGCTCTGCGTACTCACCTCTAGGAGCTGACCCAAGAAACTGCACCCTAACTGGAGTCAGGCAGCCTTCAGCAGCTGAAGGGAGCTGCTCTGAAGAAGGTGAGCTGACACCAGAACCACTCCAGAAACTGGCAGTGGCTTGTGGCACCTCTCAGGAAGGACCAGCACCTCTCCCCAGGAGGGCTGGCATGGTAGCTGCCACACAGAGCCAGTTGTTTGCTGCAGGGACTATGATGGCAGACCCTGGAATGACCAGGTGGTGCACACTGCACTTTAGGACTCCAAAAATCTTTCTCAAAGTGAGTCTGAAGGAAATGCTTTTGCATTCATGGATTAAAGCAAGGACTTGAAGTGCTGGAAACACACATGTACATTTCAATATGCAAGAGCATTAAAGGGAAGGAAGCTGCATTTGGGGAACTGGAATTGATTTAGCACCTGGTGGAATTTGCTTTGAAGTTGTTTCAAGGATCTCAAACACTATGAACAATGTTTTATGCCATTTCTAGTGGGTTTTCTTTCCAGTTGCTAAAAGCTTGTGGTGCTGAGGAAGTAAACAGTCCTCTTAGTTGACAAGTGAAGCGGAAGGAGCAGCACCTGCTTATCAAGAGATTGAGGTACAGTAGCCTTGGGGTCAAAGAGCTTCAGACCCTCAGTGTTAGTTATGGCTTGCTTTCTTGGGCAGGCGAGAGGACCAGTTCATTCTTAGGTCTGAGTTAAATATTTTCTATGTTTTAAATCCAAATACATTCTCTAGAGTGAGAAACGTAGAGTTTTTATGGAATTGCCAGCATTGACTGCCATGTAATACAGGAGGTACATAATCTCCATCCTTCCTGAGAAGTTCCAGGATTTGGTGATGGGACTGGGTCCCTAAGTAGAATAACTTGTTCATAAAAAAGCTAGCAAATGTTAGGCTTGACAGGGGATTTAGATCAGCTCCCTCTCATACCTGGGCACAGTGGGCTGAAGGAGGCAGAAGCTTCCTAGCCACTGGCCCACAGATTTGCTTTTCCACTGGGAAGTGCAAAAGCTGCAAGTAGGTAATGCTGAACACATGCCTAGAAAGGATTAGCTGAACTCCTGCACATCCCAGAGGCTTTTCTTTCTGCTGCATCCTCCCTGGAGAGGCTTTTTCACCTCAGCCCTCTGCTGGAATGTGCCTTAAAGGCATAATCAAGCTCATAAAAATTAAGTGGTGTGCAATCGTTAAAACAGAACAAAACAAAAGGACCCTAAGTAAATTTTATTCAATAAATTCTCTAGAATCAATCAATTTATGTTTTTATTAATGTCAGAACTCACAGCATAGTTTCTGTTTCTGTGTTTTATGGGGCTATAGGGGCTTTTGTTAAGGTTTGGGTTTTTTCCACACCACTACACACAATGACATTTTGGCTTTGAGTTGAGAAGAGCTAAAGTCAAAACTACAATTTATTTTATTTTTTAGCTTGTGAACATCCTTTGGATCAAATCTAAAGGCTTACCTGTTCAAAGCTGAAATGGATTGATAAATGTGAAGGGATCCAGGATGAGGACAGAGCCCTGTGAATGCCAGGCAGTCAGTCACATGACAGTAGTTTTCTAACAATGTACCATTTCTACCTCTCCAATACGTTCACTCAGTAGTGCTAAAGATGGGTTTTCTTGATTATTCTTATACTAATGGTAACAAAATGGGAGAATTTGTGTCATCCTGTCTGCACAGATCCTTTCCACACACTCTGGCTGCCAGAACGCTGATCGTTCGGCATGTGCTGCCCATTTCAGACCTTCCCTGTGCTGAGGGAGAGTGGTGAGCCTTACTGCTTCAAAGTACTCCAAATGTCAGTGCTTTCCAAGTATCTCATGTTTCCTGTCTCTGCCCTGTCCCTCTAACCCAGGGATTTTACAGTTTTTCTGAGTATGATAGAAGTCACTCGAAGGATGCCATTCGAGGCAGGTTTGGCAGTTGGGTCCTTCTCAGCAGAAGCCTTGTGAGTCTCCTGCACAGTGAAACAAAATGTCTTCAATTGGTTCCTGATGCTTTAAAATCTCCTCTGGATGTATATTGCTCTCAACTTGCCTGTTAGATCTTTGTGGTCAGCCTGGGTTTATGTACATTTGGTTAATCATTCTGACTTTGTGAAAGGCCGTCACATGGGAGCTAAAAAGTAAATGAATGTGAAGGAAAGACCTGGACACAAAATTTGACGTGATGGAAGGGGTCAAGTATCCATTCACCAAGTGTAATTTCTATTCCTGCCTCTGTGAGTGACACTTTCTGAATACTCTGAGCAGTCTGGATTCATCTTACTGGTTTTGCCCATTTTATTCGCCCACCATTTAGCGAGTAAAGAATTTATTATTAGTCCCTGGTTTTTGTTTATTCTTGATTCCCAGAAGCACAGTGTTTGGTGGCTCTAACCAGTGAATTCTCTATAGTAAAAACATTGATATTTCTGTCCTTAGAGTTGCCTATATGCACTCATTTAAAAAAAAAAAAAAAACTAAAATCTTTCTCATATGCTTCCTCAATGATATCCTGGTACAGTGAGTTCCAAAGGTTAATTATACATTTTGCTTAAAGCTACTTCACTAACAGGGTCCTCAGGATGAGGGTTGCTGACCCTTTTAAGCCAGTGAACTAAAGCAAACAGCAAAACAACCCACTGAGGCTGTTAGCTTTGTGAGCAGCTATTTGTCTTTCTTGCTTCCTTTTCATCAGGGCAACCTTCCTGAATCAAGCTTCCTCTGAAGAAGGTGACCAGACAGTCTCTGCTGGCATCATGGAAACAGAGATGAAGGTAATGTTTTCATTCTTTGTTATCCTAAGTGTCAGTATTTTGGTTTTGAGAAGAGGTTGCACCAGGATCACCTTTCCCCACTGCTGGGGACCCCTCTGGTTCTCCCCTGGAGATCTCTGTACAGCCCTGCCCTGGGTGGGCTCAGCTGAGCTTCAGGAATGGCTGGGGGCAGGCCTGAACTCCATGTGGCCCGTTCTGCCCACTAATGCATTCCCTCTGAGCTGTGTTTTAAGTGTTTCTAAATGTGAACGGAAGTGGAAATCATTTTGGAAACTTGGAATAGAAAAAAAAGAGTTCCTTAAAGGAATGAAGAGCATGTAATTTAATCTGTGTTTGTAGCATTTAATCTTAAAATCCTGCTATTTTATGTATTTTATGTATCTGTTTCCCTGAAGAAAGCAGATAAGAGCATCCAGTGCTTCAGCAGCTCCTGCCAGTGACAGTGAACCTGAAATGGAACACGTGGTTGTAGATAAAATGCAGGTGGTCAGGACACACTCTTGTTAGCTGAGGTGTGCCAGCAGCACTGTGAGGACTGCAAGGGAGCTTTCAGGAGGTGGGATCAGCAAGGGTTTCCAGTCTCTCTGGACACAAAGAACAGCTCAGACCTTGTGGCACATGTGGTGGATGCAAGAGTGCAAATTTCTCACTTTTAAACTGGTTCTGTGCTTACAGGAAGAAAAGGTTTCTAGAATAGCTTTTCTGAACACATGGCCAGTCTCTCTTTCTAACATACATGATGTAAAAGATCATTCAAGAGTTGAACTGATGTTTGTCACACTGAAGAGACCAGCTTCATATTTCTCCTTGAAATAGTCCTGTGGAGCACTGTTGTGTCTGAAGGCCGGTGAGGACAGGATCCAGGCTCATGTGTCTCCCATTTAAGACATCCTACTGTCCACCCAGGAAAAGAAACCAACTGGTAGTTCTCAATTACCGCATAAAATTTATAAGGAGAGATTATATCTCTTCAATAACTTGGTCCCAGACCATTTAGGGCACTACAGACTTCAATCAGTGCCTTGAAATGTATCTATAAGCAAATAGAGCCAGGAGTGTTTTGTGCTATTAGGCCACTTCAGC
Source organism: Taeniopygia guttata (assembly GCF_048771995.1). Classification (NCBI taxonomy): domain Eukaryota; kingdom Metazoa; phylum Chordata; class Aves; order Passeriformes; family Estrildidae; genus Taeniopygia; species Taeniopygia guttata. The sequence goes on from NC_133030.1 coordinate 14,431,749, forward strand.
AAATCACTTAAGCATTACTTAACACATGCTAAGTCTGCACCCAAGGCAAATTCTGAATATGATAAACTCTTTGTCCATAAAATGTCCCCCTCTGGATAATGCAGCACCACTTTATGGCTAAGGGTAATTTTGTGTCTCTCGGTCTCAGTGGGAAAAAAAAACTGGTAGTAGAGCTGTTGTACTATACCTGCATTGTTTGTGTGATTGGTCTGCTAAATGCATAAATCTTAAACAATAGAATTTTGTAATGTACAGTATAACAACTGGCAAGTGTTGGACATTTATTTTCACAAGTGAGGGAGTGACCCATAACTCACATCCATCACAATATATGAAAGCACAGCTCACTGTAGTACAGCAAGCAAGGAAATCATTCATACATGGGATGTTATTCACTTCAACCTTTCCCCTTTTCTGAAGGCAGGCAGGATCTATATGTCTGCTGCTGCATGCTCTGTGTGCTGGCATAGATGTATGATGGCATCACAAAAACTGGAAGGGGAAGAAATGAGATAGGAACAGAAAGGGGTGTGGGCAAGTGTTGTCTGAGCTGATAGAAATTTAAGTGGTCAGGCTTGTCAAGGAGTAGGAAAACTGCAGGGCTGGAGAGTGACTGAGATTAGATGTGACTTTTGGAGAAATGGGAGCTGAGATAATACCTTTCAGTTCAAAAAAACATGGGTGATGGCACAGGGTGAGCATGGGAGAACTGGAAATTAAAACAGTACATAAAATGGAAATGTATTTGATGTAAGGACAACAAAATATGTATCGCCCTTTCAATTCTGGTCTGGTTCCTTTGTTATTATTCCCAAATTTAATGCTGTGCTTTTCAACAGAACCTGTATCCTATAGCAATTTCTGTGAAAAATCCCCTTCACGAAATGGCCAGAGAAGCTGAAGAGAAACATTAATACTGGGACTTCATCGGGTCTTGGCACCCACCTGCTTTCACCAGGCTTGCACACCCACTGTGCACTCTGCAGAAAGTCTGTGCTGTGGGAATGGTAAAATTAGCTTTAACTAATTGCATACTGACCACACCAAACTACCTACAGAGGCTGTGGTCTGACATTTCCTTGCTAGAAACAGTGCACAGCAAGATGAGCTCTGTCCCAAATTTCTGAGCAAGCAGGAGAGGCAAAAGAGAAGGTATGGTTATTTCCCATGTGGAATGATTTCATGAGTTTGCCAAGGGACATAGAGGAATCATGTGTTAGAAGGAAGAAATGTCTCTGGATTTCCCAAACCCCAATTTAGCAGCGTAGCTGTGAGATACTCTTCCTTTGTACTTGCATCCAGCTGTAGCAGAGTTGCCATGCCATGGTTTGTACTTGGATAGATGGCTTGGGAGATCCCCTGGGAGATGGAGGGAGAAGGCTGCAAGCTCAGGCAGCTTAAGTAGGAAAGAAAAAGTTTCTTCTTGGGCAAGTTGAGAGCTGCTGGCTTGCTTTTAAGAGTAATCATTCTGCAACTTCTGACAGGGCTTAGTTCTAGGCTTCACTCTCCACTCAGGTCCTAGCCTGTGGCACATGTTACAGGTAATAACCCAACATGGCACAGACACAAGGGATCTCATGTGCCACACAGTAGGAGCAGGGGGTACTCAGATATTCCTGACCTTGATGCTGAAGCAATTTTTTTGTCTCAGGACCGGCTTCCTTTGCAGCGAGTGTAACCCTTTTGTCATCTGCACAGTGCTCCCCTTTGTCATTGCACTGCTGGACTCACATCCTTGAACTTAGAGCACAAAAACCCCTCTGGTTTTTTAACTGATGGTTTGTTTGTTTTTCCTCTTTGGTCGATGCTGGGATCAGTGATGTCAACTTGTTCTATTTGCTTTGACAGGAAAATGTTTTCAGAGTTCATTAGGATGGCATCAATTCTAACATTTGGCACACGAACATTTGATGACCTTCATGTGGGGGAAGAAATATGTAGGCAAAACTTCCATCAGTTTGAAAAAACACTTCCACCCCACACCATTCCAATTTCTGAACCGCAGCTTCAACCACAAGTTTAGTGTGCGGTCCCTGTTTGTGACCTGCCAGTGGGCTCCAAAGGTGGAGACTGGAACTGTTTGGAGCCACTTCAGACAAAGTCTGGGCTGAGGCTGCAGTTGGATACAGCCCTGCACTCACCTGTAAGGCAGGTGCTGCCAGCAGCCAGGCTCCTTGGTGCTGTTTGGCTCAGCTGGGAGAGGCAGTGCAGTGTAAAGGCAATGGCATCCTCTGCCTCCAAATGCACAGCTTTCCTGGTGCTCTCCTGATGGTTCCCTGCAGCAAGAGGATTTCATTTGGCCACTTTGGGCTCATTTGCACCAATTACAGGGCTCATTAAAAGAGCTGGACTGGCTGGCATTGCAGCAGCTGAGCTCTGGGCTTAGCCACAGGAAAAGGAATAGCAGGTGTTGGCTCTTCCCTCCTCGGGGCCACCTGCCCTGTGCTAACAGAGCCTCTGAGTGGCAGGGAAGGAAGATGCTCGTGGCTTCCCATGGCCTCTAACAGTAAGGGCCAAGTTGTCGGAACTCAAAATGTCCCTCAGACATTTCTGGAGGTTCCAGGTCCAGGTCAGAAGCATTTGAGACCCTGGCAGGCAGCTGGAAACAGCTGTGATTTTGGGTTTGAACAATGGAATGATTTACCAACCTTGCAGGAAGAACAAGAAGCCACAAAAGTTTAGATAATATAGTAGAAATAGTTACAAAGTAGAGGGAAGAATTTTTGAGTGCTGTACAGGGGGTTTTAAGTCCTGTACAGAGGGGTTTTGGTTTTGTACATGGGGGTCAGAGGTTTTAAGATGGAGGGATTTGGGCCTGCCTTGTCCTCCCTCTCTCTTCTTCCTTACCTCCATGTTCTTGGTGATGTTGGCACTCACAGATTGGTTTAGAGTAGAAGGGCACCATTTAATATAGGTAATAGGCATTGGGGGAAAAACTATAAACATGTAACACGTAATGTACCATATAAAAGACAGCAGCAGCCCTGGGCGGGGGGAGAGAAGAAGCAGTCGGGAGTCAGAGAGGATATCAGGGTGTGTGTGCGCCTCTGCCTGAGCTGCTGAGCAAACTGCAGCTGCCCGAGAAGAAAATCTTTTAGATAACTTGCAATAAACTGCCTTGAGACCCAACAACAAGAGACTGCTGAGCCTTTCTTTGGAAGCACGGGTTGGAGGAGAGACTTTTCCACCACAAGGAGCCACCCCTGACCTAGGGTGGGCTCCAGCACCGAGTAACAGAGAGAACTTCTGCAGTGAAGAAGCTCAGTAGCTGGCCTGAGTCCACCAAGTTATTTTCACTGACCACCGCAAGAGCTGCTGACAGCCTCTGATTGCTGTCAGCCAATGGGTTTAGCAAAGAGCAGGTAGGAAGTGAGAGCCCACTTTTTGGCCATCATTTGTCCTTTGAGCCTTCTCTCTGCCTTAGAGCTGTGTAAGTCCTCCCAAACAGTTCTGTTTTTCCCAGTGCCTGTCTCCATCCCTTTCCTCTGCCCTATCTTAGGTCTTATTTCCTTTCTTTTAGGATTCACTGTGTCTTCATGCTTTTCTCTCATATCCTGTAATCAAGTGAAAGGTGCCTCTGTGGACAGAGGGGATTTGTACTCAGCCTTTGTTTGCTCTTTCCTGACACTGCTGCCTGCTGTAAGAAAAAAACAAGTGCTGCCCATATGTTGCTGTGCTCCCCTAAATTACAGAGGGTGAACGTTTATGGCCGTTCTCACTGTTGCTTTCTCCATACTTTTCTAAATGATATGTTTTCACGAGCAATTACTAAGATAGGCAGTCAGGACTGGTTTTTGAGGTGTGCCACTTAGTGGCCTACACATAAAAATGGGGGACAGGAGGAGGAGGATGGCAAAGGCTTAATACCATGCCTTGCTTGAGAGAATGTCCTTCAGGTGAGCAGAACCCTGCACCTTGTAAAAGTATGACTTTAATTTTGCCTTTCAAATATGAACTAAGCAGGTCTGTCAACATATACTGAGTTCTTCCTTGTCAAACCATTTCACTTAGTCTGTCAGCTGTAAACAGCTTAAGAGGCATGTCATTCCAGCATTATTATAGCACTTTTAGATTTGTTTTTAGATTGGCTCTGTATCTGCTCCTGCAAAAGGTGTAGATACAGAGATGACATGGGTTATTTATTGTGTTACTGCAAAATGCTGCTTGCTGTTTTGTGGTAAGTACTGAGTAACTCCATTTTAAATAATGGGCACTGTGAAGTAATAATCCTGTAGTGCCATGGTAATACCATTGCCCTACTTTGTCACATCAGTTGTGTCAGTGGAGCAGAGTGCTTTCTTCACTGAGGGTGTCTATGCCCTTGCACTTCATTTGAAGTTCCTTTATTTTTTTTCCCCAGGAGATCAGGGAAACAGAATTAAGGCATGTGGAGAAAGAACTCTGATCAACAGACTCTGTACTTTTGTTTTTTGTTTTGTTTTTTTCTTTCAAAAAGTTGCTTTACATATTCAAATAAACAGTGTTTAAGCTGTTGATGACAGCTTAACTACTTCATCCCAGAACGTTTTGACAAGTGATATTCAGCATTTTCGTTTCTCAGGATTTTGAAAACCCCCAAAAATCATGAACTGAATTTATATGTCACATGTTTAATTTATTTGAGATGCATGTATTATGTTGCAAAAGCAATAAGGAGGGAGTTAAAGGACAGGGTAATACACTCCATATTTATGATCGTTAGCTTCACTTGTCATTACAAGAGAAAAGATGTTCAGAGATACAGAGTATGCAAAGCACTCAAACTTTCTTTGCCAACTCGTCTGGATTGTGATTTGTACAAATTGTTGGTGCAATCTCCCTGTGGCTCCAGTGAAATGCACAGAACCGAACCAGCTCTCACTGCAGGGAGCCTGAGCTGCTTTCCTGGTACCTGGCTGCTGCGGTGGCTGTGCTATCCCCGTGTTGTCTCCCTGGCCATGGACAGTGGCACAATGAGGATTTAATGTTGCCTGACTTCTGAGCAACAGTGAAGGACAAAGGTAGATGTTTCCTTCCCAGAAATGCATGATTTTTTCCGGCTATATACCTTCCCAAGTATTGTCATCAGAAATAACACAAATGTGTAAACTGATCTACACTTTAATACCAAATTGGAGGGCAGACCAAATGTTTTAAGCAAAATTTGTTTTATCTCTGTTTTGGGAATTAGGTGTTCAATTTTGGAGTGTTTCTTTTTCTCTGCCTACATTAAAGCATAAAAAAGTTGGGGTACACCCTGTAGCTTCCTGGGCTCTTAAACAAGAAGTAGCAAAAAACACAAGCCGAGAATTGCTTTTGTAAAGCTCCTAGGCTGCAAATTATATTTTGCTCAAAAAAGGGCTCATATTTCATCATCATACCTCAAAACCTTTTGAATATTACCCAGTATCTGTTTATTAGTACTTCTGTCATGAGTGCTTGATAGAACTAGAATCACTGAATTTTAGAATTAGAATAATAGAATAAAGCATATTAGAAGTATTGAAAAATCTTCCTTTAACTTATTCAGTACTTAGAATATTGCTATCCTTTTTCTATATCAGAATGCCATGTATTTTATTTTGTAAAAGAGTTGTTTTCATCAGTACTAAACAGCATTTATCTTTAATAAAGTAGAAGGAACTATTTTAGTTTACTAATTCTTACATCAATTTAAAACATGTCAGTATAAAATCTTATTTTACAGTAATGCTGCATAGGTACAAAGGAAAACCCATGCATTCTAAATAAAATTTGAGACTTAGTATTTCCCAAAGTTGATTTTTTCTCCTAAGTAAGTGGTATTTTGAGTATTTTTCACAAAAAATACCTAACACCCCCCCCCCAAAAAAAAAAACCCAAATCAAAATCCTGAACCTAACCCAAAAATTGTAGATGTTTCATCTAAGTGTGAATTTGTGCTTTTTAAGTATTAAAATGTCCTCTAAATTGATAAATCTAATTTTGATTAATCAAAGTGCTGATGATGGAGATCATGGGTGGTTTTCAGACATTCCAGGGTCAGAGACCCTGGCCAGAGGGTCAGGTGTGATTTGCTTAATCCATCCTTAGTTGATCCACCTTTCTTCTGATACTTGACAAGTGTCATCTTCCTGATAATTTGGGAGTTTTAGCAAGTATTAATTGTCTGACTAAATTGTCTTTAATTTGTCAGGTTACAGTGGTAGATGCATGCTGCTGCTTTGGGGAGGTGAAGACAGGAGCAGGCACCTTTTGTTTGGTTTCCCCCTAATAGAGAGGGGAAAATGGGAGGAGACCTGACAGCTCTTGACAGTGAGAGGGAGATGGAGTTGCCTGTTTCAGGAAAAAAAATAGCCTCTTCTGCAAGAATGAGGGGCTAGGAAGACAAAAAATAAGCATTTTCAATATATTACAAACAAAATTATCTGCCAAAAGGGCAAGATAATTATCCTAATGTGATTTTTGACCAAGATAAATTCACATTATTTTATAAACTGGGTAACAATTTGAATCTTATGCAAAACCTAGAAATAAATCTAAAAAATATGATAATGTAATAAAATTGAAATTATTAGCAGTCCAAGTGGCATACTTGAGGCAGTAAAACCTTTTAAGTTCCAATGGAAAATAGCCTAGTAAACCTGGAGTAAGTTACTCTACTTTAATCACTTGATAAATAGCTACAATGTTTGGAAGAATTGATAGTGTCATTACAGCAACATCCCTTTTTATAAACAGCCTGGTGCTGATTTGATTCTAATTGCTGCCAGAGGAGCAGTATCAAAGCAGTGCTGCTCCAGCAGTGTAACCTGTGGGGTGAGCAGGAGCTGAAAGGAACTGCCTGGAAACGAAGGAAGCCCAGGCTTTTCAAAGGCACAGAGTCTAATTCTGGGAGTGATGGAGGAGGGCTGAGCAAATTTGGTGCTGGGAGAAACTACAGAGGAAATGCTTGATGAAGAGAAGGCATGGAGTAGACAAAACAGGCTCCTCTGAGTGCACAAAATAGTGGGAAAACAGGGGGAGAAACTGAGAGATTTGAACGTGAGCGTGTGGTTGATTTCTCATCACAAAGAATTCTCCTGCTGGGCCAGTGTGGCCCTACTGCCAAACTGCAGCTCTGGCCCCCTGGTTTCAGGCACCAAAGATCTAATTTTTAAGACATTCTTAATAACTACAGCATCTTTGCTTACTTGTGGGCACTGCATCCACCTTTTGCCCGTGATTGCACAAAAAAAAAAAAAAATTAAGATTGCTTTTGCAAAATGCATCTTTAGTAATTCTCTGGTTTTGCACTTCAAATCCTGGATTTTACCCTTCTTGAGTATGGCATGGGTATCAGCATTGTACTGATGGCTGCAATGATGGCTGAGGGCAGTATATTTACATTTATGTGGGAAAAAACCTAGAACACATGCTTCTGGCTGGGTCTTCTTCCAAAAACTAACAAGAGGTTGTCGTATTTCGGGAATGGTAGGAAGAAAAGCAGGGCTCCATAAGGAGAGAAGAGGAGGAACATGTTTAATAGTTCTGTCATGTTAGCAACAAACACCAGAATTAACAGAAATGGGAAGGGGAGAGGTATTTATCTTTTCAAACAAATCATGTGATAAGCTTCTCCTGTAGATTGTAGACTAAGTGAAATATGTAAAATAGCTTATTGAAGAAAAAAATTGCTTCAAGTGGGACTGAATGGCTCAAGAGATTAGTGATGGGATAATAGCTTTTCTCCATTTAAGTGGTAGACCAGTTCAAATCAATTCCAGGTCTCTGGAGACTGGAAGGTGTTGCTATCCTGTGACTCCTCAGCAGTTATTTGAAATGATCTTGTGGTCTCAATCTCATCCTTAGTTGCCAGAAAATTATCCCCAACCCAATCAGCACTGAATTGCTTTGAGCTGACTGTTGTATGCTCCCCATAAGGATGCACAGCCCTCAAAGCTGTGTGTGGGAATGGCAGCTGTTTTATTTAGCATCACGTTGCTGGTCAGAAATATTTTGTCTCCCATGGAACGGACAGATTGCACAAAAGAAGAGACAACTTGGAAAATGATGCAGTGTAAAATCATTCTTTAAATAAATGCCATGGTTTGTTGGTTTAATGTGGATTTCTTGGGAGGACAGGGCTACTTTTGGACACTTGCTGCTACTTCCTCAGTTGCACCCAGAGCCTGCCTGTTTGCCTGCAAAGGCTGTGTCACAACTTTCCCCTACATCCATGTAAATCACAGAGCAGGGCCACAGCTTGGAAAACAGACACTGGAGCCATAAGGAGAAACTGGAAGATTCAAACTAGCAGTGTGCCCTCCAGGTTTTTTTGAAGCATCTACTTAGTGTGCAAGGCTGGACCACTGAAGTGATGTTAGGACATGCCAATGTATAGCAGCTCAGAATCTTGCCTATCAGCTTTATTCTGAAATATTATAACAACTGAAATAGCAGTCATTGATTATTCTTCCTAATGCAAAGATTAAGCAAACAAGTGAAAAGCAATTCTCACCCAAATGAGGATGATTTGAATCTTTTAGTGGCTATAACAGTAGGTCTAGAGCTAGTGAACCACAGCAGAATTCTTATTATCCAGTGTACCAGGGAAAAAAGAGACCCGGGGTTATTAGAGAAGAATCTCAGCGGTTTTGTGAGTATAACTGCTTGGAAAAAACCAAAATGACAATGTAAAGGAGTTGGAGAATTGAAATCACATGGTTATAGTCACATTTTCTATAAAACTGGTGTGGTATAGAATCACTTGTGGGAGAAATTTTATTTTTTCCCTAATGCAGACATCTCTAGGTTTAAGAACGCTTATCAGGGTGGAAGGCTAAAGGGGTTAAGGAAATAAGGCATGACAGAGGTGACCTATGGGAACTTTCATTATTATATGGAGCCTTGATGAGTGAAATGAGAGGAATTGCTCTCCACCATGAAAGGCTGAAATGTCGAGGGAGCAACTGCAAATTAATCTATTAAGAATAAGTAGGAGGCTGAACAGTGTGACTCAAAAGGATGGAAATATATGGAATAAACTGCAGTGTAAAATCACAATGATTTTTAGACCCAATCTTAAAAACATCCATCTATGATTTTTATAGTGAAACAGGGGTTTCTGTATGTGTGCATATGAGAGGCAAAGTTTAAGCAGATTAAAATTGGTCTCTTTCTTTCCGGTTCTCCCAATATTTGTAATGACCAGGCCTGAATGAGAAATTGTGTTCTGATTTGTGTGGCTTTAACCAGAACAATGTGTCAGGAATTTTTCTGGGTATTTTTTGGGGTTTTTTTAAAGACATACAAATAAAATGCCTCACAGGCAGTTTTCTGTGTGAAGGTTTTCCTGTTTTGCTGTGACATTTTTAACCTGAATTTAGTGTTTGTAAAAGGTACTATGTGATGACATTGTGTAACTGAAAGCCTCTTTTCATTGACAGGTCATGAACACTCAAGGCTGGAGAAATTTCTCTGTGTCGGACTGCAGAGGTACACCACCCCCCCACCCCCCTCCCCCCCCGGCCTGAAGGAAGGAACTTCCAGGAGGAAAAATGGTCAGTCAGTCCAATATCTGTCAGTCCAATTTGATATTAAATGTCGCTGCATGGCTGTTTTTAAAAAGCTCGTATCTGAAGGATGTCAAGAGAGGTATGAAAAGTCACCCAACTGCCAGGACCACACGTTATTTTCTCTGTTCCCCAGCTGTGGTTACAGCTTTCTGGAGTGTCAATGCTTTGTCCACCAGTGGCTGGAATGAGGCTTGACTCAGGTTGCCAAGTGAATTTTGGTGGAGCTGATCCAGCAGGATGTCCCCAGCTCCCCTTGTGGTCCTTGGGAGGTGAGGTTCTGTTTGCTCAGTGCCAATCTTTAGGCCTCAATGTTAATCCTTTCACAAAGCTCATGTAGTTTCAGACTTCTACCTTTCCCAGCTTATTATAGCCCAGGAAGATGAGATGTGACTATGCTGAGATACAACCCCCAGTGATGGCACTTTATAATACTGTATAACTGGAGGATTGCTATTGTAGGCAGAGAAAAAGGCAATAAAGCAGCATTGATATCCTGCCTGTCCTCTTACAGGAGTTATTGAATCAAACCTACCAGAACTGCCAGACAAACAATTTGCAGCTGCAGTCTGAAGCCTGACAATGACATAGAATCAAAAAGAAATAGTTGGAGTGCATGGGCTTGTGAACTCCTCTGCGACCCACCACAGCAGGCTCCCTAGGATTGTTCTCCTCTTTCTGGTCCTTTGCCTGTACAATTCCTTCTCTTTCCCTCCCTTTTCCTCTCTCCCATTTTCTCTCCTACATCTTGCCATTTTCAGCTTTTCACACTTTTTCCCCTTCCTTTTCTTTCTCTCATTGCCTCACTATTTCTTCTGTTGTCTCCAATATGCCTCTTCCTTGTTTTTACTTTGTGAGTTCAAGTGCTCGCCTGTGTTTCTCATGTCTCCATTTCCCCAGTTCTTTCTTGGTTTTGATTAATTTAGTTCCCACCCTCTCCAGTTTCCCATAGTCTTTCCTATTCACCCTTCCTTGCTGTACCTTTTTTCCTGCTTCATCTTTCTTTTCATTTTATTGTTGAAACACATTGTTTTTTCTCTTCCTGCCAGTTTTACTACCTTCATTTTTCTTGAGCCACATTTAGCCAGTTGCTGAGCTCTATGCTGCTCTTACCCCTCAAATGTGAAGATTTAAACATTTCCTGTGCACTAGGATTTCCAAAATGCCAATCCAACTCAGCTAAGGGGAACTGATGTGGTTTGGCTCTAATGTCTATGAAGAGAGATACTGCAAAATCCAGTGTAACAGTAGCACTGACCAATGGTCTTGGGCTCCTCACCCTACTCTTGTAGCTGGATTCAAAACTTATCAAATTAATGGGTTCTGGATCAGACCTGCAAGTAACAACACCCTACCAGATTTCTGTCCTTTATTTCAATAGAAATCCCAGTGCTCTTGGTTTCTTCCAGTGTTTGCTTTGGCTCAGGACATTATATTTGGTTTGTTTTTTTTTCCCAAAACAATTATTCAAAAGTACATATAATATATGTAGGTGTCAATAAAACAGGACCATACTACAAAGTATATTCAAACTTATATATATATATATATATATATATATATATATACACATATATATAAATCCTAGTTTTTGGATGCCCATAGCAGTTATCTAGTATTTTGGGAAATACTTGGTCATTCCCTTTCTTCTCTCCTAAACAGCATCTAACCACTAGCCTTCTAAACTTTCGATGTTTAGTCTTCTAAATGGGTAGCAGGAGTGTTGATAGAACACAAATCCTTTTTTTATTATTCTTTTTTTCACTCATCCTAAGTTACAAACTCAGCTTTTGGAGGTATTTTCGTTTACTTTGGTTTTTTTATGTTCCTTCATTTACTTATTTTCTCTATTGCCTTTGCCCAACAACTTCAATGTAGTAACATTTTGATTTGTTGTTCTCCATAACAATATTTTGGGAGACATTATACCATCCTTCCAATATCTAAATAAGCTCTTACAAGAAGGGTGAAAAGGGATTTTTCCCAGTGGCAGGGAGTAATAGGACAAGGGGGAATGGCTTCAAACTGGAAGGGATTAGGTCAAGGTTAGATGTTAGGAAGAAATTCTTTACTATCGAAGCAGTGAAGCACTGGAACAATTTGCCCAGAGAAGCTGTGGATGTCCCAACCCTGGAGGTGCCCAACCTGGTCTAGTGACCTTTAAGGTCCCTTCCAGCTCAAGTTGTGATGCACTGAGTATTACCCCACTTCCTTTCAAAAGCTGGTGGGTCTTGCTGGTTATTTATATGTTCTATGATAGCCTCACCATAAGGTGACCTCTTGAGAGGGGGCAGCTGCCAATGCCAATTTCCCTCCTCTTGCCTGGAAGGCTCTGGAGCTGTGGAAGCTGTCTGAGAAAGGAGTTGGGGTGCTCACCATCCCATAGGGGAACATGAGCAGGCCCAGGAACCAAGTCAAGCCCTGATGTTGTTGACATGACAACACCTTTCCTTCTGTAAAATTATGTCTAATAGGAGCATGAGAGAAACCCCTCCTTCGTCTTCTCTTTTGTCTGCCTCCTTCTGTCTTTCCAGCTACTGCTCCTGTGAAGTTCAGTGCTGGTGACAATTGGAGAAAAACAGTTCCTGGCTAATCCAACCCTTTCTGCTCTGATTGGATTTTTCTCCTTGTGTCTGCTTCTTTATTTGATTTAAAACCTTCAACTCCTTGAAGGTTTTCCATTAAGATTTGGAGCACAGTTTGGAGTGGGGGGAGCAGTCAGAGCATTACCTAAAAAGTGCCAGTTTCTTTTTAGCTAATGGAAGAGGGGGGCTGATTGGATTAGGCCAGTGATGTGAGTACCTGCTGCAGGCTGCTATCAACACATCAACAGTGGAAGGGTTAAGTACACTTTCTTTCTCTTTCACTCACCCCTTTTACCCTCTCCTGCTTTGCCTTTCCTCACCCATTAAGTGATGCTTGCAGTAGCAGCAGTGCAAATTCTTGGCCATGTTCTAGTTCTGGTCAATGCAGGAGTAAATCCTGCAGTCCCTACTGCTGCTCTGCATTTGCCGACAGCAGTGGATGCTCAGGAAGACCAAGGGGTAAACTTTTAAAGCTTTAGCCTGGGTTTTAGCCATGTGATGGCTATTAAAGCAATTGGGAGCCAGGTGGCTAAAATCCAGTGCAATTCTTTGTAATGGTACCCCTGAGAGCGCCCATCTCCTTTTAGCACTACTATTGATTAGACAATTCTTGACTTTGAGAAACAAAATTGGTGTGTGCATCAAGGTTCTTTTCCTCAATTTGGCCTGGTTTGAAACGAATCGTTCACCCTTAGCCATTATTGTAAGCAGCTTTAAGCTTTGGTAAATTTCAGTGTGATTTGAGTTTTCTATCCCCCTTCTCTACGGAGGCCTGTTGTTTACTCATCTTCGCCAGGACATCTCCAGAGTGTTTGGTCTTTACCCTCATCTCCCACATTGATCCTGTTATCTTGTCCAGTGTGATTGTCCAAGCTCAGTAAAATGCTGGGGGCTTTATTTAATGGCTGCACACAGTGCACAGCAGGCAGGATTGAGGCCAAGGGCTACCTGGTTTTCAGAAGGTGCAGTGCATTTTATGAGGTACACCATGTTATGTTCTAGCATGTGGTCCAGCCTCTGCCTTGACTGAATGGGTGTGGAGCTCTTAGAGGGAACACATAAACCTTGAGGAAGTTGCTTCTAAATTCAGAAACACTTAATGAATATTTGATGATTAGTAGGGGCTGAAGTGCCATACAAAGGTAGTGAATGTATACTTATGTTTGTGAGAAGGTGAAAATAATTGTGTAAAAATAAGGGACGCAGCTCCCCAACCCTCTTATGTTTTGCATTTCCTTTCCATAATATTATTATTTACATTTCCCCATTCCTCCTTATTTTTCTAAGGTGTAGGAAGATTTTTCAGCATGTTGTGTCATTATTTGTGGAGAGATGGGACAGGTTCTGCATTAGGATGTGCCCTTTGCTTTGGGAGTTTACTGCATTAAGGTAATTTATGTGGGATTTCCCATCCAAATTTTGGATGCTCTAGAGCATTCTTGTGAGCTGGTGGGTAATGCTAAGTACTGCCACAAGTGACTGGCATTGGATAGCTTTTTCCTGCAATAAAACCCAAAGTGAAAGCTGGGCTGGACCTAGATGGAAAAAGCTCTCAAGTCAGTCCAGTGCTTCAGCAGCCAGGTAAATCTGTGTGAAGGCTCTAGAGCCTGCTGCTGCATCACTTTTCTCAGTGCTTCCCATCTCCTCCTTGTAGCCTCTTTACTATGCTCAGTAACCAGGCCAGAGAAGGTGGTATTTAACATTTCTGTGTTGCCAGAAGACCTTTGTTGGGATGTTTGGGTGTGGGGTGAGATGTAAAAAATTGAATTGGAAATGGAAAGGAAATTCAGAAACATTGGCTTCAGAAAAACAACTGTTTCTTATTTCTGTTTCTGTTCAAATTGGGAGAAAGCAGCTCCTCAGGTGTCACAGTGAACTTGAGAAGTCCGTCACCCCCTTGTCAAAGAATGTTGATTTAAGAGCCCCACAAGCAGTTTTATAAGACATCCCTGTCTGTGTTGAGCTGGGAGGTTGTCAAAGCCCAAAACATTCTGTTTGAACAAGCTGTTGTATTCCAATGAGAAGTTGTTTCATCCGAAAATTCACAGTCAGTTCTAATGAAAATTCAGTTCATCATGAGGTTGGTGTGAAATGTGATGCCAAGATTACATGGACAGCATTGCTGTTGGACTGAGATGGAGCTCCAAGAAAAGGAAAAGTGTGCACCACCTCTCCTATTCCAGTCAAGTTCAATGGAAGTTTTTCTGGAAGGATTTTTTTAGAAATCCTAGCAGAATTACAAATTCCAAGATCTGTTAAAAAACACATATATATACATATATATATAGATATAATGAAATTATACAGAGCACAAATAGTGCAGAAACATGAATATTGGAAGCTCCAAGGCAGATTGCTGAAGCCTATGTAAAAATACGTGCGCCTTTGGTAGTGGAGGCCTTGCCAAATTAATTAATGAAGCATATGCGAACGTTCTACTTTGCAAACATACTTTGTGTTTCATTAGATTCTCAGAAATCAGCATAGAGAATCTGAAGGAAAAGGTATTTTATCTTTAAATTTTTGTTGTTGCAGGAAAACTCATCCCTATGTTGTTTTACATTCACAGCTGATGTTATGTCACAAAGTCTGATATTTGTAAAAAGCTTTATATTTGCATTGAAACCTCCTCTGTTTTATTTGAGGTTTCTCAGCCACACATCTGGAACTGGTGGTTTTCTGCAAATATTTTTCGTGGAAGTAGCTTCTGTGAATAGAACTAAAGCAGATATTCCCCATGTAGGTGGCTCTTAGCACAAAGGAGGTACTGCAGACATAAAAATGCTGAAGGGCAGAAGGGGAGCTCCTTCTCCCAGAGTTTACTGAGTGGGCTCACGATCTGTGACTCTCACTCTCTTCTGCCAAGTTATTTCCATTTTACAGACCAAAACAGGGGGCCAAAGAGGTTGAGAGAACAGAGCTCTGCTTTGATGGGGAGAGAGGAGAATGTGTGTGTAGCTGTCTTCAAATGGTTTCTGATTCTTTTATGTTGTTTTTGCTGTCCTTTTGAGCCAAATTGCCAGTGGGTTTTCCAGACTGGGGAAAGCAGCAGGGGTTAATAATGAAGGGAAGGAATTAATACCAAATTTGGTTCTACCCACGGTGTAATCCTGTTTATTTGCAAAGCACAAACATGGCTCCATTGCCTTTCCTGAGCAAAGATTCTATGGTTAATGTATTTGCTATCAGCTCTTAAGCATCCCTGAGCCAACATTCTTGTCTGCACCTGTCTGTTATTTTTGGGTTTGTTTTTTCCCCCAGCCTAAGTGTGTCTGAAGTCCTTTGTCCTGCCTGTTTCAGCCTAGCAATGCCAGTTTGGAAGGTAGCCTTTGGTTCAATTGCTACTTAACATGTCTTGAGACTTCTTTGTTTTGGTTAATGGCTCCAGTTGCTTCATATCTTAAAGGACCTTACTTTTTCCTATATCTTAAATAATGGGCTGTAAATGTGTCCAAAGATCTAAGCATGGCTTCATTAACTCCTTCACAGGAAAACGTTTAAGTATGTTAAAGTATTAATTACAATATAAAAGTGAGAAACAGTTGTGTCCTGATATTCTTTAGCTAAGATAAAGCATTGCTGCTTCCCCTGACCTCGGTAGAGCAGCACGATTTTATGTCAAAAGAAGCTGTTGTCTATTAGGAGTCAGCAGTGTTGGCTCTTGATCATTGTTTTTCCTTCCCTTGCTCCCTATTGAAGCAGTTTTGGTCCACACATTCAAACACAGGCTGAGGAGAATTTATTTATTTATTTATTTATAGTTCTCTGTATGGAAAATTTTACAAGTAGGCATCACCTGCCTAAAGAACTGAATTGACTTTGTGTGACCAAAGGCTGCTCTTCTCTGTGCCAGTTTTTTCTCCCTAGGCAGCAAAGTTCCTCAGTGACCTCTCTGGCACCATTTCATGGCATCAAAGAAATGAATGAGTCACAACCACTCTGCTCAAACTGGTGTCCTGTCCTCCAATCTCAATGTATCTTCCAGTGACACAGGCTGGAGATGTTTCTTGATATTTCTGTCAGCAGTTCTCCCCAGAAACCACAAAGATTTATAGGTCCCAGACTGATCCATAAAACTGAAGTTTTTCCAGAAATGCTGGGGGGAAACACCTGGGACTTCTCACCCCCTAAGATAAGGAGCAAATATTCCAAGCTGTATCAAACACTCGTGGCTTGGTGTTGCCAAGGGATAGTACAGGTGGTTTTGTGCCTTCCAGCATTCCAGGGTTCCTCAAACCCTGGGAAGAGGAATGACAAAGCAAGGTGACAAGGCTGAGATGCCAAACTAGTCCTGAGGCATCCAGCCCAAATGATGGGAAGCAGTGCCGATGGAAGGAGTGTGTTTGAGAGAGGTGTGGTATCTCACAGCTTTTGTGCCATCCTGTGTGTACATTTCCTTTCAGAGGGCCCAGGAGCTTCAGCTCAGAGTAGCAGGGTGCTCTGGGAGGCATCCATGAAAATGTCATCCCTGAAGCATGAGGGATGTGTTTGAATGACACATTGCAGTTCTCAGTGGGGGAGTTTTAGTTTGTTTTCCTGTGGAACAGAATACCCAAGTACAGAATTAAATCAGCATTTGGAAAACATTCTGTCCCACTCTACACTGATTTTCCGGAGCTGCTTTTCTCTGCATGCCTAGAAGGTCCCATTCAATTAGGAAATGTAGAAGTGCGTGTACACGGTTTAAAGCAGTGCATGGGAGGCTGTTCTATTTTTCAAGCTCTTAAAAAATGTGACCACAGAGGATATCAACACAGATTTGTGGGATCATCTTAGAAAAGGTTGAATATAAAGTTTTGTTTGCAAATACATATGCCATCAAAACTTGATTTAGCAATGCTGTTTACCATTTGATCAGATAAAAGAATATTAGCTCTTTAAAATGAGACACAAAACTGAATTCCCTCTTCAATGCAGTATATAACAATTCCATATTTCTCTGGGCTCATACAGCTCTTTTGTCATCAAAACAGACACATGCAGAAGTAGCTTTTGAGCCCCTTCCCATGACAGTAGTTTAAAACAGCAGAGGTCCACGTGTAAAGAAGGTTTGAAATGCCTTGTGGTGATTTTTGCTTTTGTGGTTTAAATGCTCCTGCCTGCAGCTCTTCCCCTGCTCTGCTGATGGAATTACTGACCAGCAGCCAGGCAGGGACCTCTGATGCTGTGCCCTGATGTGAGGAGGCAAAGCCACAGGTTGCTCTGCAAGGGAGTAGCTGGGACAGCAGTACCTTGAACCTGCACAGCCACATGCCCAGGGGACTCATCATCAGGACTGCAGCTTTGTATCTAAACAGAGCCTCAGTTCAAATCAGAATAAACCTCTCATTTCTTATTGTCTGGTGTATTGCAATGGTATAACATCAAGCTTGATCCACTCCACTGGTGTTTTTCTTTTGGCTGCCCTGGGCTCTGAAAGAAACCAAATACACAGCCTGTGAACAAAATTGTATAGAATGATCAACATGCAACTGTCCTGCTGTGTTTGCCTCATGCCGTTAGTCATTATGAAAGCCTGCATAATTCTGGAGCAGGACAGCAATTTCCACACAGCAAATTGCAGACCGTGTTTGCCAACCCACAAAAACCATCACAATATTTGCTTTGAAACTTTACAGTGCTATCAAGGGCAAATTCACTTTATCTGTACAAATGAATCCCTTGAGAAAACTTAGATTACACATGCGAGGAAGAACAGGCAGAACTTGGCTCTGGGCACAAGAAAAGTAAATCTGGCTTCCTTCTGTGGTGGAAATAGGAAACAAGTAAGCACAGAGCTGGGGAGATACATAACTGGCAAGTGATCCAGGGAGAAAATGTCAATGCAATCGAGATAATGGCTCTCTAGCTCCCCAAATTTGTACCTTCTTCTTCTTCCTACCTAGGTCCTTTGGAAAATCTGCTTTTCTGCAGGTTTCTTGTGAAGCACAGACTCCTCCAGTGCACCTCTGTACTTCTGGAGATGAAATTTTTCTGTTTATCCATGGTGTGAGTGAACTTACCACTGCCAGAAACAGCCCCATTTTTTGGAGTTAGAACCACTAAAAAACTAGTTTGTGTGCTTTATTTTTTTTTATTTGGGTTATCAAAGGAATTTAAAAGTTTATGTTATTATTCAGCATTGCAGAAATCACTGAGTCTAGTCTCAGGTTTAGGTGTAAAAGTTTTTTTAAATTCCACCACCTATCTTGATGGATTCTGTGTGTGCCAGAGGCAGTGATCTTAACCCTGGATCAAAACCTAATCTCTCCTGCTTTTGTAAAACCTTTCCCTCTAATTCTCTCTCTAGTAAATTATATTCTGTTCTTTGCCCTTGAATAATTTAAAAATGTATAGAATAAAGTGTGAGTGTGGGGGTTCTGTTCCATTGAGTGATACCTGGTAATCAAAATACTGCATTCCTATCTTGCTGCAATGATCTCATTTCTACTGGGACAGCACTCCTGTGAGCACAGGCCCGTGTTGTGCTCATCCTGTTACAACCAGATAAACTCATAATGTAGACAGATAAGAGCTATACTCATTAATCTATTAATTGCCTATTGTCAGTTGTCAATATGTTTTGCTTGATGGGAAGCAGGAAGATTAGCTTGTATTGTGAGGATGTCGTTTTTTTGTCCTGTATTACTATTATTTTATTTTGATGTGTGGCATGCTAGGAAATTGCATTCAAGCTTGTGGTGTCTCATCAGAACAGAGTAGAGCTTGCTGCTCTATGGGTTCCTGGAACCAGAAAAGTGCCATGCCCCAACGAAAAAGCTTTTTTTTTTTTTCAATCAGGGGACCCTGAAAGAGCTGTGACAGTGTTGAGTAACACGTTTTTTATGATGGGCATTCAGGGCACTCTTAAAATCAACACAGCCTGAGGTACCCTGATTTCCCAGGGAAACTGAAACTCTGTGGGGACTTCATTGTTCGCTGGAAATTTGAGACTGATTTTGTCTGTGACTGGAGCTGCTGGAGCAAGATTTTATTATAATTGTGTGACCTTTAATACACCATGAAGAGGTTTCAACTTCTCTATTTTTCTAGCCTATAACAAATCAAATGTTTTACTATAATGTACAGTCACCAAGTTTACACCTTAAGAAGGGTGATTTTCAAGGGCTTGTCTCTACAAAGAATACTGGAGCAGAGACAGTTTCAAAAAAAAAAAAAAAAAGAAAGGAAAAAAGAAGGGAGAGGAACATCATAGAAGCACTTTATAGGCCTATTTGAATCACAGCTTTAAGTCATTTATATCACGGCCAAAAAGCCCATCCATGTGTGCATTTAATAATGATGGCCAATTCTGAACGAAGACTGGAAATTTTCCTCTCTGTGGCATGAAGCAAAAGAACCCCTCACTGTTTCTGAGTTTGGTAACTTGACCTGTTTGAATTATTTTATTACTTGTGAGACTGTCAGTCAGGTGGCCAGTGTTTAAACTCCGAGGACAGATCTGGGAATTGGTTTCTGTGGAACTACCATGGTTAGGAGCAGCTGATGATTGGGCAGCTTGGGCATTTCTAGGCACACTTGGACAGCTCTGTCTGACAAATATCAGCTCATCCATGGGGCAGTGAATTTTTTGTGCCATCCATGCACAGGTGTTAAGGACACAGGCAGATTTTCAATACTATCCTGGACATCTATTAGGTAGTACATGCCTTAAGAACCCACCTTCCTTAATTTTTACCATGACAGAGGAAAGAATTTTGCTACCTCAAGGCAGCCAAGATGTGTTCCCTCTGGCTGCAGTCACCCCAACAATGGATATAGGAATCCATTGGAATAGGAATTCCATAGGAATTTGCAGGATTCAGAACACTCTGCTATGACTATCCAGGTTGGTCACATAGACCAGCATTTAAACAGATGCATTTTCTCATGATGTGTGTATGGCACCAGGATTTTATTTCAGATTTCCAAGGGGATAAAAAGCATAGCTGAAATGCATGTGGGTCTTTTAATATCCAAAGAAATTCTGTTTTCTCTAGCTATTTTACTCTTCTGGGCTTTTTTCATTCTGTGAAACATTAAGGAGGAAAATATATTTAAATAAAATGAAATTACATGAAGGAAGAAAGGAAGGAAAAAAAAATCTTCCTTTTCACTGAAAATGTGCCAAACCCCTTTAAATTGAGGAAATTACTTTTCTCAAATATCATTAATGTTTTAACTTATTTTTTGGAAAGCCACAGGCATTACAATTTTACTCTTTTTCATCTCCTCTAACCTTCTCCAGAAGAAAAGGCATTTTGGAACTTGACACAAGAGCAGAAGGTAGAGTAGGAAAAACAGAAAAAGAATGAAGAAGAAAATGTCTGGCTAGCATTCAGATATCTGTATTCACTGGACACCAGTCAGAGATTTGTATTCAGAACCTCAAAGGCAGCAAATGATAGAAAGGTGTGAATGGAAGTTTAATGCTTTGAAAACTTATTTAAGAGTAAATGTGATCCATTTAAATGCCTCCAAAATAGAAAAATTCAAAAATATGGAATTCTTTTCCATCTTTCCATTTCAACAAACTATTTTGCTTTTACCTGAATATGGCTGAACTACTGTGGGGTACCCTACAGATAAAATACATGCCACATTCCCTAAGTATTTCTTCACTGATGGGGACTGAATTGCAGAGATTAAATGCCTCACTTCTGGTCCCACAGAAAACACCTGGCAGAGTCTTGAAATGGAGCCAGCTGTCCCAAGTCTGAGATGAACCCCCAAGCCAAAATCTTACTCTTCCTTATCATCCTTTGTTTCTCTTTCTACTACCTCCTCTAAGCATTTGTTCTGTTTTGTTCGTGGAGATCAGTGGTCTCAGCTTGTTTCAAGCACCATAGAATTTGACCCTTTATGTTTTTTTTCCTTTGTCCATTGCCTATATATTGAGTTGCTAGCTTTGCATTTCTCCTTGCTCCCGGATCCCTCCCTACTGTGCAGAAGGTGACAGCTTTGGGACCACAATGTTTTGTCATTTTTTGACCTGCAGGATAGTGCACACCCCTTTTTAGCCCATGTCCCATTGTAAGTTATCCCCTTTTGATCCAGTCTCCATTCCATTTTATTGACCAGCTCCCCTATTTCCACTAAATGTTTCAACCCTGCTGCCTGCTCCCTTTGTGCTTTGTTTAATTCACAATATTTCTGCAGCAGAACTGAGTCTGCCATCAGTTTGTTTAGGGAGCAGAAGACAAAGCCAGGCTGGTGCTGGTGCTGATGAATAGGTCACTGGTGACAGCAACCCGTGCTGCAGAAGTCAGCCCCCACTGACACTGTTTTCAGCCCACTTGAATGGAAGCTCCTGGGAGTCTTTCTTTAAAGAGCCCAGGGGTGAGTGAGGCAGGGAAAGGCAAAGAAAAGGAACAGAATAATTAGAGCAATAATGCTCCAGCTTTCTCAGTTGTGAGTGGCCTTGGCTAATCGAAATGAGCAGCACCTTGGGCACCTGTAGATGTGGCAGGTGAGGAGGTTGCTCTCCTTTCCCACCGTGACTTCTGCAGTGGGGCACAGTGGCTTGCCCTGCCTCTGGGTTTTCTCTCTGTTATTGGGTTAGGTGCTGTCACCTTTAGAAACAAGACCTTCATAAGGCCTTACCCTTATTGAGTGAGGTGTAGCAATGATCAGGAAGGGAATTGATGCTGGTCTGGGCCATCCAAGGAACAAAACATCCAGTGTGCTGCAGCTCTGACTTCTCCCAGGTGAGCTGAAACTACCTCTGTGGTGACTCACTGCAAAGCCAGGATACGAGAGAGAGGTGCTGGGAATGCACATAGCCCCATCTTCCAGTGCTTCTAGAACACACATCAGTCATATTGAGATATATTCTAATTATAAAATTAGGATTTTTTTCTATCCAAAAAAACCACCCATTCTATCCAAAACCATTTTTTTCTATTAGAAAAACTATTTAGGCACAATTGGAAACAGCAGCCATCTTTGTCAGAGGATTCTGAGGCTTGAACTGTAAAGCAAAACCATTCAAGTTACAGGTACAGGAAATGATGGGTATAAGAAAGGAAAACATTGGTTGAATGGGCAAGACTGGTAAAACAGCTCTTTATTACTCAGAAAGTTTCTCAAAATGTAGGAGGCAAGTAGTTTGAACAGACTTACAACAGACATCCAGAAATAACAACAGAAATGCAAAAGAAGAGGTAGATGATGAAAAGTTTCAAATCTAACCTTTAAATGTAAAGTAATAGATTTTCTTGAAGGCTTTCAGACATTTAAATCTTTGCTCACAGATTACATAACATAAATACTTGGGGGAGACGGACTTTTACAATACAAATAGGAAATGCATTAAAAAAAAGAAAGGTGTAATTTTAACAAAGACAAAGGGAGAGAAATACCAATGCAAGAGTTCAGGGGCCAACATAAATTTGTTTCTGTTTCTGAATTACATGTAACTAAAAGTGGTCAAAAGTTGTAGAAAATACCACTGAATAATTTTTGCGATTTTTTTTTTTTCTGAATATCTCTGATTGGTCAGAAGAAAATCTAATCACACAGAATATACAAGTGTATGTGCATATTTCTTTTATACTCTGCTCCAAGTTTTACATAGGCTGTTTACTTTATGGAGTTAATTTTCATATAATTTTTTTCACATTCTGCAGAACTTTTGAGGTCTCGTAGTAAATTTCATATAGCTGACCTGTATGGCAAGGAGATTGTTATTTAGTTTGTATTTATGAAGAATACTGTCTGCTTCTTTTTTATTCAGTAGAAGTCTATTTATCTTAGCAAAACATTTAAAGACTGCGGTGAGAGGGATGTCAATAATCAGAAGAGGGAAGCCACTAGGTTTTAGAATATAGCATAGCTTCCAAATCATGTGATTTTGAGAAATTATTAATGTTTTGATGCTATGGCAGCTGTAAACAGAGTTTAAATGTGATAATTTCTAGGATGGGTTGGTTTTTCTTTGAGCCTCCTTTTCTCCAGGCTAAACACTCCCAGCTTGCTCAGCTGCTCCTCAGAGGACTTGTGCTCCAGACCCTTCTCCAGCTTCATTGCTCTTTTTTGGACTCTCTCCTGCCCCTTAATGTCCTTCTTGTAGTGAGGGACCCAGGCTGAACACATGGATGTTTATTTAGAAATTGCTTCAGGAAATATAACCTGGGTCTTAATTGCCCTCTGTGATCTGTTATAGCTGACTTGGTTTGCTTTCCCAGCTTCTGTGGTTTGTTCAATCTAGTAGGATTTTTGGGGAGTAGATGAATTTTTGCAAAATTACTCTACTTAAAAGGTTTTGAGGTCTTGAAATATCAGACATATGTTTGTATACTTTAGTACAAAATCTTCTGATTTTAGGTTCAAAAACAGATTAGAAAATGTGTAAAATTGGGGTCAAGTGTGAATAGAATGTTCCAAAGTTTTTGAAACAATATATTTGATCAAAATGATCCAACTGAGTAGCCTTCTAATTTTTAGTTATGAACACTTTAAAGATTTTAAAGTGGTTTTAATGCAGATTTGGAGCTGGATAATTATAGAACCTCAAAAAAAATTTCTTAAGTAGAAAAAACTATTTCTGTTTGATTTCTCATTATTTACACCACTGTTTTTATTATAGAATATTACCATTCTAATTAGTGGTATTTTGCACTTCTTTGCATAGCTGTAAGGCAAACACAACCTTAGAAATAAGGATAACTCTTGCAGAATTGGGACCCAATGATTTCATAGGGTTATTCATAGGGTTTTCATAACAGAAAAGAAAACAAATGCTTTAATGTATTTTCCAACATTTGATAGTTGTCTGGTTTTATCAGACTGAGTGGGAGTTGTATGACCTTTTAGTTTCACATAAGAAATATTTTGTCTTATGTTGGATTCCTTAAAATTCTCATTTAAAAAGGAGGAAATCTGAACTGCTCTTATGAACTGGAAACTAACCCAGAATTTTCACAAAATTATCACTATTGAACATTTGAAGAAAAAGTTTATTTACATGTGAAATATGAAGGCAACTTGAAAGTCTGTCTCTAAGAGCTCTTTTTGCTGCTGGCAGATCACCTACACAGTGAAAATTACTGTTCTGCTATCGGCAGGGATTAACACTCACTCCTTCCACTTTGAAATATGCTTTTTGAAGTATCCTACCAAATTAGGATACCTTGCAAGAAAACTTGGGAAAATATTCTGTTGCAGATGATGATTTTGAATTCCAGGCATTTTATCTTAAAATCCTTGATTCTGATTTCATAGTGTAATGATTATTATGTTTCCCACCCCCTGTGGCAGCTCATTGTGCTGGTAATCACATTGCAGCAGTATGAGTCTGTAGGAGTATGTGCATAGCAAAGTTTGGAGCTCCAAGACCTTGATGAGGCTCCATTGTTCACAAATATCACAAATAAATAATTTCCTCAAAGTTCTGATGTTTTTAACTGGTGCCCTTTTGACACAGAGTGCTTTCAAATCAGGTTGATTGCCTCTCCAGAAGGGGTTCCCATGGCAGTGTAGGCATAATGGGTGCTTCACCCTTTACAAGGGCATCCCTTTCCCTTTCAGGCGCTGATTGGGGTGGTACATAACATTTTGTAGAGGTCTAGACTCAGCTGGTTTATCAGTGGGCTCAACACAGCACTGAGAGAGAACAAGCACCAGCTTTGTCTGCACATCACTGATGTCCAGAGACAGCTTAGCAGAGAAGTTTGGCTGGATCTTTTTTGAAGGATAGTATTACCCCATTGCTTTCATGCAACTTACCCATGCTGCCCTCTTAATTTATATTCATAGAAGCCCCTGTTTTCATATTACAGTGGTGAAAAAACCCTAAGACAGCACTTACCTACCCAGTAGAACAGCTGAAGCATTGCATGTGCTTTTAGAAGTAACTTATCAGGCAGAAGCGAGGAGAAACCAGTACCCCATGTCCTGCACCACTAGGCACAGACTTAAATGTTCTGTAGATCAGCAGGGGTGGCTAAAAGCAAGAAAATTCTGTAAGGGAGCTATTAACAGCATGATGGGCAAAGCAGTCTGTTCTAGAGGAGCCTGCTGACCTAGAGGAGCAAAGATGAGGTTCTGCTGAAATTTAAAAGCAATGAGCTAAGGCAAAAATT
Organism: Taeniopygia guttata; assembly: GCF_048771995.1. NCBI lineage: Eukaryota > Metazoa > Chordata > Aves > Passeriformes > Estrildidae > Taeniopygia > Taeniopygia guttata. Next base: position 14,456,907 of record NC_133030.1, read on the forward strand.
TCTCTGGAATACTACATCTGTGTTTAACTGAGGGTCTGTGGATGCACAGATCCACAGCTGTAAAATTACCCAGGTATTGTGAGCATTCAGCAAACACACTTTATTACCCAAAATCTTCATTTACAGGTATGTAATAAAACTTGAGCATTAAACCAAGACTATCAAGTTGTTTTACAGAGCTCCAGAAGTGAGATAACCTTATGAGTTCCTCCATCCATCTGCACAGCACTGAGCTTCTTCCACTGGAGCTAATTTAGAAATGTTGGCAATCCTGGTCCTATTGAAAGGGTTTAATGGGCTTTCAGATGACTGTAGCATTCTTTGTGGCTGAAAATAAAATTTTCAGAAGTTAATGTTCCTAAATGCAGCCCCAGTGTGAGTTGGTGTCTCATAGAAGAAAGATGCAATGCAGTAAGAGAAATATTTTCTCCTGCTGCCCCCTTGATTTTTCACTAAGAGAAGCATAACTGTGCTGAATATGAAAGCAGTATGAATATGAATATTGCTACCAAGAACTGGACAAGTAGGGAGCTGCCAGTTTTGCATAATTTTTGCTGAAGTATAATAAAAGCACTCTGCCAGCTTATGGTATGTATCACAGGACAAGTGCTATTTTGTTAAAACAAGAAGTTGTTATTTTCATTTATCACAGTAGTTCAGGTGTGTTTTGGTCGTCCTCTGTCCTTGTCATCCTCTCAATTTGCTGACTCCATTTAATTTCATCATAAAATTTGAAGAGGCTGGTTCTTTTGTGTCACTCTTGAGTACTTCTGAAGGCTGCAGGAGTTTACTTTCTGCATTTTCAGTTCATTGAGTTGCAGATAGATGTTCTTTCTCATCTAAAACTCATCATTTTCTCATTGGAGAAAAAAAAAAGGTACATTTAGGAAATTAGTGTGTGGCTTTTTCAATTTGTTCCACATACAACTGCTCATCAACAGTACAGAAGCAAGGAATTGGCACACAGCTATGAGTGTGTGTTCAAATTAAAAGTGTACTCTGCACTTCTAGTCTGGTGCTGTGCAGAGATTACAGGAGGAAAATACTTTTATCAGGCAGCTAAAAGCATATTAATGACAGGGAAAGCTGTTGCCACCTCCTACCTTCTTTATAAGGCAGTAAACAAGGAGAGAAGCCACAGCAGAGTCACAGTGTGCAAGTTGTTCCCCTCAGTCCTGAACACTTGGCTGGCATTAATGGCCACAACTCTGGTGTCTTCACTCACCCCTCTCCTGTTTTAAGGGCAGTGAAGTGTAAGCAGTAGCCTCACAAAACACCTATGGGATGGTGTTTGAAGGAAAACTCCTTATTTGTTAATTGTAATAATATTGGGAATCACAGAAACGTTAAAATTGGCAAAAACCTTTAAGGTCATCAAATCCAACTGCTGAAGCACAGGAGGCTGAAGAATGAAGATGCAAAGTAAAAGTCTGACATTTCCCACTCAGACCCTCCAGTGATGATGGCTGGCTTTGGAGAAGGGCTTGGTTCTGAGGCAGGAAGGGTTGATTTGTAATTACCATATGATAGCTAGAACTTCAAGGTGATTACTGTGCTTTTGTAACAGGTGGCAAATAAAATGCTTTAACTTCTTTCAAAATTTTAAGGGGGGTGAAGAATTTACTTTCTCATTAAATTTTAGCCTGGGGAAGACAAAAAAATTGAACCTAAGGAAATTATTTCACTGCATGTATTTTGAGAGTAAGTTTTCCATTCTAACTCTGTGTTTCACTTCATTCTCTAAAATTCAAAAGGCAATTTTCACTTTTTTATATTTTAAAAATACTATATGCTTTGCTTTCAAATATGGCCATGGTTAGCTTTTGTGCCACACTGTGCCAGAATCTCTCAGAGAAATGTGCTCTTTATAGATTAAGATGTGCTTCCTTTTATTTTAAGCTACCATATAAACCATGAATTAAATCTCTTCCTGCCTTTCTTGCACCCCTAAAAGTGGGGATCTGGGAGTTCCAGTATGGAGCAGCCTATTGTGGCTCCTTCACTTAGGCAAAGAGGTGATGGATTCTGCCATACAAAAGGTGTAGGGTGCTCTGCAGCTGTGAGGAGAGGATCAAAACAAATCTCCTTTATCTAATGCAGAACCTATTACTGAATCAAACATGGGGATGTGAAGGGTCCAAGTGTGTTTCAATAATCTGTGTTACAAACAGATTGTAATCTGCACAATTAAGCTCCTTGGGGTTGGCAGGGCTTTGTGCAGTTGGCAGTTTTCCCCCTGAATAAAGGTCAGAAAGAGGGGAGTGAATTAAGCGATGAGTAACTTTTTAAAGGTATTCTCTAATTCTATGGAAAGTTAGAAATATTTTCTTCATTTTGCTGGTGTCTTTTGGGAAGAGTGAGTTGTGTGTCCCAATTTAAAGCCTGCCTGCTCCAGGAGTAGGGGCAGGCTGCACAATAAATCAAGGAGGCAAAGGGAATAGGAAACCTCCCTCTGTGTCCCTGTGGGTGGGACCTGAGCTGCCAGCCTGTGTGGCAAGCCCTGAGGGGTTCTGCTCATGTGGGTGCCACCTTAGAATTGCCCTTAACAGCTATCCCTGTATTCTGTGTTCAGGGAGAAATGCCTGAGACTTCACTTACTCCATCCTGGATGGATGTCCTCCTATCCAGACTGTGATTTCTCCTTAAAAATGCAGTTCTCTTTCCTGCAGGGAGATAGAGCGTGTGCAGTTCCACCCAAAGGGGTGGTGTAGGGTTTCTCTCACAGTAGGACAGCCTCTTTTCTTGATTACAATGATGAGAAAGTGTTTTCATTTAAATAGGAAAATGCTTGAATGGCTTTCTCTTCCCTCGTCCCTCTTCTTGGCATGCAAAGGCACGGTTGGGGCACTGAGTTTATCACAGGCCAAGGGGGGAATTCTCTTAGGAGCCTCTTGTTGAAATGTTGGCAAGACATCACTGAGCAGTTCTAAAGACCTCAGGAATGCCCAAAATGTCTCTGAATTTTCCCACCACACTCCTGAATGTAGTTGCCTCTTTGGCTCTGCAAACTTTGGGAGAACATCAAGGTATGTCCTCGCAGCCTCTATAGTGTGCTGATCAGCACAGGGGCAGCCCGGCAGGACAGGGAGGAAAGCTGATTGGAAAGGGAAACCACCCACGTGCTAATCTTTTTGTTTCCCATAGTTTTTCGGGCTTTTTCTTCACCAATTCTCCTCCACAAAATAAACTAAAGGGAAAGGCATTATTTGCCAGAATCTTTTCTGGGAGAGTGAGCTGGAGAAGCTGCGCTGCCTTTGCTGCACACAGATTCTCAGATCCTTCAAAAGCCTCTGTCCAGCTGCCTCGCTCTCGCTGCCGCTGTGTGGTGCGGTCTGACTTCCTTCATCTTTTGTGTGTTGCCAGTACAGTGTAAAATCAGGGGGAAACAATTTTCCTCCACTTACACTTCACCATTTTGGGGCAAATTAATTCTGCTCCCGCTTTCTTGAAGAGATTCTTGCAGAATCATGGAAGGATGCAGCAGAGGAGAGGTGGAATTCTTTTCTCTGTGTATGGAAATCAAATATGGCCTGACCAAAGCCTCCTTTTTATTCTGACCTCCTTACCCCCTGCCTTTTTTATCTTTTATGTTTTTATTTAGGTGTTAAGTATTTACTAAAGATCATTTCAAACAACAGCTTAACTTACTATTTTAACCAAAACCATAATAGAAAAATATTTTCCCTGCGTTGTTAAAATGCAACTCTATGCCTGCTCAGTTACCCACACTGTAAACAAGAATGTGCATTTGCTGTTGATATATGGAATATATTTTTTGTTAAATCAGAGAACGGTTTAAGAATTAAACTAGCAACAAGATGAGGAAAAAGCCCTCAGAGCTGTAATCAAACATCCATTCCAACAGCTGAAACATGTTATTACATCTTTCAGCTGATTTATCGTACCCAAAGAGATTTCATAATCATTCTCAGTATTAAAACAAGGGGAATAGAGGCACATTTCAATAACAATGATTGTTGTTTGGAGAATGCCAATCATGTCTAGGAGTGTTATTTACATCAGACAATATGTAGATATTGTGCCTCCAAGCCTGTTCCTGTTCGGTTTTGTTCTTTGACTTACACAAATGAATGCTAAGAAATGTTGACAAGGAGGTTCAATAGCTAAATACAATAACCGGGGTCCTGCTGACTTCCTTTGGGGAAGAGAGGAATCTTTACCACGTGTGTAATGCAAGCTGATGCAGAGATAAATGCAGCTATAAATGTCTGAGCTGTCTTTGGTGTGAAAGGTGGGGAGAAATTCAATTCGTGTACCAATTTAAATTTGTACTCACACATTAGCTATAGCTAATTTGAGAACAATTAAAAGGCAGGAATGAGAAAAGCAGATGTGGAGCAGTGGAATGTATTGCAGAGAAGCAGGTTTCACTATGTGTTATTTTCTAACACGCAGTTTTATTTTTGCTGGAGTCTGTCACAAATCCTAAAATACCATTACAGAGTTAGCAGATGGTTCCCAAGTATTCATACCTGATAAAGCCTCCTGGGTGATCAAGCACTGAAAAATCAATATATTTTTCAACTTTCAATGGCTAGCTATTCAGTTTCATTACATCTTGCTATTCCTCCATGGCTACTGTGATATGGACACTTACTTCTCCATTGCATTAAGCTCTAATCTCCGGGCCAGCTGATAGAGGCAGTTAATGAATAGCTGGAGTACCACCTCGGTATGCTTCACAATTCTTCTGATCTCAGTAGGATGTTTCGAGTACTGTGATCTTGTGCTTAGTAACACCCCAGTTCTTCCCCCTCTTTTTTTTCCACACATGCACAGACACCCCTCTCCAGCTGTCACCTTGCCGAGCTTTAAAAGGAAAATGCAGTAAATACACATTTTAGCAGAAATATTTTGCTGTGACATTTGACTCTTCTAAATAAAGAATATCAGCAAGTCACAGTAAGTCGAATCCATGCCCCTCTGGGTGACCATAGGAGCCATATTCTTAAATCTATCATTTTCAATAAAGCAACAACTGCAGATAGATCTTTAAAGGGTCCTGCTTTGGTCACCAGATTATCTACATCCCCCAAAAAATAGCTATGGTCTTTGACTGACTGGTAATGCTTTCTTTATTTTTTTCTTTTCCCTTCTCCTAACTTAAATGTGTAACATGGGAAATTTAACTAGCAGTAAACAACAAAGTGTGAGTCAGCTTTGTAATTATTACAGATACCTGACTATTGGTCTTTGTCATGCATTTTGGACTTTGTTGGGGTAGATTTCTAATGTGGGGCATCTCTTTATGCTTCAATTTGCATGGAAACTAAGTGCAAGTTAAATGCTAATGAATGCATAAAGTATGTGCCTGCACATGACCACCCTCATCAACTGGTATCCTATTTTTTTTAAATTCTCCATTAGTATTAAATATTTCACTGAATTTTACCATTGCAGTTCAAATTAGGTTGTTGTGAGGGTTTATTGTCATTGTTTTTGGACACATCAGTCCAAATCCAGTGACACAGACCAGGCGTATTTAACATATGCCCAGGCACCATGACATCGGCAAGCCTGGGGCATGCAGAAAACCTATTGAGCCTGATTAAGGCATGTCTTAAATTTCAGACTTAGGTCTTAATTCAGTCAAAAGTGCAGGAGATGAGAACCTCTTTGTTGAAAATGGAAGCATAAATACAAACCACATGAGTATTTCCTCTTTCTTAACTGCACGAAGGGCAAGAGGGAGCCCGTGTGTGCCATGGCTGCGTGGAGAAGGTGGCTGCTAATTAGGAAGGGCCCCTTACACACTCAGTGTTTGTGCCAGGCAGCTCTCAGGCACTGCTGGTCCCCAGGGACCCCTCTCTCCCAGAGCAGTTAACCCAGGAGCGGGAGGAGGCTCCACACTGGCACGGGATCCACGTGCCTGAGCAGCTGGGGCTCAGCGCTGCCGACAGCAGCGCGCTCTCCTTTGATGGTGCCCTCTGTGATGTCTGAAAACAGGAGCTGGTTGCTGGTGTGTTTCATGTGTCCAATCCTGTCCAGTGAAATGCCATGGGGCCAAACTCAGCAGGATGTCCCACGGCTCGATTCCTTGCTTTCGCCGTGCAAAAAGGGGCTTTAGATTTTTTTCTTTTAGGTTGGTGGGAATTGGCCGTTGAAGTCATTATAAATTTTTGTCTGTTCTTGATTTGGGCTGCAGGCATTCAACCTGTGCTGCCTGACTGCAGGAGCCAAATAACTTTGGAGAAAAAGACCTGTGTCGTCTGCAGGCAGTTTTATTAACATCTGAAGCACACAATTGTGCCATGTAGGACCCGAGTCCACGATAGAGCCCTTTCATTACCCTGCTACATGGCTGGATTTATGCTGGTGGAAGTCCTGGCTAAAAAAGCTTTTGAACAATGATTAATTGACCTTAACAAGTTTAAGGATGCTTATTTGCACACGGTTACGAAGTGTTGCAATATGTCACAAATGAGAGCGGCTTCTATTATAAACATAATGGCATAAACAGTGAATGCTGGTTATATTTCCTTAAAAGTTCATTGCAGGGAAATGGGGAAGCTTGAGAAGCTAAACAAATCCAGGCAATAATGGAAATGTAGCATGAAATTACTTCTGTAAACAACAGCCATTCATTATTTGAACATTTTTCATAAGAGAGTCAGCAGACGAGCGTTGATGTTAAAGGGTGCTGTATGGAGGGGGAGGAGGAAGCAGGGAGATTATGAATTTCGAAAGAAATCTTCTAGGGTTATATAGACAGATGTACATCTGTTTAGAAAAAAAAGGTATGTAAAGCACTGATTGATCCCTGAATATTAACAATCGATGCCATTTTCTTCATTAACTTCTGAGTGGAGCACAAAGAAAGGTATATTTGATTTAAGGGAAAGAGAAGGGAGCACTATTTAATGTTGATTTGGTGTAGTGAATAACCCCAGAGAGAAATGTAAATACCAGGCTGCAATAACATGACAGCACACTAATCATATTTACAAACGATATTAAATCTGTCCATTGTGCTTGCCTGGCTGCGGATTGGCCCGGCTGTAATTGTCACTGTAACCAGCGCTGGCTTGTGGGAGAATTTAACTGCAGTGATATAAGGTGAGTGCTAGGCTTATTATTACTTTATTATTACCCGGTTTATGTTTATTAAAACAATTTGTCATGCAGAACAGGAATGGGAGAATGGGAACATTAAATCGTGCTGTACTCAACCTGAAGAAATGAGTTACAATAAAATTAATGGCAGGCAGGCCACAGCTGACACTTGTAGCCGTGTGGAGCAGCTACACACTGGTTTGTTTCATTTGCTGATCGTTTCTTGTTAGGGTCACGCCATTAAACTTACATATTGAGAACTACTGAAAATCTGAGGCAATGAAGGTAAAGTTTATGAAGCAAAAGTGGGGTTTTTTTTCTGCTGCTAATGCATTCCTTTCAATTATTACAGAAATCAGGAATGCAGATTGAAAGTTTAAATCATACTGAGTTATTAAAGGCGTGTGTTGGAGTGAATGTCCTTCAATTTTACAGAGGCTTAGAGAGCTGAGAAAGAGCTGAGTTTAGGCTAAAGTGAGACCATTCTCTAAAGGCTTTGAGCAAAGAGAACAGCGAGAATAGTGGTCATGAAAGGTCTCATAACAAGTTTAATAAAAGCTGCTTTATTTTCTTTCCCTGGAACTCAAGGGGTCCTTATTTGATATCTTCAAATTTATTTCAGCCCAAATCTTCATTATTTTAAAGTAGAGGCAGGAGGCAATGACCATGGGAATAGCATTGAGCCTCTTGGAATTCAGCAAAGAGGCACAGTGACATAAACCCCTCTTGTGACACAATTACGGAAGAAATTAAAAGTGTCAGGCTCTATGTACTTTAGCTGCATAGAAGAAATCTGGCCTCCTGATGAAACATCTTTGTACATGAAAAAATAATACCCTGCCCTTGTTTCCCATTATACAACAATGTTAAGGAGTCTTCTGGGGTGATTATTAGGGATTTGGTGAAGCACAATAAATGCTGAAGATTAAATCTGAGCACTAGCAATTAGTATTGGGGGAGGAAGAGCACTTTTTTTTTTTTCCTTTTTCAAAGTATTTATTAATGAAGCTATTTAAAGAAAACCCAGCCAGCTGCTGCAGTTAGGAAATGTGAACCTTTCATTTCTAGCAGTTTTATACTTGTGCAAGTCCTACAAAGTCCATGGGGTTATTCTTGATTTATACCAGTGTGAGAAAGTAGAAGATCAGGCTGTCTCTGTGGGATTTTTTTCCCTCATTTTCCTTTTTTAAAACTAAGATAGTTTTTTTTATGTCTTGGAGAAAGCCTTCAAAGGGTGTATTGAGCCACATGTTCTCTGCCTGTGTCCCCAGTCACAAAGTCTGGGCCAAGCATCCAAGAGTTCAGCATCCAACCACTATAACAGAACACTGGAATGGGAGCTGAACTCAGGAAAATCCAGTTTGTTGAAGTGAATGAAGATATTTTAAAGACCTTCTTTTAGAAATCTGTCTTGTCCTTTTGGTTTTTCAATAAGGGGAATGGTAGATGGTTCACTCAGGAAAGTAACTTCATGTTTAGCCTCAGTGGTGAAGCTGTTGCAATCACAAAGGCTATTCCAAACCTGGGAAAAAGATATGGAACAAAAAATTCCCATATCACTTTCTCAAAAACTGATCACTTCCTTGAAATAACAGCCACTTCTCTGAGAGCACCAGTAGGTTCATTTCTGAGGATAAAAGGAGAGACCAAAGGCCCTGGCTCACAGATTATTTTCCCTGCTGAGGTCTAGTGCAATAAGAGCAATCCACTGTGGTGGCAAGCACTCATGGTGGATCTGTGTCTTGGGAACTCCGTGGCTTTTGGAGTGGCTCCTGTCTGACCTTTTGCCATGGTGCTGCAGGTGAAAATAAGAGAGAAGTGGTTGAGGGAAAGGGGAAAATCACTGAGGGGATAATTGTTTCTGTGACATCGGGCTCTGTGGCTGGTGGCCTCCCCTAAGAGCCAAAGTGAAGATGTAAGGAGGCACAGATCAGGGGCTTTGGATGCTCTAAATTTGGACAGCCAGCAGTGGTCCACACTGCTGTGGTGGGAGGTGCAGTGGGACCATGACAGACAGCAGATGCCCACAATATTGCTGGCTTTAAGTCCTTTCCTGTGCCCTCTTTTACATTCATTGAAAGAAAAATGCATTTTATTGAAACATATTGACCTCTCTCCCTTTCCAAATAGGCTTTTAAATGTTACAGCAAAGCTCTGACCCAGTATTTTTAAAAGCAGGATTTTAACATAATCTTCCATCTTAATTGGGGAGGGGGGGATTTGTAACACTCAGTAAACTTGGGGAGAAACCAGTTGGTCCTTTATTCCCTTCTGTGTAAAATTCATGAACTCTGAGCAACACAAACACTGTGAGTGTCTTGCTGAATTGCTGTGCTGATTATATGTGCAAACACCCCTTTGACATGAAGGACAAGGATAAAGTAGAGAATTTGGAGTCATATTTATCACTTGGATTATTAATAATAATAACATTTGGCATCTTTACAGCACTTTACATTTTCAAAATGCTGCATAAACATTAACTAAATGGTAGTTAAGTGCGCATAAATGATATTCAGAGCCATTACCCTCTACTCACTGTGGGTCTGCACTGAAACATGTGTGCTGCTGCTTGGTGGAAAATCTTTACTGCTCTTGTGAAGTATCAGTTTTTCCTGGAAGAACCACACTGACCATTTTTCATTTTGTTTCACATTCTTCCAAAGCCTTTTGTCCATATTATGGATTAATGGTCTGCAAAATTTCAGTTTATTGGGGAAAAAGAAGTTGTTGATTTTACTTACAGGAGCATAAAAACAAATAAAAATAAAGCAGAGAGTTCAGAAAGCAAAGTACTACTCCTAATTTATTTTTATTTAAATCACATCTTATTTTGATTTTTACCATGGCCATGCACTTTATGCTCTGTTTCCTGACTGTGGAGTCTAGTTCTGCTCTACCACGTACATTTGAATGCTGGATGTTTTTAGGGCTGCATGCTGTGGACCAATCCAGCCATTCAGAGCTACCTGATGTACTTGTGCCTGTATCAGTATTGCCAAAAAAGGTTCTACTTGTTGTCCATTCTTCAGGGTCCTTCACGATCCATTGTTTTCAAAGAAGAGATCAGTAGACGATATCAGTACTTGTCTTCTCCCTCCCCCCAGTTTGCAACTTTTTTTTTCTGTAGCCTCCTTAGTTTGTATTGCAGTAATGCTTTCTTTTTTTATATAGCTTTGGTGCCTTTGTGCCATTTCTGTTAAACAGAAAGTGGGGAACGTTTTAGGAGCATCATGCCTCTCAGTAGCTATGGCAAGTCTGTACCTGAAAACAATTTACTGTGTAACCCCATCAAAGAGGAGTGGAAATCAAGGGAAATGTCAAACAGCAGCTTTCAGGCTGTATTGCATCAACGTAATCCAGGAGCAAGCAAATAATTCCACTGTCACTTAATTAAAAGTTTTAATACCTTATGTCTTTGACCTTGTTCTTTAGCTGAACACATAAAAGCAAAATGGGTTTCTGCCTTAATCTCACTTCATGCCATTGCCCTCTGATGAGAGAATCCTCCTGGTACCTCTGATGTGTCATTGAAGCGAAGGGAAGGGCTGTGCACACTGCTTGCTCCTATCTTCTGCACGGAGCCTACCTTGACAAAGTTCCTCTTGCTATCTTTAGGCTTCTCCCTGGAGCATCTGGCACATCAGGGCAAGAGGGATCTCAGCCCCACAGCTTCATTTGGGCCTGTTAACTGTAACTACTGATGTCGTTTACAAGGATAAACCCTTAAAGCCAGGCCAAGATAGACAAAGAAAGAACACTGGAGTAATTCCCTTTGGACAGCAGAGATTGGTGTTCAAGTTATTGAAAATCTGTGTAACTCATTTTCTCTTTTGTCATACTTAAAAAATCCATGGAGTTTGGCTGAGTGCAAACAATAAGCTTTTATAGTTGCTGCCCTTGTTCATAAATGTGTAATCTTCTGGGACCATCAGAAAAGCTTTGGTACAGCAAATTAAAACTCTCTAAACTTTCCTATGTCTCCTTGGACATTTTGTAGACCTGCAAATACCACACAGTAATCAATATAATTCCTCTCCAATACTTGAAGGCAAACTGGCAGCTCCTGAGCCAGGGAGCACAGCGCAGCTTCCTCCAAGGCTCCTGCCAGGGGCCCAGAGGAATAATGTCCCAGGGAACTCAGGAGGGGCAGCTGTGTACCTGCTCTCATTTCCAAGGCTCCCAGGTACTTTCTGTCCCATCATCAACCCCCTCAATTTTGGCAGCACTGTCAGTGAGCTGTGCCCAAAGTCCATGCTGCTCTGTGGGTCACAGTGTTTCGTGATCTCCCGTTCCCTGCATGTGTCCATGGGTGCATTTTCCCTAACGAGCCAATTATACTGCAGCCAGCAGGGTGAGTTGCATACTCCCTCTCTCCTCATTGTTTTAGCATGGTTTAATAATACTCTTTTACTACATTCTTTATTTTATCTCTGAGAGAACGGTGTTATTTTTATTTGTGGCAAGGCATATGGTATTCAATTACAGAGCATTTGCTCTTTCATATCTTGTCAGTGAATAACCTTATCAGTTTAACAGCTTCGGTGAGGAATACTCAGCATGGGCCAGAGAGGGTGAGAATTATGGGTGTGTTTTTTGCCTATTGCCAAACATTTGCATTCTCTCCCCGCTTAGTGAGGATTATACCTGAGTCAAAAATTACTTTGCAACCACTGGCAAGCAGCAGCTGTAGGGTGGGGTGGCGGAAAGTTTAGTGTTTTCTACCGCTGCTTAGCTCCTGTCTTATAATTAAAGCCATCCCTGATCCCTGTGAGTGGGGAAGGGATTCCTGCAGTCGCTCATGCAAATTGGGTGTGTGCAGCAATTTGGGTGGGCAGTGCTGCTGCCTGGGTGCCCAGCTGTGCTGATAAAGCACCTAAAGATGCAGCAAGCACAGCTGGACCAGTGTCCAACCATGTTCTAGCTGCAGAATGGTACCTGTGTGTTCCTGAGCCCTGGGATAAGGTGGCAGCCTGGTGCCTCCTCATTTATGAAGCCACATGGCCTAGTGCTTTGCTGAGACAGTGAGAAAAATGGAGGGAAATTCTGCAAAGAATTTCCTGTGACTTCAATCCATATCTAATGGCTGCTTATTTTTATAAAAAGGAGCGCTCTTTTCTCAAGCGTGGCCTGTTCCAAAGCCCATTTACATCAACATTAAAGCTTGCCACTGACCTAGTGGCCTTTGGATCAGGCCCATAGCCTCCTTATCTTCTTCCATATTACTGGCACACCTTTACCTTAGGTCTTGATTTCTGTGGAGCCCTTTAGGTCAAGCTCTATCTCATTGATGTGCCTGGGCTTAAATTGATTCAGAGAGGAACTGACTGTTCTTCTAAAGAGGTGGTCATTTTTTCTTAAGCGGCTTCTATTTTTAGATAAGACTCCTTGAGGCAGCAGGCAGCCTTGTACCTGGCTGGCAGGAGTTGCAGTGTGGTTTGTGACAAACCCCTTTGGGGCACACCATGTGGCAGCTGGAATTGTACCCAAGGATACCCCACCACCTCCATCAGCAGGCTAGTATCAGGAAAAAAATCTGATTTTTTCATTCTAGAAATGAAGAAGGAAATAACAGGGTTCAAACTTGATTTAAGTTTTCAGTTGGGTATTGATGTTCAATTCAGTTGATGTTGCCTGTCTTCCTGAAAATCTTAGAAGTGCACATCTTATGTTTCCAATGGAGACTTTGTTGCTTGAATGTAAACTTTAAGCTGGTTGTCTTAAACGCTCTGTGTGTAATTACAAGATTGCTTTAACTGTTTGGGCAGACTTTCTTTAGCATCTTTTGGAGAACTTGTGTGCACAGCTTCTGGAATCCCAAGCTGGCCCTCTGCCAGGGGTGAGCTCAACAGAAAAAGCGCTGCAATTAATTTCTTCCCTTCTTCTCTCTTCTGGTTTTTCCCTTTTTTTCTCCTGCAAGTACTGTTGGGTGTGGAAGCTCTCAGCTGAATGTAATACAGATACAGGTGATGAGAGCGGGAGTCATCCTAGTCACAAACAATATTTTATAGTGTAAAATTGAGACCTAATTCTCCTTGCACAACCCTTGGGCTGTGAGGCAGTTGTAGGGTCAGGGACAGGTGTGGGGCCTTGATATGGTCCCATGGTAGGAAATGTTTGGTTTTCAAAGGCCAATTAATTTAAAATTGAGAAACTGTTGGACTCATTGCTTATGGCAGAGTTTTAATTTGCTTTGCTTTTTCTGAAAGCCAATAATTTCTCTGACGTCAGGGAGGATTAAGCACCCGTGTTCACAATTATGCTTAAGAAATGCAATATTTTTTCCTTTGGCCAAAACCCAGAGGACTCTAATGGGGGCTAAGGAGTAACATCCACTCAAGGCCAACTCTTCAATAGATGTTCACAGCAACATTTCATGTCCAAAACATTTGCTATTGGCCATTGGAAGAGAAAAGACACCTACCTGTACTCTTTTTTTTTTTTTTATTTGCTTGTTAAATTAGTCTAAATAAAGAAGGATCAAAGAAAAATTAGTATAGTGAGCACTAATGCTGGTGACAGATTTCTGTCAGTAGCTGACCTTGTGAGATGGAGTCATAGCTTAAAGTGCCTGTATGAACCTAAGAGTTGGGGCTGTTTAGTTGGGCAGTGCCATCACTTGATTATTCTGTGAGAAATTTCAGAAATACAGTTGCTTTATGAGCCCGACTTCTATGATGATAAATTTCCAAAAGCAAAAATGTGAATTTAAATTATTCGTATTCATGTGAGCGTGGTAGAGATTTTTGGAATTGCTGCGGCAAGTTATGGATGATGCATGAAATGAAAAAATCCCTGCCCAGTGCACAAGGAATACAAAAAGGGTTCTGCAGCCAGCACTGTGCTGCACTGTGCTATGGGTTGTGTGCTCTCTAGGGAGAGGGGTTTGTATTTTTTGAAAAGCACCCAGCCTTCAGGACATGCACAAAAGTAAGCAAAAGACAGAATGAAAGAAAAAAAAAAAAAAGATAAATACCCCCCCTGAAATCCAGGAGTACCTATGGTGTAAGACTGGAGCTTTTTTCCTGCATCTGCCTTTCCAGCACCCCAAAGCTGCCAAGTTCTGCATGTGTGGGGCAGATTCTCCTCACTTCAGGTCAGCTGTTCAGAAATATGTAGCTTTGTGTTGCAGAAAGAATGGGGCAAAACCTTTCCCAAGTCTGTCTTACATATCTCTCCCTGGCCCAAGGATGGCATGGGACAAATAGGAAAAAAAAAAAAAAAAAAGTCTTATCTGGGATAGCATGATCACATCCACAGTTCCTCATATAAAATAGTGTCTCATGTGCTTCTGGTCTGAAGCTGATCATAAAACAGTGGGTATCCAAAGGAAAAAAAAAAAAAAAAAAACCAACCTGAAAAATACCTGCAGATCATTTTTTCTAAATTTAATTCTAGCATTAGAATTTGCCAAATCTTCTAGTCTGCAAGAAACTAGAGTCCTTGTTCTTTCTGGGACTGCAGTCAGCATTACTGTCTTCCAGATCTGAATCTACAGTCATTTATTTAAGTGATTGAACTCTTAAGTTAAATAGATTATATCTGCAAATACTGACTGTATTCTGACTTTATCTTCCATATTTAGCATATTTTCTAATTGCCCAATGAACTATTGTACGTGTGCATGTATTCTTACCTGAATACTACGATGTGCCATATATCTTTAACTCAATCCAATCTGTTAAAGCATCTTCTGAGTTCTTTAATATCTGCTGCATTGTCCTTATTCAGTAATTTTTACACAATGTTAAGACATCTGTGTTTTCTGTTTCAGACAGACCCTATATTGGCCTTCCCATCCCACAACTTCATATCTTACTTTGCTATAAAGGGATAGTGGGACCAGATGATCAATTTAGGTCCCTTCTGACTGAACTTTCTATTCTGTCCTACTCTAGTGTGTGGCCCCCATGATGTCAAATAACATTTAGATTTTGCTTTTAGTTTTGGGTGCTTGGTATAAATGATGTGTGTGGTGTTTGCTCTCTGTTCCTGAACGCCAGTGTGTGTTTCCAGAACGTGCTAATTCTTTTCTAATCTTGAAATGCAGTTTGTTGAAAGCCTCCTGCTGTGTAAATAGATTAAGACATCTGACCAAAACCTCTGTTTTATCTTAACCTTTGCCTTCACTATACCTTTGCTTTCCAATATTCTGTTTATTAAAATACTTTTGGGTTTTTTTTCTCTCCCTCTTGTATGTTAAGCCCAGGATGATTCATTTAGGAAGGGTCGCTGCCTTCCCAACACTCACACCTCTTTGCTGAACACAAGCGTGTTTCCACACTTAGTGCAAACAGACCTGGTCATTTCTCACCTGAGAACGAAAAAGAATTAACAGACCTCATTTGTGTTTTGATGGGCATTAATAGAAGTATCATCCTAATTTTAAAATCCCATGTTTCTCCATATCTTGAGCTAGAAGGGTAATGTTGAGATTTTAATGAATAGAAAAAAACACGGTGTTGCAAACACAAGAGTGTAGTCAGGCTGAAGTCCATGAGCAGTGAGCAGTAGCAAGCAGCTACTCATGTATTACATTTATAATTGATTGCACATTGTTCTTTTACTGCTTGCTAATGTTTTCTTTTAGAAAAACACCCAAATTCTAGTAACCCTGCAAATGTTCAGGCCCTTTCTCCCAACTTTGCTTTGACCTGTCTTTTCTATCACAATGTTCTGTCTTAGTCCATCTGCTCAAGCTTCCTATCTCTGTGGATCAAGTGCACTTCTCTGATTAATGATGCTGTCTGGAACTGGTTTTATAGCCTGTTCTGGCACAGCACGCAGTAATGTGGTTCTCTTAGCCCATGTAAAAGGCTTCTGAAGCTGCTACAGCAAGGGAGCCAGACCAGTAGGTCAAAAGCAGCACCTCATCCCTATTGCACCATGATCTACCAAGCCTTCCAGCTTTAGACACCTTTCCTTTTGCTGAAGACTCATAGTTTATGCTTTTCTGTTGGTGTTTCAGGGTGAGCTTTCCCATCACGGTGATGTTGACTCCTTTTTCCTTGGAAATCAGCCTGCTGGTAGGGATGTATCATGGACAGAGAGATCTCTGGGGCTGCAAGTGCTGGGGAAGGTGCTGCCCTCACCTTGGTGGGTGGTGGCACCAAGCACCCTTTGGTGTCTGCAGGGTGGGCCGGGGCAGTGCTGTGCCACACCTATGGCTTGGTCTGCTCAGCCTGGCTCCAGTGCAGAGACTTTGCTGTGTTTGGAGAGGTGGGCACCAACTCTGATGGCACCCTCCACACCTTCTCTGCTCTGGCCAGGTCCTACCAGCTGTGTCCAGATGTGAAGTGCTCAACAGGGCTAATTTGCTTCATGTTTGCTTGTGGTCTGCTGTGTTACTACTGTCAGGTGTAAAAGCCCTCTGTCCTCTCTTGGCATCTCCCAGAGCGTGGGTCCAGCAAAGCGGCCACACCACAGCAGCACCCATGTTTACATGGGTCTCCCCAGTAAATGTGTCCCTATATTCATTATCCTCTGTGCCCTGTAACTGCTTCCTTAAAAAGGGAAAAAATATCTCCTGGAGACCTCTTGGACCCATTTTCTGTAGGAGTAATTTGCCTGTAGCTCTGCCCACCACGTTTGTCTCATCATGGTTTGCACTGTATTCTTAAAGCACTCAGAGCTCTTGAGGGTTATTTAGGAGAGCAGCCATCTCATAGCAATGCATTTCTATAGGCTGATGAAAACCCCAGCCATTAAATAGTTAATTAAAAAGTCTCCAATTAGAAACTGAATATATTTTGCAAAAAGTTACATTTGTTCTTCTCAGTGAGAAGAATAAAAAATTAAGCAATTCAAATCATTTTTGAAGTTCCATTTCTTCATTCATTAGAAGACTTAGCTTGCAAAATCCTAATTAAAAAGAACATTTTGTGTTAATGAAAATGTTCTAATTTTTTTACCTTACGAAGTTAGTTAATTTTTTTCCATAGCATTTGGAAAAAGAGGTCTCCTTAATGCCTTTGTTCAAGTTTATATTATTTGATTGCAAAATTTGTGAGACAAAAGAGAGCTAAACTCATTCTGTGGTGCCCTCCAGTTAACTGTTCAGTTGAAAAATGACCTTCATAACTAAGTCCCTTGCCTTTTCATTGATATCAAGGAGTTACAACTCTAACCTACAGTTGAGGAGGTGGCTTCAGTCTGGTAAACCATCAGAAATTGCATGAGCACCCCGTGGAGTGTAGATATTTATAGATATCTGAGAGGACTAGAGATAACTAAATAATTTGAATCTGAATTCTCAAACAGCCTAGGGCTTTTCTGCTGGCTTTCAAATCCAGCATCCTCTTGCATGAGTTTAAGTCATTAAAAGCAGAGGTTTATTTCAGTATCTAATAATTCTGCGTCTGACACAGTAACATTGCCAGTCAGAGATCACAGGAGGTGTACACAGGTTCCTACCACAGTACAACAGTGAGAAGGACAGCACTTTTTAGATGTCTTTAAATCAGCAGCACTATATATGAGGTTATGTTAACTGTGAAACACATTCATTTATGCAGCCTTAAGATTCAACGTGGAGCACTCTGCTGGTGTAAATCAGGGAGACCGTAAGTCAGTCGTGCTGAGCTGAGATATGCTCACAGAGAACCCCCGACCATTAAGGAATTCTGCCCCTTTGGTTTTGTTGCCTTCATTTTGCCACTAATCTATCTCTGTAGGGGTGGATTTTCATATTCCAAATCTCTTCATAGGCAGAAATCGCTACAAAAAATCTTTACGTTCTCACTGAAATGCAGATTGGCGGTGTAAAAATATTTTGGACTTGCTCCAAGGACTGGAAAAATATTTATTGGAGTATCAGGGAATCACAGAAGCACACAGGTAGGAAGAGTCCTCCAGAGGTGGAACAGTCTCCCCTCCCACACAGAGCATGTCTGGTGAGAACAGGTTCTCCAGAGCCATGTCCAGTGGGGTTTTCACTGCCTCCAAGGACAGACACTCCACAGTGCCTCTGCACCACCTGCTCCTGTGGTTTCCACCTTGACAGTGACAGAGCTTTTCTGAACATCCAGTTGAGTTTTCCCAGGCTGTAGCTTATGTCCATAGCCCTTGGTGTCATTGCTTTTCAGTTCCAAGGAGAGTCTGACTCCATTGTTTTGTACCATCTCGTTAGGTTGCTGCTGTAGAGAAATAACATCTCTCTTTTAATTTCTCTTCTTTGAAGTGAGCAAACCCAGTTGCTTCAGCTGCTCCTTACCTTACCTTACCTTCTCCCAGCTCTCCAGTCATCCTGGTGGCCTCTGCTTTGCTTGCTCCAATAAGTCAGGGTATTCATTTTTGGTGCAGGGGAGCCCAGGACTGGACACCAGGCTCCAGGTACAGCCTTGGCAGTGCTGGCTGAGAGGGGAATCATCACCTCCCTGGTCCTGCTGGCTCCATCCCTGCAGACACAGGCCAGAGCAGAGCTGGCTGCTCTGTGCAGCCCTGTGGGCCACCAGCTGTGTTGGCTGTAAGGGACACTGCTCACTCCTCTCTGCAGGCTGTCCACCAGGCCTTCAGCTAATTTTTCTCAAAAGTATTCATTTCTATCCCTTTGGCCCCCAGCCTGCACTGGTGCATGGGCTTCTTCCACCCCAGCTGCAGGAATACTTGGGCTTTGGTATTGATTCCAGTAAACGAGATCTTCTACTTTGAACTAAGAGGTACTGTTGGAGGTGCTTATAGTAAGAAGAGGCAAAAAGCCCTCTTCAACCCCTTCTGTCAGTGCTGAGGACCTGCTAATATTTAAAAGTGAGCACCTTTCTGCTATACTTTGTGCTTATTATTTGCTTTTTCCTGGTACTTCAGTGGTCAACTTTCCCCCACACCACTGCCTGTGAAAATTAAGTGCTGCACTGGCGCGCTCAGATTTTCAAACAGGACACGCACATCAAACTGTGGGTCGGGGCAATACATCTGCAGATCAGGCTTCAGATGCAAAGTGTCAGAAAAGCACTGGAGACTCCTCTCCATCGACCTACACAGGGAAAGAATTACACTATAAAACTGAGTCTCATTTAAAGTAATGATCAAATCTGAGGAAATGGCAATTTGTATGCAGACACTCCACAAGCCGAAAAAGAAGCTGAATTCATGGGTGAATTATTTGCTGCCAATTATTCTCTCAGCTCTAATATTGAGTTTTAAATATTTAGTTAGATCCACTTCCAACCTAGGATTTTGGTTTTCATTTAACATCATGACTGACTATATATGTGTATGTATACATGACATATGTTATTTCACTGCATCTCCTTTGAATGTACTTGAACAGTAATGTGAATGACCTACCTCCTTTTTTGGTAGGTTTTTGGACAAGGTGTAACACTTTTCCCAGTGGGTTTTGGTAGCTGCCTGAGTACCTCTTTGATCTGAAAGTGACCCTGCCGTGTTGAAATGTGGGCTTGGCTAACTTCATGGCAGGACTCTTGGAGAATTACAAGATGGCTGTAAAGATGCACTAACCCTTTTCAGGGCCTAAATTAAGCTTTAAATCAAAGCTAACTAGAATGCCACCAAAGCTTTTCCATTAAGACTGGCTTACACACCCTTGCACTGTGATGCACAGAAAACATCATAAATTTTGAACCCAGACTGAAACCCTAAAGCTCTTGTCTTTACTTTCAAAGTTCATTAAATGCTTCTTCACTACCAGTGAGCAAGCCAGTGTTTGTGTGAATTGCTTTTTGAGTGTGAAGGCAAATGCTGACCTAGAAGGCAATTGGCCCTGGACAAGTATCACCAGAATCTGAATCTCAGTTCTAGTCCAGAATTTTAGTTATCAGAATGCAGGAAGTGCTATCATTTTAAGGCTAAAAAAGCTCTGCAAGCATTCAAGGGGTCACTTTCTGTTAGAATAAAGTCTTCTTTGTGATTGATGCACACAGAGTGTGGCACCTTGAAGACAGGCCATCACTGCCTGTTTCCTTATATAGCAATTTAAATGTTGTTGTACTTAAAAGCAAGGACTTCTGTGGTTTGTAAACCAAATATGTGGAAAAAACAGATTTTTCTTTTCTTCAGTCTATTTTATTCTTCACTGAAGTTAGTAAGTAGCATGGAGCTTCACAAGCAATGAAGTAGACCAATCTCTCTCCTGAACATAAAGGTTCTTCACCCAGAGAGTGGTTGGGCACTGGAAAAGCTCCCCAGGGCAGTGGCCACAGCACCAAGCCCAGCAGAGCTCAGGAAGTGTTTGGACAATGCCCTCAGGCACAGGCTGTGACTCCTGGGTTTGGTGCTGTGCAGGGCCAGGAGTTGGACTCCATGATCCTTGTGAGTCCCTTTCCAACTCAGTTTATTCTGTGATTCCTTGATAAGATCTGCCTACTCATAAATGAGCACTTGAGCAGGGTGTGAGGAGGGAGGAAGGTTTACACCTATCAGCAGCCTGGGGCGCTATCTGCATGTGAACTTTGGCACCAGTTCACAGTGACTTTTCAGAATGAAACTGGTCAAGGAGCTGAGAAAAGAGTCAGAGCTGGCATTTGCAAGGGAAAGGAGAGGGGATTCAGCCAGGACCCCTGGCGAGATGGGGGAGGATAGGGCAGCACATCTGAGCTCCCTGCTCCCAGAGGATAAGGGGGCCTGACTCACTGGTGAAAATCCTTATCAATAACGGCTCAGGCTGAGTTTTGATGCAGAATTCCCTGGAACTCCATGCACTCCCGTTCAGAACCGTGGGTGTTATAGCATCACTGTGAAATACCCTGGTGAACCAGTCCATCCTGCTGCCAATGGCTGGCTTTAAAGCTAGGGCAGGAGAGGAAAGAATTGCTAACGCTCCAAGGAACAGCTTGTCAGCTTGAGGGCCTTGTATGTGCCAGCTGGAATCATGCTCAAGTCTGGATTTGATCCACTAATGAAACATCATCCTCCAAAAACTACTGGCTGAAGGTGGCAGACCTCTGGAGACCTGCAGGGTTGATTGGAAAGTTGACTCTCTTTTAACCATATGCTCGTGTGCATGTCAGTTATGAAAATGAGTCAGATTTTCAAGTTTTCAATTAAAAATAAAAAACATTAGGGAAAGCTTTGGCAAAATACCTGCAATTTTCCCTCCCCATTGCCATCCCCTTAGTGTAATGGAAACAGTTTTGTTGATTTGAATGGGCTCTAGGGCTTTAATCCTGTCTTGGCTTTGCCAAGGCCAATGTATTGCCTCCTGTGGCTCCTGCATTTAGTGAAATGTTTAAGAGTGGAAGAATGTGACATTTTAAGAAAGAAAGCTGATGGAATCTATGAATTTTCTGAAAAGTCTGGGGTCAGTTCCTATGTGATGACAGTTCTGGACTGAAGCAGACATAACACTTTTTCCTTCCACTTGGGGGAAAAGACATAGTTCAAAATCCATTACTCTGTCTCTAACGTAATAGAGAAGTGTGTCTCAGCAGCAAGCTGGTTTCTGAGCTATGGAACAGAGGAAGAGTTTTCCCCTGGAACTCACAGGACAGTGAGAGTGTGCATTGGGTAGCCTCCAGAAGATCCCTTCTACAGCAGACTTGCAAAGGGATATACCCTTTCCTCCCTCAGTTCTCCACTCTTTTCTCGTATAAATATTTAAATAATTATTTTTAGAGCTCTGGGAAACCTTTATCAATTGCCTCTATAAGAATCTGTTCTATTAGCTGAGAAACTTTTTACCATTATAGAGGCTTTTCACCACTTTCTATTTCATTAGCATTCATTTTCTTCAGACATATGACAGACTACCCACTGGAAATGTAGGCATCTGGGAACAGAAAGCTAAAAGCTGAGGTTTGCTTCAGTGCTTGCCAGCCCACAGAATTGTATTACCTAACCTACCTTTACCTAAATCACAGAAAAATGACAAACCTTTTGATGCATGTAAAAAAACCCCTGAAACAGAGTAAAACTGCAAGCTTGACTGATGCAAACTGACATAAAGCATCACAATGGTGTGCATCAGAGACAGATGCTTTATCCAGCTCCAGTTTAGTTGCATTTTTGCAGAGTGCATTTCTGATTGGTTAAACGTAGCTCTTGTAAAAAGATTTGGGTCTGGAGTTCAAGCTCAAATCTCCACGAGTAATGGACGAGCTGATGGCATTATTCTCACAGGTGGAAATGGAGAATGCAAATTTTAGGAGCAGCACATCTGTTCTCTTGGCTAATCAGGTATGAGTTCTACAGGAATGACCACATTAGCAACCTTGGTGTCATAACTGGAGGGACACAAATCAACAGGGCTGTGTGTGCTAATGTTGAGGAATTTCAAAATCTGAGCTGGAGCTTCACACAGACCTGGCTTCTGTTCATGCAGTCTGTTACAAGGTCCTAGAACCAAAAATTTTCTCAGACGAAGGACTGTAGTGGGAGGCAGTCCTGGTCCCACTGTCAGGTAATGCAAAAAGAAAGAGCTTTGATGTGGTTTTGGTAGAAAGTGGTCCAAGCAAGAGTGAGGTACTTTTCTGTAGCTGAATGACCCAAGTGGCTCTTGCTTCCTGTGCAAGAAACTCCCATGAAAGGAAGTCACTAAGTCATTAGTGATTTCTGGGAGGGAACCACATAGGTTGCTTTTGTTCATGCTGTTCATCAAACAAATAATCAGAACTTTTGTGTTAATGTCTTGTTACCTAAGTAGGCAAGGGATGAGAAGAAACACAGCAGAGTGACTGAGCCCAGATCGCTGTCAGGAAGGTGGAGATTTCAAGCTTGCTGGCTAGATGGATGAAATAGCCTGTCCTCATGCTGCTCCATTGGTAGAGATGTATGGACATCCCTTGTAGTAAGTTGTCAGCTCTTTTGGTTTTCCTTCTCTTGCAAAAACCCAGATGGGAGACAAAAGTAGAAGTTGCACAGTCTCATGTGCAACCTGAAGCCTTCTGTTCTGTGACATGTTCCAGGCTGTCAAGAGGGTGTCATTTGTCAGATGTGTACCCTGGATATTCCCTCTCACACACGGGTGGAAATTGCATGGCCTGAATGCAAACACTTCAGAAACCTTCTGAGATGTCAGTTTTGGATGTGTTTTGATTTTAACACCTTGCCCTGATGAAGTACAGGGACATTCAGAGTGTAGTGTCTGCTATCAGCCCCTTAGGACGACAACCCAGTACCACACCCCGTATCTAAAACAAGCCTATGCAAAGTTATTAACCAAAAATCTGGCAATTTGTCAATGGTTTAGTATACCTGGAGTGATGTCCCAGATACTTCCTTAGCACATGCTGGTTTTGATAGTACAAACTTCTTATAATTAACACCCAGTTTTATTTACCCAGCAAATTTTGTATCTATTCATCAGAAGTTCATACATTACATTTTCACAAAGAACCATGCACAGAACTTTGACACTACATTGCATAGAGTGTTTTAATTTTCCAGGTGTTGTTATATTCTTTTGTCCATAGCTTTGTTGTTGTCCTACATGACCAATTCAGGAGATTTATTCCTGTTCACAAAGAGAACTGTAGCTCTTATAAGCAACTCTTCAGCATTCCATAGGAGGACACTGCCTATCTCTTTTATCCAGCCCCATCCATGGCTGTCCAGCCTCTTGCAGAGAGCTCTGAGCTTGTTAGCACCCTGTAAATACAAATGGATGTGTTAGCTGGTGCTATACTCAGCTTTCTGGTGGAAATTTAAACCCTTTTCCTGTTTAGTTCTGCATGGCATACTGAAGGAAAAAGTATCCCCAAGTTCTTTTTGTTTTAATTGTATCCCTTCAGCCGGCTAGCATTTTATTCTGCAGATGCTCACGCTGTCCTTTGCTGTGTGGAGATGTATCAGTATATTGTTTCATGTCGCCCTAGACCAAATAAATTTAACTTACTCTGTGTTAGAACTTCTAAGTCAGGAGACTACATCAGACACTTAAATCTGTTACTATGCAGGAAAGCAGAGATGATTTACCAGATTATAAAAGGAAGCATGTGTTCCTGTAATAGGACATTCTTTCCTGAACTGAGCCTGATAAAGTATCTTTTCACATGTTGTTGTACCCATGTGACAAACCTGAATTTTGTACAGAGTGTAACATCATTTTCAGGATAAGAAGGTCTCTTTTTAATCTCTTTTAATTCTGTATCTGAAAAATGGTTCTATTAACCTCTAGTTACTACAGAATAATAACTCTGTGGTCTGATGATCTTCTGCAAAGGTGTGATATCCTCTGAAGAAATGCAACGTGCTAGACAGAACAATAGAAGTCTGGTTTTAACTCTTCATCTAATAGTTTTGGACACCTGTATATAAACCACTCTTTATGTTGCATTCCTCATAAGGTTGTTTAGATATTAAAAAATTTTGAGCACCTTTGTCAAACTTTACATGTGCACAGAATTTCCCCATCCAGAGACCTTCTTTATCCCAAGCCCCAAGCAATGCAGTGAAATCTGAACATCACAGCCATTAAAATCTATAGAATGTGGCTATGTAGCAAGAGGGTCAAAGATAAAATAGCCACCAGAAGCTGTGGAAGAGTATTCCAATATTCTGGGGCACTCCCATTATTGGAAAACTAAAATGGCAAATAAATTCAATGGCAATATAGTCAAATGCTCACTGGAAAATGGGAGCCCTGACAATATCTACACACCAAACTGCCTTAGATAAAGCAAGGGCAAATGAGTTTTTACTACTCAGAAGAAATTTTGTGGAGTTGCAGTGATTAGCTCTCTAAAAATAGCTAGTTATTGCTCAGCAGCAGCTGGGAAAGCAAGGAGAATTTTCCAAATTATTAAGCAAAGAGAGAGAAAACAGAGGAGAAAATATTTATTCCATGGCACAAATTAGTGGCATGGCAACGTTTCAGGGGCACTCTGTAGTTTTCCTCACCCATCTCAAAGGGATGAGTGGGAGCCAGCAGAGCGTGTGCAGCCCTGCATCCTGCACCCTCCCTTGTTCCATACATGCCCATACAGACAAATTATTGCCAAATGGCTGCCCCACAGGGCCTGCAAATACCCTGCAAGATGCCTCCAGTCAGCAGCTCCACAGCAGTGTGGGGTGGCTTTGGGCTTCTGTGCAGGACCAGCCTCTGCAGGCTTCCTCAGAGTGTCCCACAGGGCTGGACATCTGCCCCTGGGGATGGCAGCAGCTCCATTGCTTGCAAGAATTCATCGGGGAATGGAGAACAGCCTTGCACAGGTGTGCCAGGTGTGCCATACCTTCCATCAGCTGCTCCCAGAGACACAGTGACCATCCCTGTAGAGTCAGGAGATCATCTCCTGTAAGTGAATCCTTCCGTATAGGGCCAAGACTCCGTCTCACCCAGGGACCCATTCCCTCATGTCAAACCCTGACCCTCCATTTTGAGCAGAAATGGACATGGGCCTGAATAGGCTGCAGGTTGTCTAAAAATACTTAACCTGGATTTAAGGTCTGGCTCAGAAAGGTGTTTGAATTTTTGGTTTTAAGATACTGAGATGGCATAGCATCATTCTGGTATCATTTCCTAAGAGCTGGCCACCATGAGAGAGAGGATACTGTGTTAATTGGATTTGCTGTTTGATCTAACATGGCAGCTCTTCTGCCTTTAGCAACAAAGGAGGAATCAGCTTCTTAGATTTCCACTGCATGTTTATACAGCCTGTTGACATTTTCTTCATCATCCGCTGTCCCATGATTTTGTTTCAAAAGAAGGGCAGGGCTGTGGTTACAGACAGGCAGGAATCTGTACATCTGTGGTCTCTCAGAAGGTTTATGATGTCATATGGCAGTGTGTGGCTTCGGTTCAGTCATCTGTGTCTTGACCCAGTGCCTGAAAAATTGATGGGAGTCCTCTCTGTGATATGAAAAAGCCCAGCTCTTTGGCCTGCTTCAAAGCAGTGGGAGTTATTCCATCCATCTCAAATGGATATGGCCTGCAACTTCAAACTGGGCAATGGTAGCTCTTAAACACTTTACAATTATGTTGTGAGGCTTAATTAATTGAAAGGAATTAATGGAAAGGAATTTAAATGGAAGGGGGAGACATAAGTGAATAATTTGATTGAGGGGAAGTATCTTTTAGTGCAATTTTGAACTAAAAGGGTCTGAAATGCCTTCATGCTGCTGAAAAATGCTGAAGGGTTAAAATGACCTAATTCAACATCAACTAATACACTCCAATATACATTAAAGCAAGTAGATTATTTTTTAAACAGTGCTATCCTGCTAAGTGATGCACTGTGCTCAATGATAGACTGGTTAAAGCTGTAAATGTCATTGTTAAAATGAGTATCTTTAACAGCTAATATCTATTAAAATGAAGCACTTAGGCATCAGAAAAGACAGTTTTAAACTGTTAGGTTCCCTAAATTATTTTTGTACAATCACAATGAGACTCTTGGGGATTAGGTGGCAGAATGGGTTAACATTACTTTTTTGGATGAGAGATGTGCCATCAAATCCTGCTTAAAAATACAAATGAGCTGGGACTGCTATTCTTCAGGTGATCCAGCATGTGTGTTTCTAAAATATATTTTAATACAATTGATTGTGATTTGCAGTAGAATTAGATAAGGACTTTGCCTGCTGCTACCATGATTTTAGTAAAGATAGATTAGGGCTTGGGTTCACAATTTGGATTGTTCCTTTGATGAGCTGACAAAGGGATTTTATCCTTTTTACAGCTCCATTTTCTTACAACAGCATCTTGGTACACAGTTACAGCAGGTGTTGTAAAGGGTTAAACTCAGCACGTGAGAAAAAGGCTTGTCAAAGCAAGTGCTTTCGTGTAGTAAAAATGAGGAATAAGTAGGTGCCCAGCAGTACATGCAGGTGAGGGGAAACTGAGCTGTAAAGAAGCAGGTTCCAATATACTTGAATTGAAACTCTCCAACTGGCTTGTCACCACGTGTTTGCTGTAACTCATCTGAAATTGCATTTTGGTCCACAGGCCTGTGTGTAACCTTGCACTTGAAAAGTTGTGCATTTATCTTAAAAAGGAGATATGTTACTGCTTTTTTTTTTTTTTTTTTTTTTTTCCTTTCTTCTCTGTTATTAAACACCCATAGGTGAGATATGCAGTCCCAAGCATTTGTTCTCCCTCATGAAGATGAGGGAATAATTCATATGTATTTCCTCCTTGAGTAATTCCTTAGTTCACAAGACCCCAGAAAGCTTACCTTGAGACACACTAACTGTTAAGAACTTTATGGAAAGCTTTTCTGCATGGGTTGATCACAAATCCTTAAAACATTCCATGGATGTGATGCTATATGTGGCAGGACCTGTCCTTCAGTGCACTCATTTTTTTTGTATTGTAACCTTCCTCTTTTGGTGCATGTATCAGGCTATTGCTGTTTTGTCTTTTGGTACAGATGGAAGGTGTCCCAACAGGGGAAAAAAAAAAAAAAAAAAAGCATTCTGCTTCATTGCCATAAGGAAATCTTTGTTTTCATGAATTCTTTGTTTTAAAAAACAAAAAACAAAACAAAAAACAAAAAAACAGAGTTTTTTTGTTTCCAAAGACAAGCTAAAGACAGCTTATTTTGTACAGGAGAACCTTAGCAAAGGGGGAGTGCCAGAACACAACTGGTGTCCTGCTCTTTCCAACAACAGCTCTTTGTCTCCCAATGCTGTACACACATGCTAAGAGAAATTACTCTTGTTTTGGAATGAAGCGATCCAGAATTTTCTTTTGTGCATCTTTCTCCCTAGGATTGTGTAGTTGCCAGCAATATGATGAGTAGGTAACATCTTGACATGCAGAACCAGATTTTTGAGAAAAGTAGCAACTAATAGCAAGGTTGGCTTAAGCAAAATTTGTTCTAATGCTTGTTTTCCATAAAAATCTCATTTAAAACCTTCTTAAACACTTGCATGCCAGATGATGGGTAATGTTTTTTTGCATTCTGCCAGGGACCAGTGCAATGTGGCTCTGATGTACTTTGTATGTAGCTCTGCTGAAAGGAAGGAATCCAACCTTCTGCAGTGACTCTTCAATGGAAAAAGCTAAAAACCAATATATAAACCCAGAAATTTCTGCCATAGAGCTGTTAAATATAGTTGTGGTTACTATTTCATAGTAAAAATTAATTATTTCAGGAAAATGTGACACAGCATGGGGGTAACTCACAGCACTGCTGCCCTTTTTCTCTGGCATGGGAAAGCTGGAGAATCAAAAATGTCAGGTTGTGTCTTTCCAAGCATAGAAAGACAAGGTTGTTTGCAGAATTAAAAATAACTGCCAACATAGCAGTGGCACTTCTGGGTATCTCCATACAAATGAACATAGTGACAGTGTATTACGCTAATTCAAATTGCAAGAATAAATTATTTTCCTATAAATACTGCATCAAATGATACATTTAGACACAACTTGGCAGTATCTTAGAGCTCTGAATAAGTGGTAGCCCACACTGCAGTTTCTTTTAAGCACCCATTTTAGTATGTCAGAATAAGTTTTCTGGCTAATATAAAATTATTTGTATTTCACATCCTTAATTGATGCTTTTAATTACTCTTCATATAGTTTAATAATTTTCATATAGAAAACTGCTTTCTGTGCAGTAAGCTGAATCTCCAATCTGCAGCAAAACTTGCTTGAGTCAGGTTTTTGCCAGGCTCTGTGTACCAGCCCCAAATACTAAATTATGTTGGCACTCTTACAGTAATCAAGGGAATAATTGTGAAGGCGAAGTTTGTTGTAAGAAAACCAAATTAGGAGGGCAAAACAACATCACTTAAGAGAAATATTTAGCATGAACTAATCTTTTTGGTCTTTTTCCTCCTACACTAAGGACTGTTTAACCATGGAATATAATTACTTAAAATGTACTGGACTTTATCCTGTGTAGATTTGTCTTCTGCTTTATTAGAATGCTAAAAGGCCAGTCTTCAAAGAATAAGCAAATTAAAGCTCTGTCTTGCTGTTTACAATGCTGGGGTCAGATCAGTGGTATCTACCAGCATTAGTTTGAAGCAGCCATGAACTCCATTTAGTAATCCAAGAATTAATGTCTATTTAAATTTACAAGAGTCTTTTCAGTGACTCTTTGGTCACTCATCAGCCTGTGTCAGAGTCAGGTATCTCCCCTGTGCCAGCTCCCTTTACTCTCCAAAATATATATCCCCATTGGACTTCATCAGGAACAGCACTGGTCCTGCTGAACCATCAGAGTACTGGCTGGGTGTCCTGTCATATTTTGTGATATTGCACTTCCAGTGGGAGTTCAAGTTTCTTTAGGCCTTCTGCACAGTGATGAGGCCAAAATTGCTCTCCTGAAGCAGCAGAATAGAGGGCTGATAGCATTTGAGTGCTGTGGAGGGGCTTGGCAGGCTGGAGCCCACGGCTATTTGTATGAATGACTTTGTTTCTGCTTCCTTCACAGAGGTTCCTCACACCTCCTTTTCACTGGCATGTCATAGGTATTTCCTCCCTTTCCCTTCTGTTACTTCTCTGCTCCGTGACAAACAGACTCAACTCACCCTATCTAAGGGAGAAAAAATGGTTTTTTAAAGTGAGTTCTTCCCCCAGAGCTAGGACTATCCTTAGGTCCTGCTGGATCAGAGTGCAAAATTCCCCCTCTTGCTAAGATGGGTGAGGCTCTTCAGGCTGTCTCATGTGGCTTTTCTGCCAACCATTGGAGTCAACCTGAGCTGGGAGGTGTCCATACACTTTGCAGTTGTCAACCTCTTGTGATTTTTATCACAGGGCTGTAATGGAGAGGTTCTAGAACTTCAGGTCTTGGAAACAAGAGATTTCATTAAAGACTTTGCTTGTATGTGTGAATAAATAAAAGTGCCCAAGGAGCTCAGAAGATAGAAACGAAAGGGAGAAAGCTGTTGTGTTACTATTATTTCAAAATATAATAATTTTAAAGACAACTTTTTTTTTTTTTTTTTTTTTTTTTTTTTTTTTTTTTTTTTAGACTCTTGGGTGACTATTTTGGACCATGTGTGGTTGGCAAGACTGTGTTTTGAAAAATCCAGAACTGTTCAGATGATTGCGTGGATTCATTTCAGCTGCTATGTGCAAAATCGCTTCCTGCTCAGGCTTTTTCACATTATTGGTATTACCTCTTATTCTTAGCCAGGCCAAATATACAATGAAAATGGCCTTTGTTTCTTTATTGCAATGCTTAAACTTCCTGTCCAATCCAAAGAAGTACAGGAAAATAAACAAACAAAAAACGGGATCAAATTTAAATGCACAGCATGCTTGCAGCTTTGGGTCTGCTGTCTCTGCATTGCACTTTTAAATGTAAAAAGCATTATTCCTGCCGGGATGGGGGGTATGGCCAAGAGGGGAACCAAGACAGGGATACTCTGCTTTCTATCTCCTGCACAGATTTTATTGCGTGTTTGCTCTTTCATTATTGTTTTCTTTAGTCTAAAATAAAGATAAACTAGACAGAAACAAAGTGGCCAGGCGCCACTGCACAATTATAATTAATTCACTGTTAATGTTTCAGACATTGTAACAGAGTACATTGGAATTGCTGGGGTGGGGTGAGATTAGTTTGAGCTCTTCGTGTACAAACTACAGGAGAGTCACATTAAATACCCACTCTAATTAATGTTTTCAGAATGAGCACCAAAGGGAATAGTATGGCTTGACAGTGACAGAAAAGTTGGTTTGTACTTCTGCTTCCAAATTTCCACTGTGTTCTCACCTTGAAAGGTGAGGATTTGAGAACATATTGAGGCATGACCTCAGAGCAGAATGTGCACAGCCCATTCCTAAACCTTGCTTCACCATATTGTAGGATCAGCTTGGAAAGGAGGATGCAGCTAAGCTCAGACTCAAATCTGGGTGTCTGTAGGCACAGGAACATTCATGATCTGATCAGGTCTGCAGAAGTTCTGGGAGTCAAAGGCTTCATTTTGTCAAGAACAAAATGGCTCAAGAACCCAAAAGACCAGATTCTGCAGATTTTTCAGCCAAATTGTAGAAAGCAAAGCTGGTTTCTTCCCAAAATTTGGAGATATCCAGGATCTATTAAACTGAAGAGCACTTAATGTAAAGAAGAGGTCTCAACGATTAGACTATTTTAACAGTAACAGGAATTAAGTAGTTTTTGTACCTCCAAAAATATCTCTATTCATAATTTTTTCTGCTTCCAGTATTCCCTGTGGGAGAGGAAAGTCGTGATAATTGTGATCGGATACATAATGATACGTGGTATTTATTACAAACCTTCTTAACTTTAAGTAAGGCTTCCTGTGGGTATTGAGTCAGAATGTTCAGGCCGAGCTTCCAGCACTGTGTATCTGGGCTGTGTGTCACTCCAGCTCTTTGTGTTTAAGCTCTGTGTCTGAGGTGTAAAAGAACCCTTTGTATGCTGAGCCTGAAGGCAGCTGAAAGTGTGTCTCTGCTGGCTGGATGTTGCCATTAAATATAGTTTATACTATATCAACATTTATGCAAGGTGACAAAATCCACATTACATTTCTGGTGAAACCTGGTCCGCTGTAGAACATTATTATTAGTACTTATTAGTACTACATTTTTCACCATGGATGTAGCCTGACTACCCTAGTTTATGGCCATCTGGTCTCCAGTGAAGAGCAGCCCATATGACCAAAATGCAGCTTCCCTGGGTCAACTAACACATCCATGCTGTGACTTAAAGAAGAGGACACAGTCCTCTGTAAAAAGCCATCAGCACCTCCAAGGGAACTTTGAGAGGAGGGGGGTGCCCTTCCCCTGCCCCTCGTACAACACACCCAGCAGGGCCAGTCATGGTATTGTTTATTCATTGGTGTTTGGTAATGGTAATGTTCATTTCATTTAGGATTTGATTTGTTTACGAACTAATAAATATGATTTATAAAAAGTGCGTGTGGCTCACTAATTACTGCACATATGGCGTTTTCATTTTGTAAAACTGGCATTTGCTTTCTATTATGATTATGTCTCTGTTCACCAGTGCTAATTAGTTTGATTAGACAGATAACTTTAACCATTATTAGGACTAGATTAGGAGAACTTTGCATACAGGGGAATGCAGGGAGGAAGGGTTCATCACCAGTGAAGATAGGTCAGCAACACAGAGAGTGTTCCTCATTAAATATTTTAAAATTAGTTTTTGTTTTGTTTTCCACATAGAAGAACTGAGAAGCATTCACATTTAGCTACTTACAAAAATCCAATTAAACACAGTTGTTTAGCATGAATTTGTTAATCAGAGTTAATCTTTCCAATGAATGCATAATTTGGAATCTGTGTCTAAAATGTTCATTTAAGGATAAGCATATTACAGACAAATAAAATATAAAATGAGATTCTCTTCCTTGGAATTGACTCTCAATATGGAGCAATATTGACTGTTTTGAGTTGATTCTCCTGCAGGCTGAGGGACAGAAGTGAAATTGGATAAAGACTAAGAAATGCCACATGAAAGACAATGCCACCCAGAGAGGGACATTTTTTTTCCCAAGATTCTCTGAAAATTGTTGAATAGTGTCACCTGAGCCCTTCAGAATGCAAATAAAGAAAGAGAAACCCCTATTTATTATCCATTTTAGGATAAAAATAATTATTTAGGTCTGCAGAAGTTTGATATTATTTTATTTCTTCAAATGGATCCTCTATCCTGAAAATGACAGGCAAGTTTTCTTTACCAATATATTAGAAATTATCTTAGTGCACTAGGAGACTAAGTAGGATGTGAAATGCCTCCTTTAGAAAGGAGACTGATGCTCAAATTAGGTAACTGTGGTTGCTTGTTTCTTTAAGATGGTCACTCATTTGACTTGGATGATTCCCCCACATTCATCCAGTTTCTGGGTAATTAATTGGTTTGGTAGCAGAATGAGGACGGTGCCCTGCTTTGGATGCAGTCCTGCTGCATCTACTGGGTCTCTCCTCACTGTGCTCATGTACCACAGCCATTTGTGAGTAGCCCTTTTGGTTTGGTTTTTTTTTTTTTTTTTTTGTCTTCAAAGCAATTTATAAAGGAACAGAAAAGTTCTTTCCCATCTGAAGAGAATTGTGGGACTATTGAAAAAGACACAAATCTGCTATTGAAGGGCGAACACACAGAGAAGCAGTAAAGTAGATTGTTGTGGTATTTACTCTCTCCTTGGCTCTTCTGGAGGATGCCTCCTGCCATGCCTTTCAAAGAAAACCCCAGACAATTTAAATGTCAAAGTCTCAAATTTCAACATGCATCATTATTGTTGGAAGCATTTGCTCCAGGAAAAGTTTCAAAATTGCCATTTCTATAGCTTAAAAGAATGTGAACAGGATGGCCAGATTCTGAGATGGTATAAATTGGCAGAGGTTTGTTATTTCAATGTGGTTATCCTGTTTTACACCAACTGAAAATCTGGCCCTGGAGAATGAATATTTATGCCATGCCAGAGAGGTTTGAAAACCCTTTTTTAAAAATGAGAATGAATAAAGAAAGAGCTGGGATATGCTCTGTGCTGATGAACCCAAAGCCAAATGTGACCTCCCCTTGACCTTTTATGCATTTAAGTTGAAAATGGCCATTTTGATACATTCCACTGGAGCTTAAAATGCCTATATTTCAATTCCAAAGGTCAAGCTCTCTTCTGAGTGTACTGTATGACCCAGCCTTGGCTGCTCCCCATTGATGTTGCCTGACTGTACTTCTTATTTGCCATTGACTGTTTATGGTTTTTCTAGCTAATATAGGTGAAAGATATAATTCAAATGATTTTGAGCTCTGTGTCAGTTCTGATTCTGATTATGTCCCCTGTGCTTGGTGCAGTGTTAGGGGCTCCATACTCATTAAATGTCCAGGAAATTTCAGATTACTGTGTTAAGTATACCTTAATCAATGCATTTATCTTTGATTAATCTATTTAAAAATTCCACTCAAGCATTTTTTGAAGTTTTCTTTTATCACTACGTGTCTCATATTGCTGAATTAAGTAAATTTTCTTCACCCCTTCTGTTTTCTGTTTTCCCTTTTGAGGGTTTTGGATACTTTTTCTTTTCAAATTCCCAAAGTGAAAAGGAACTTTTTCCAGGAAATTATGTTTAATGCATGTTTCAAAGTACATCTCCACATCTTCAGTGGATGTTAGCACAGCCCCACTGGGATGAAGGGACAGGAACTGGCACTGTTTTGAATCTTCCTGAAATTTTGCATCACTGGAGCTATGTCGATTTATACCATCGGTGGTCTGGTCCAAATTGAAAAGGTAGTCAGACTTTTGTGGCTAACAAGTCACATATTTGCCTACCTTCCTCTGGACTTGAAACAGCCATGAAACAGTGGATGGTTCCCAGAAAAGGGTATAAATGCAGCCCCATCAAGCAGGCTGACAAGCCTTGATAATAATTTCTCTAGATAGAATTGCAAAGTAATCATCATCTCTAATAATCTCTCCAATTACTTTATGGAATAATAGTTTATTATAAAATCTGTTTTAGCAGACTATTTTTATCCTCTCCCCTTGAAAATGAAGTTGAACAAGTAAGAACTGTAGAACACTTTTGCAAAACTAAGGGATTGCTCCTACCTAATAGCACAACCAGTCAGGAGGATCTTTTAACTGCTTGTAATTTGTGTCAATTAACACAGCTTAGTGAATCTTGGTGATGAGCAGTTTACCAGGGGCCCTGACACCCTGCTCCTGTTGGGATGTGCCTTGCTGCACAGTCCTCAACTAACCAGGATCAGATGTTCTTGTCCCACCCCTTGGCCATGTCTAGGTTTCCCTCCAGTGATCAAATGAGAGGGAATCCAGTCCAACTGGAAAGATAAGGGGCAGACTCCTTCCAGTGTGAGGAGAATTGATAAGGAGCAGATCAATACCTAATCCCCTTCAGTGGGCAGCAGGGCCCACCGTCTTAGCAGTGGGACATCCCCTCCTTTTCTCCTTCTGCTAAATTGCAAAATTTCTGTAGTGGAAAGAGTATAATGCTGCACTTGGGTGGTAGAAACCAAACAGAAATAAAACTGGAGGGAGATGTGTACAAATGTATTGAACAAAGGCCAAGCAGTGCATTTGCCTTTAATTTCATCCTTGGAAGGGACGCCTAGGTTTGGTGACAATTTTGTCACAGTGGTACATATCCAAGATACCAATTTGAGCCTGAACTGGAAAATTTTGGCAATAATTTAATCATAATGATAATATTTGGCCAAATTTAAAGCAACTGGAGTTGCTGGGAAATGTCATGCAGCTTCAGGAGTTGGCAATGCTACCAGCTGCAATTCTAATGAAAACCTAATAGGCTCTTGACCACGGAAAACCCCTTGGACAAGCACATCCACACACAGCCCATGCAAACAGGTGGAATTCTGTAAAACCCAATATAGCTGCAATAGCATACACTGTCAGAGCACTCAGGCCTTTGTCTTTAGTACTTTTTTCTGGTTCAGCTATTTGTTCAGCTATGAGATAAAACCAGACTCACCTTACATTTGTACCTGCCAAGTAGCATTGAAAGCACTATTTGTAATCACAATTCATTCCTGGAACTTGGAGAGTAAATATCATTGAACAAATTGTACGTCTGGCTCTCAATGTCTCCATCCATGTCCCTGCTTTCTCTGGAAGGAGTCACCTGTTGGTTTTTCACTCTGTGCCCACCTTCTGGAGCTCCAGAAGTCTCTGGTGGCAGCAAGCAGTCTGAATTGCCTTTCTGAGAACTTTCCATCTATTTTATTTGAGGTATCTCCCATACTTCTTCTCCCAGACCTTGGACTCTCTTATAGGGATGGTGACTCCATCTGCATCAGCTTTTCTGAAAGGAATAGAAGAAACTATAAGTGCTAATCATCTATTTTCTTTGTAACTGAGATGAATTTTGCTTGATATTTTGGTAGAAACATCAGCATAAGCACCACTGAAAGCTTGGTGGGAAACAGGTTGACTCTTTTTTCACAACTGTTGCTTCCAGTGCAGATACTTGGTACAGAAATCAGGTTAAGCAATATAAAAGTTTATTTCCCACAGTTGTCCCCAAACAAATTCATTGTAAAAGGAAGAGGTTTGATGATTGAGTTGGTTGCATGAGTCAGGGAAGGAAGGATAAATAAATCTTGTCCCTTGGATTAAGCAAGCTACTTTTCTGAACTTTGCTTTGGGCTTGGGTGAAAGAAGCTGCTATGGGTTTTAGTCATTGTTTAATTAAGGGGAGTTGTTTAACTGTTGTTTTATTTTTCCCTTAAAAAGGCAAAAGACTCCTTGGATTTATTTATTATTACTTTACAGCAGCAGCCATATTGTGTGACATGTTTCAGAAAGTACATTTCTGAGAGGAATTATGTGATGTTAACCCTGCAATACTCAGACTGGGCACAGAGACCCAGGGCTGCTCCTGAATGCCAAGGCCCAGCCCTCACTCTTAAACTTTTGAGAAAGAGGAGCTCATAGGGCTGTGACAGACAGTTGATTCTGATCATGCAAAAGGAGAAAAGATACTTTATGATGTAAGTAATTTCTCTGTCGGCAACACAGCAAATGTGAGGAAAAAATTTTGCATTACAAGTAAAATTGCATAGAAATGCAGTTAAATCTGAATGGGAGGATGTCGCATCCTTCTTTCCTCTGAACAACCTGTAGTGGGAGAATAGATGATATTAAGAGGTTTTTTTGCCTCTAATAATCTTATCCTGTGTATTATTTTTCCTCTCCTACTTTGATGTTATTTTACAGGCAGTTTTCATTCTGCCCTTCTCAAATTGTGTTGTGTGCACTGAGTCATGGGCTTGTGTTTTCAGAGAGGTTGTCAGTCACAGCTATTCTCGTGCAGCAATGATATGATTAGCTCTGCTTTTTACTGTAAAGTATTAATTTAACTGAAGTTTGAACACAGTGAAAAAAGAACTATCGGTGGGTGAATGTGCCAGCTTAAAAGCAGAAGCACTGTGTGGTATGAGTGGCTGCCTTCCTTTGGGATTGTGGGAAAGGGTGGCAAGGAAAAGCAGCCCAACATGTGAGAGATCCTCAGGCACTGACATTCATGGGAATATTTTAATAGTCCTTATTCCAACCGGTGCCTGGGGAGGTCATGAGCACAGAGCCCTCCACAGCCCTGTTGTCTCAGAAACCTGGTCCTGGCATTCCCAGCCTCACAAGCTGTGCCTGGATCTCCTCTGCAGGCTGACTTCTGTCTGGGTGGGGGGTCTGTAAGGGACCTGCTTTGTGGGGGTCTCCAGGGCTTTCTCCCAGCAGCTGTCACACACATACCTGCAGTGGTGAGGCTGCCAAAAAGCAGAGAGAAGAGGTGGAGCTGCCTGAGCCCCCGAGAGAGCTGGGATTGCCATATCTTGATGCATCTCAGTGCTGCCTTTTTCTTCCACTCTCTCCCCTGTACCTGAAATTTGATTGGTAATCGACCAATATGGGCTGAAAAAGTGGTGTCAGCCTGAGCTGTGAATTGACCTGCTTTTGTCAGTTTGTCACAGCTTTATTGCTGTTTTAGCACGGTGTGTGTGAGCTAAAGCCCAGAACTTCTGTCACCTAGAGAAAAGCCTGGCAGGCTGATGTCCTCAGGAGCAGCTTCCAAGTGCAGAGGGGCCAGGGGTTCCCTTTCTCTTCACCAGCTAATCCAAACTTCACATTTTCTTTCTAGCCAAAGAGCAACCTAAAGCCAAAACAACCTGCAGGTGATCTGTGTGTACCCCATCTCCAATACTGCCTGGAATTCACTTGCAGTGGCACTCAATAACATTGCCTTGAAAGTAAGATAAAAATTGTGTCCTCAACTAAAAGTGACCGTATTAGGTTCATCTCTTTGCAATTGTTAAGTTTACTACAGGAACAATAGACTGGATTCTTTAAATCAAAATATTTCAAATGTAGGAAATGAGGAATAAGAGACAATTGCAGGCCTTTAATGAAAGACTCATCTTGAAAGGTAATTTAGCTTTCTGCACAGCAGCAAATAGATCCGACAGTTCACCCAAAACCTAGCTGAAAGGATGTGTGTTTATACCTCTTATTTACACTGAGATTTCAAAATAAGCTTTTTGAGCAAGCTGTGATCTTTTATTTGGTTTCCTTAAGCTAAGAGTATTGCAGTGTCAGACTCTATTTTCTTAATTGATTATAACTTATTTTTATAACTCATATTGCAAAGCTCATGATGAGTGAATAATGTGTTGCCCAGTGCTTCTGCAGCTTGGCCCAGAATTTGGCTTCAGGTACGTTTTTCATATCTTTGTTTCTGACACAAATATCTTTGCAGTTGCTTTGGATAAATGAGTCTTTTCCAGTGGCCCGGGGTGCTTGAAAATAGTCATGATCCAGACAGCATGTCTGAGTGACCCTACAAATAGCAAACATGGGAATGCAGCTCAGCATGCATAAGGAACCCTACAATAATAACTTTGTGTGTGCACTCCAGCAGGTGGGAACAATCCAGAAGTATAAAAGGTTGATAAAAGAGCTGCTGAAAGTGCTATGGAAGTAACACATCTGAGTGACTTCAGTTTTCTTACTTCTTCTTCTTCTTCTTCTTCTTCTTCTTCTTCTTCTTCCAATAATAATAATAATAATAATAATAATAATAATAATAATAAATTATTAATTGATGATGATGATGATTATTATTATTATTGTTGTTGTTGTTGTTGTTGTTGTTGTTGTTTTATGGAGCAGTTGCCATTACCTAGCTTTACACACCTGCGTTATTTTTCATCAACAGCATCCAGTCTGTTGTTTTTCTGGAAGCTGTTCCTCCTATCTCTCCAGCTCAGCTCCTAACTCTTACCCATGTCTAAGTCATCTTGCACCTCACTGCTCCTCCAGCTGCTCTGTTCAGATCATGAAATCGGTTTGCAAGCAAGAGCCTCAACCCCTGAGCATCCTCAACAAGCCCTCGGCGTTATCAGTTTTACTCCTGGAAAGTCAAGCTCAGAGCATGCGTGGCTCTAAAAATGATGAAAATGTTATTGTTATTTCAAAATGTTATTCCCATATGTTCAGAAAACGTATAATCGTATAATTGGCTTTGCAAAAATACCTGCTTGAGTAGGTAGAGTGGTGTGGAGACGGTGGGGGGGAGCCAAAACCTTTGTGTTCCCAAAGGATGAGGCATTAACTCGGCGGGAGGATGCTGGCGATGGCGATGCTGGTCCCCGCGGGGCCGGGGCGGACATCTAGCGGTGGCACGGCTGCTTACAGGGCTGCTGGGGATGCCAATTCCTCCTGCCCGGCATCCTCAGCCTCCGTGAACATCCCGGCTCACAGGGAGCATCCCCGTCCTGAGCATCCCCGTCCTGCAGGGAAGGAGCGCCGAGGCCCCTCGGGAAAGTGGCAAGGAACTTTCATTGATATCCTCCTAACCTGGCCCTCAGTTGCTCCCTGTCATTATTTCCTTCATGTTCACTGCACTGTAGTGTTTGGTTTTGGGTGGGTTTTTTTTGTTGTTGTTTTGTTGTTTTTGGTTTTTTTTAACAAATTTAAGTAGAGATTTTAATTGTGCAGCAGCTCATTTCCCAAAAGATTACAGAAGGCTGGTGTCACCAGCAGCGTCACCTTCCTGAGGTAACCTGTCTTTAACAGCCCTCCCTGAAGGAGCTCTTCAGCCTCCTCGAGGAGCCAGTCTCTTGAGGATGTATGTAAAAACATTGCTGAGAATTAGTATAGAATACTTAGTATTATAAAATACTCAGTATCCCCATAAGCCTCGAGCTAAGGAATGCACTAGTCCAGGCCCCAAAGGAGACTGAGCAATAATTGCACACGGTGGGGCTATTGTGGCTTAATTGTCCCCTGCTCATATTGAATCCTGAGGTTGCAGGGCAAAAATTCCACAAATCTTAGATTTCCTTCCATCTACCCACTCTTGCACCAAATTGAGTATTTAAGGCACCCTTCCTTGTGTTTCTGTCTGTCTGCCTCCCTTTCTCAAAATAAAAGGCAGGACCTATCCAGTCGGATGCAGTGAAACAATAAAATGCTCTGATATTTTAATACCCTGGAGCTACCCCTCAGCAGATAAAATGACTAAAAATGAAATTTAAAGCACATCTGATTTACCTGTTGTTTGTGTGACTCAAATACCTATGTTTAATTTTGTCTATGGATTGGAAAAAGTTAATTTCAAGCCTTGTTTCTCTTGCTAGCAGCAACAACCTTTTAAACTGAGTATTACTGGTGAACCATATAGAGCTGGTTAAAAAAAAATGCCTTTCAGTTCCACCATGAAGTTGTTCGGACGACAATTATGGCAGCTGAAGTTTAATCATAGTGTTTGATAGCTCATTTTCTCAATGTCAACACGAGGCACTGTTAAAAAAAATGAATTCTTTCATTTGATAAGCTGGCTCCAGAGCACTGGGCTCATTCAATAGGAAAACTCTTTCACAGGGCTGCAGCATGCATGGCTTTTCTCTTTCCTTTTTTTTTTTTTTTCCTCCCTTTCCTTTTTTCTCTTTTTTTTCTTTTTTTTTTCCCTGAAAGCCACCCAAGAAGAGATTAATCACAAGGGGGAAACTCAGCTTCACCCTCTAGCTGCAGGTCGCAATTTTTATTTGTATGGAATTGGCTTTTGGAAAGCTGAAGGCTGCCTGAGGGCAGGGACCTGATATAAGAAGAACCTGAGAATGAAGCAGCAGGGATTGATTAGCCTACTTCATATCCCACACTCCATAAGCACACTCCAACCGCAATCTAACACACCGCTGAGCTGAATAGACAAGAGAAATTGGATTCCTTCCTAATATTTAACCTTCAAGTCAGCTCCAACAGTTGTTGATATGTTGTTCTACCAGCAAGTAACAGTCGCTTTTTTATTCCAGCACCCACCCACACACATATATATACAGTTTTATAAGTTATATGCTATATATTTACATATTTTCCATTTTCAATCTGTTTCAGAGCATGGTTTACCTAATCCATTTCAGTAAAAGTTTCAGGGAAGAACAAACTGACCAAACAATTATGCATAAAGCTGTAGTGAGGGAAGGGAGGGAAAGAGAAATAAAAAGTAGAAAAAACACATTGTCTGTTTTATATCTTTCAAGGTCTTTTTCACACAGTCGTTTTTATTTTACCTGTAATTTTCCCAGTTCATTAATTGCAGGAATAGTCAGAATTGTATCTAGTGATATGGATGCTGCTGGTGCTGCCATCCTGGAGGTTTCATTTTAGGTTTTTCTGTGTAGATGAGGAATGTGCATTTTGGGGAACGTTTGCACACCTGGCAGAAGGGTGGGTGAGACCCGAGCAGTTCAGCGCGGCACACAAGACTCTCCTTGGGGCTGCCCAGGACAGGGAGCAGCCACAGCTCCTGGGCCCACCTCGAGCCCCTGAGCGAAGCTCCCCTTTCCAGCATGAGGAGAAGCTCAGAACATGATGCAGAATGGCATCATGTCAAAATGGTGATTACAGTGGGGTGTTTGGGGGCCTGGGTCTCAGAGGAGGGCTCTGGGAGAGGGGTTCTCTTTAGGAAAGGCTGTCCTGGGGGACAATCCCTGCTCTGCAAATATGCCCACCCCACCTTGCTGAGGTCTGACATGCTGAGCAGCCCCTGGCAAACTTCTGGGGTCGCTGAAAGGCTGCCTGGAGGCTTGCTGACCTCCCCAGGCTGCCTTCCCTGTGCTGGGGCTGTGGAGTTGTATGCATCCCAAGCTCCCCATTGCCTGTGACCTGCCTTGGCTTCCAAGCTCCCAGGAGGACTGAGCTGACACCCACGCTCTGCCATGATCCCCATAAGCTTGGGTATAAACGCTCCCCATGGGGTTTTCCAAAGGGGAGTTTTCTAAAAAATATCTGTCTTAGGAAAGATTCACATTTCTGGTTCTTCATTCATGTTTGGAATGAACAGAAAATGAGAAATTGGGATTTTTCTCCAAATGGTCATTTTGATTCATGCTTAGCTGCACAGCTTCTGTCCTTTCTGAGAAACTGAAGGCCCTTGCAGGGACTCCTGAGAAGGGCTGTGGCAGGAGTGAGGGCTCTTCTGTTGTTTGGTTGTCACAGGATGAGGACATGTAGGTGGGAAACACTGGCTTGTCCATCCTACTTACTACTATGGCTAGAGACTATACAGAATTTTTCTTTATGTAGAAGGAACCAGTGAGCAGTGATTATGAAGCCTTCTCACACTGTGTAACCAGCCTAGATCTTTTAGAATTGGGAACTGTCATTTTGCAGCTCATTGTGAAAAAAGGTTGTCTTAATAATACAGTCTATTGGGAGAACATGCTGCTGAAACTGCTGCAAGCAAAGTGAAATTTTCATGTAAACATCTTCAAATATTTTTATGACCCATCAGCTTGAGTTTTATAAGTCAATGTATGAGTGAATACACAAAGCTTCTCTCTTTGTTTGCATATCCTGCCTCTACTGAGTTTTAAATGTTCATGCTATGTGGACAAAATCCAACTCTACATCTGTTTATGGCATATGTAGGCAGCATCATCTCCAAGATTTTTTTTTCATGTCTAGTTGAGCTGAGTAGCTTTGTGAAAAAGAACTTTCAAGACTTGAGCTAGCTTCCTTATACCCTGACTGTGATTTCCCTTACAGGCTTGGGATCCTCTGGATTTCTTGACATGTTCAAAATAGGACAGCAGAAACAACTATCCCCCCTAAGAAAAGAGACACACATGACACATTTTCCCCCAGTGATGGCCCTGATAATTATGTCCATGTCCCCCTGACCACAGGAATTTGACTTTCTGGATCTGGAGACTTTAACTCACTGAATAATAAAGCTATATCCTGGTTAAGAGTAATGGAAGTGAAACAATAAGGGCTGATCAGTAGCTTAGGTTGGCATTGATGAGGGCAATAATGAGTCTGCTGGTTATGCACTTGCTTCCCATGGGATCCTGGATAAATCATGGAATTATAGCATGGTTTGGGTTGGAAAGGACCTGAAACATCATCTCATTCCAACCTCCTGCCATGGGCAGGGACACCTTCCACTATCCCAGGTTGCTCAGAGCTGTATCCAACCTGGCCTTGGACACTGCCAGGGATGGGGCACCCACAGCTTCTCCAGGCAACCTGTGCCAGGGCCTCCCCACCCTCACAGTAAAGAATTTCCTCCTGATATCTAAACCCCACAAGCCTCTCATGAGACAGCACTTCCTTCTGCGTGATTTCAGCATTTAGTCTACAAAATCTATGGATCTGCCTGTTCCAAGTATCCATCCTAGGTCTTATCTCTCTATGGTTTGAACTAACACTTAAACACAAAATTTTACCCTATTTTTTTTTTTTACCACTGGTAGGGACATACTGTAACTATTATACAAAGCCAGGGCTTGCTTACCAATTTGATTATTTATGTTACTGATTAAGAAAGAAAAGGAGTGCAGGAAAGGTAAAATGGGTTTTAAAATATTTTTGTTACACAGCATTTGACAAGTGACAGAGCACTACAGCCTTCATGATAGAAAATAGAGATTTAGCAGCCTCAAAAAAATCATGGGAACAAGCTGATTTGATCATGATGTCTGTAAAATGATCATTATGTTTCATTTGTATAAGGCTGAGGTGCTTTCATGGGATATAAAGTGTTTGGTTGAAAGTAAGCACTGGGACTATATCCTAAGAAGTTACTTTGATATAGTTAGATATGTTCATTTGTTGGAATTTCTGCTTTGTCTTAAATTTTGACTGTTCTGATCTGGAACTTTGCTGGGGAATTAAAGCTGCGACCTTTCATCTGCTCCAACGCTATGGGCTGTGATTCACAGGGGCAGTGATGGCAATAAACAAAGCAATTCCCTTCCCTGTGCACTGGAAGAAGCTTTGCCATTGCATTGGCTTTTTGAATGCCCTCATTTCGTGTGTGTGTGTGTACATTTTATATGTCACTGTGTCTCTGCCTTGGTTCTGCACATTCACAGCAGTCTGCTGCCACCAATAATTCCCTGGGCTGTGTTAGCCATACCTGCCAAGTAATTTGGGATCCTTCCCCTGCGAGCATGCTTTCCTGATGGCAAGTGCCTAAGACTGCAGGTTATAAAGAAAAGCCATTTTTTAAAGCTGAACTATAAATATGTGTTTGTGTGGTGATCCCAGCACATCCCAGCACACTGGCAATGGAGGAGGGGGAGTGAGAGTGCTCCACGTGGGCCGCAGAGAGAGTTCCTTCTGAGGTGCTTGAGAGACATTTTAAACATCTCCC
The DNA here is from genome assembly GCF_048771995.1 of Taeniopygia guttata. Classification (NCBI taxonomy): domain Eukaryota; kingdom Metazoa; phylum Chordata; class Aves; order Passeriformes; family Estrildidae; genus Taeniopygia; species Taeniopygia guttata. Next base: position 14,500,945 of record NC_133030.1, read on the forward strand.
CCTTTTGATATATATTGCTATTAAGGTGCTGGTTGCAAATTTTGTGACTAATAGTCTCGCCTGATATTTCTAACAACTTAATGAGCACTGTGACAAATGTAAATAGCGTTTCGGTAACACAAGTTTCCAGTTTGTATTAAAATGGAAGAAGGCCTTTAGTAAGACATAGTTCCTGCTGGGCTGTGTGCTGTAAAACCTCATTTTGAGCCCGTGCCTGTACCCAGGAGCTCAGAGCCCAAACAGGCTAGAACAATTTCTGTCTTCATTTTTATAAATGAGAAACTGAGGCAAACGAGTCATGAAGTGCCGTGTCCAGATTGCATGGAGACGGTGTAATAGAGCCAGAAAATCTATTGTGCTATCTTCCTGTCAAAGAGATGTGTTGCTTTCCTGACCTTACTGTTATGGAAACCTTGCGTGAGGTGAGTAGCCTTTCAAGAGTGGGATGCCAGACTGTATTTCTTTTTCCCCAAAATAAATTTGTCCGTGCCACTAGTAGCTCACCAGTAATCAGGAAATATTGCTTTCCAAAGAGATAAGATGCTTATCAGGTGGCAGAGCTGCATAGGGTGCTGGAGTACAAGAGGCAAGGGTAGGTAAGCAGCAGCTCCTGCCCATGGAAAAGACCCTTTTTTGGTCACTGTGAATCCCCTGTGCCATCACTCCCCCAGCACCAGCCAAAATTCCTTTGCTCGCTATCCCCTGCACTGCTCGTGCCTGTTTTAAGCCTGCTGTCACTGCTAGTAAGCGATGAAATTGTTGTATCCACAGTATTGCCTGAATTAAGCACATGTAATCACGTCCCAGGAAAAAAAAAGTAAAGTATAAAAGGAGACTTAGGTCAAATTTACCACAGGAAGATATAAAAAATAAATGCAAGTAGAGGGGAAATGAGAATTGCATAAGAAAAAGAAGTAATAGCAATTAGATGAAGTGACAAAAGTGCTGGGTTTCGCTGAAGGAAGCCTTATCTGAAGCAACATCCAACTGTTGGCCCTAATCTCATCAACACCCAGACCCTAATGCTCGTTAAATCCCATAATGTGCCTGAGCCCTGTTGAACACAGGCTACAGCTTTGCCAGGGCAGCCTTTCTCTGCTGGCAATAAAATGCTATATAAAGTAATTCAGTAATTCTAAGATGCTCCATTTATGGTTTTGCAAAAATTGCCACTCTCTTCTGGGTTTCAGACTAACGAGAGGATTTAAGCACAGTGTTAGTATTGCCTCTTCTGTGGAAAAGCCATAACCATGAAGGAAAACAGAAACAGGAAATAATGAGGAAAACTCTGTGTAAAGCAGAATTCTCCAGGTGCACTGGTAAGAGCATGTTTTATTAGGCATGATTATGTTCTGTGCTGTTTATTCAATCACAGCATCATCTCCATCCTCCTTTTCCTCAGCTCCTCTGCAGTCACTGTCACTTCACATCAGGCACAATGGAAACAGACACATATTTATTCACCCTGACCCAAAAGTAAGTTTTGTGGCATCTGTATCTGTATCCACTTGCTGTTGTTGGATGTGTTATGCCAACCTTCAGAGTCAGCACCTGAGCAATGTACTGCCTCCAGCAAAGAGTGGGTCTGTTCAGTCACAGCCTGTCACTCCTGCTGACCCCACCACGTGCCCTGCTGGCTGGCACCATGGCAAATTTGGCCTTTTTGCTGCACACCTTACCAAAGGATAGGACCTCTTTTCTCTTTTTTTTTCATTACAGTCACTGATACATTCTTCTTTCTGGGTTTCCCATCTCTCCATGGAACCTTTTCTTCAAAGGTTCTTATGCTTCCTTATGGGACCTTTTGGCCTTCTCCAACTATATCTTAATCCACACAGATTCCCATAATGACTTGCTCTTCATTTATTGGTTCCTCTTATTTTTACCCTATTTTTTTAGAACCTACCTATTCACAGATGCTTCATTCTCTCCTTTTCATACAATCCCGTCCCACAGATGATGCACACTACTTGACCCACAACATATTTATTTAGTTTGAATTCAGTAGTTCTTCCCAATGAAATTAACCTCAAAACACTCACTGCTTTTTCACACTGATTTTTTTTTTTTTTGTAAGTTCTCTTGCCAAGATATGTCTTTTTGATGGGCTAAATTTCTTTACACCTCTTTCCAGCCAAAGTAACATAATTTTCCCTTTGAGAAGAGCAGTTTCTCTTTCTCATTCCAACTGACTTCTGGTTGCTGATGAAATCTGAAAGTAAGCTGTGCTGGACAGCAGGACATTTATTTTATCAGACACACAGATTTTATTCCTTTGCATGTTATGCTTAAGAATGTGACCTACTTGAGGGATCTTTAGACCATGTGCCAAATAATGGCTACATTGCACTACAATTACATATCCACACTTTGAAGAAAATGCTGTTTCTGTTGTGACACTGTTTTCATCCAGTCTAACGGGTTTTATTCTCTAGGAAAGTAAAAGATCAGAATGCTTCTATTAACCTTGCTCTCCTAAATGTTTGAGTAGTTAAATTCTAGGTCATTATATTGATTCACAAGGCAACAAGTAAATTCTGTGGTTGGTAAGTATTTGCCAGTTGACTGGGCTTTATCCAATTCCATCTTGCTCCTGCAGCAGCATAATATTTCCATTGCAGTCAGCTTACGGGTGCAAATGATCCCATCTGCATCTTGATTTATTCCTTACTAGTTGGAAATATGCAGTGTCAAGTTTTCAGTGAATTTTGCTACCTCCTAATGAGGATTCGATGTAACAGGATTTTCTCCAGCTTCAGTCTTGTAGAAAAGTTTTTCTGCATATCTGTCTTTTCAAATCAAAAAAGATACAGTGTGCTGGTATATAGTACATTTTACTTCCAATAAAGTTTTAGGCTGTGCTAAAGAAAAAGAGAACTGTGCACTTCAGTCTTACCATTTACACCACTGTGGTATTGACAAGAAGCAGAAAAAGATGGTTGGGAAGATGAGGATTAACTCTTGGGTCTGGCGGAGAAGATGGAAAGAAGGGGTTTTAAGGCCTATTAACTCTCTTGAAACAGAAGATCAGTAAAAAACAAAGGCTCAATAGCAGAATTTAGGGCTCAAAAAGGCTGCTCTGAGTTGCTCAGTGTACAGCAACCCATATATTGAAGTGGTTTGCTGGACTAGTATTACTAGAACACATTGTTTACTTCCCTAAATCCTTTCTTTTCTGGCTTATATGCATTGGAGAGGAAGCGAATAGCCCCTTTCCTTTATGGCACTGAAAGGCTCTGTCTGGATTGACAGGAAGCACAGCAGCCTTCGTGGGTCACAGGGACTTTTTTTTTGTGGTGGCAGAGTCTGTCCCTGACCACATCATTCACTCATCCAGGCGTTCGTGAGTCCAGGTGCTTCAGAACTGGTCCTGCTGCTTGTTTAAGGGTGAGGTGCCAAAAGGTGCAGTTGCTGTTATGAAAAGATATCCACTCGGTTGCGGAGTTAAAATCAGATTGTCACTGATTTAAAAATCTGATATTGCTGTCCATCACACTAGAACATGCTAATGGTTCCTGTAAAGTTGGAAATCCTTGTGCTTATGCAGTGTTATGTAGTAATGCTCCTGACCAGCATAAGCACGGAGATTTGGTTATTATGTAGAAGAGTTATAATAAGAAATATGACTGCAAAAGCAAAGCAGTCAGTTGAAATTGGTCTATAATTAAATGCTTAGAAAATTCTGTGCTTAGCTCATTTTAAAATCAAGTGCTTCTTTGTAGCAATTTCCTTTCTTTAATTACAATTTCCTGTCTAGTTTGACATTTACAATGCAATCTTGGGGGACATGTTTGTGATTTATTATTCTTGCTCCTATCAGGATATCACTCGGCAGAAATGAGTTTATAAAATAAGAGCTCAAATTATTATGGCCTTTGACCAATAAAGCTGGCTCATAATTTCAGGCCTGAGAAAAGATTAACATTTTTGACAATCAAATGCAGAATTACCAATGGGGGACAATTTTGAAAACTATTTCAATTTTCTGAAACATTGTACATTTTTAATAAGGAATATATAACTGGTTATATATCGGAGCACAGGCTTAAGAGTAGAAAGAGCAATAGTGAATTGTAATGCAAACCTGAAAGGAAGACTTGAACATCTAACATTGTTTAGCCTCTTCTGAATGAAATTGAAACTGCTAAATCAACACTACTTGAAAATTACCTAATGGAAGAAATATAAAAGCTCAGACAATTTCACAGCACTGCACTCTTCCTTTTCTTTAGCATTCCTGACTCCTTAGGCTAATTTGTCTGGAGGAGCCAGGATAAATTTTTCTGGTTTTGGTTAGTTTTACTTTTTTCAGATCTTACTGAATAAATTTTTTTCTTGGTTATTATTTTTCTTTTGGGGTTTCATTTAGAGAAACAGATGCCCCTGCTAAACTGCATAAACATGATCTATTCAGCTGTCACTGCTTTTCCAATGACTTTCTTTGTCCCCGATTCAGGAAAATGTCATTGTTCAGGACAACACAGAAGTCAAAATGAATTCTCCATGACTCGTGCAAATGTTCAAAGTTAAATGTGAACTTGTCTGTAACACAAAGTAGGCACCCTGCCTTGTGTATTGGGAAGAGTGAGTTCTCAAAAGCTCTATCCAAAGTGGTAGGTGTGTTTTTAGTGTTAATTTGATGTAATGTCAAAATGGATGGCCTATAAAATTATATTGAAGGAGAGAGAAATGCTATTGGCAGGGAAGAAAATCTGTATCTTTGGAGATCTTTAAAACAGCTCGTGTACACATTGCTAGGAGGTGCAAATGCTTAGCACCTCTCAAAGTCAGGCTGCTTTTATTTAGATGCCAGCATATAGAGTTAAGAGCCTATTTTTAAGAACTGTGAATTAAAATCATTATTTGAAAGAATCTGTCCTCCCTCATGCCCGAGGAGATGAAAAAACATGGTGTTAGTTACTTTGTTTTAGTAAGGCAAAAGTGAGAAAGTGGCAGGACTCTGACTCCAAGTAGCTCCTGGGATAAGGGCAGGGCTGGGAATCCTGCCACAGCATTTCCTGGGCCTCAGCTGCCTGCACCCAACTCTTTAGCTGTGAGCACATCAATTTTCTGTCCTCTACAAGCATTATTCCATGGGATGTATTTTACTTCAGGGGTGGGCTTACGTGAATGCTGAAGCATCCCTTTTCTAGGGCGCCTGTCGGCAGTTTGAATGCAGGGGAGGAAGTCATGTGGAAGTTGGATGCAGCCATGAAGAGGTGATCATGAGCATCTGCACTGCTCCCCTGGGCAGGAGACCTGGCAGGAATGAGGGGCTGCTGTCTTCCCAGAGAAAAGACTCCCGGCAAGTCCATGGGCTGGTCAAAACATGTAGCTCTGAAGTGGGGAGAAGGAAGGTCAAACCTATGGAACAGCATGATTTGCTTAGAAAATTATCTGAGCAGTTCTGAAAAGTAACATGGTAGCAGGAGCCAATACTTGTAAGAAAGGAAGAAGGTTCAGTGAGTAATGAGACCAACATATCTTCATCATCCATTGTCAAAACAGAGCGGAATTTTGATGTCTGGGTATGTTTGACTTTGGGCTGTGACCAGTAATGATGACTAGAGAACCATTTTCTCCAGCTACTTCCATTGCTTAATTATTTTTTTACCGAGTTACCTCAGAAAGGACAAGGATTTGTTAACCTGTCATCTTTGCATCTTGATAACGAGATAGAAAATAATCTAGAGTTCCATAACTATCTAGTCTGGAAAGGCACGTGTTATGAACTCAAATACCTTCTGGCTATAAAAAGGTTTTATGCAATCGTAAAACTGCAGAGTTTACATAGGAGCTGCACATGCCAGTACACACCTGCCAAAAGACTCCATTCAGTCGAACTCTGAGACATAATAGGTCATGCTCTGTCTCTTCTCATTAGACCCTGGCCAGGAGGCCAGTGCTGGCAGCTCAGTCCAAAGGCCTTTCTAAACATCTAGAAAAGTTTTCCCTATTGAGCAGGATTTGCGTACGAAATCCTCAGTGTGTTCGAATTTGACTTGAATTCCTAAATTGAAAGAATTAAATTACCTCTCCAAAAATCTTCTCCCTTTTCTTTAAGGATTATGTTCTACTCTTTAATTCTGGGCTGGGTGGATTCCCATGCAGAAAGAAAAACATACTTATGAGACGAGGCTCCTCAGCTGATGTGAATCAGCAGAGCATCGCTGCTGTCATGAAATCATGCAAGTTTATACATGCTGATTGCTTGGCCCTTAACATCACACGATTTTCCTAGAGCTGTGTGTTTTGACTCTGTCAAATCTTTCAACCCACATATGGATTATATATTTTTTTTACTTATGCACAGATGTTTTATGCCACGGATAGAAATAGTCTTTTGGGTGCTGGCAGGATTCCTCAGTGCTAATGTTATTCTTTTAAAAGTCATACCAGTTACAGTTTCAGGCCCAGCTAGTGACAAATACAGCAGCAAACTTTGCTCAGGAATGTACCACAAACAGAGAGAAAGGGGAAGATAATTTTCCTGAATGATGATTCCCCCTTGGCATCACCACTGTAACAAGACTGCCATAGATAAATGTGTAATAATTTTGTGGTCCTGAGCCACAAATGGTAGTTCTTTGGATATAGCAAAACTCTTCTACTTGACTTCACTGCAGCTGTAGGTGTTCTGATAGACTGAATTTATGAATATTTGTAGACTTCTCTTCCATTCTTACCAACTATGTCTCATGTAGCATCTAGAGCTTCTGCTGCAGAAAAAGAACTGGTGCAAATATCTCAAGGTATTAATTCCTTTTGGTATCAATGTTCCCTTGTCTGTGGAAAACAAATGTAAAAACAGTTTGGTGGGAAAACAGGCATTCTGTTGTTGTTTCAGCCTTAGCCTAGGATGCCTTCAGCAACTGTGATGTACGAGGAGACCAAAATTTTCAACACGAGGTACTTTGAAAATCCTCTCCTAAGTTCTTTATTTATGGACTTATTTGAAAATGGCTTTGTTTCCCAAAATATAAAGAAACCTGCACTCCTCATTATTTACACCTGGATCTTCAGGATTAGGCCTTCTCTCCCAAGTGGAATCATACAAATTCATATGAAGGCACACTCTGTAATCCAAGAACTCAGGCTTTGTTTGTGTTCTTAACAGTAGAACGAGAGGCATCATCTTGCCTGGACACAACATTGATTAATTCCAACTCCTGAAGAGAATCAAAACATCAACCATTACCTCTCAGGGAAATGTCTCTTGGGTATGAGCCCAAAACCAGAGCTGATCCTTTTCTCCCATTGATCACACATGAAATGTATCTCATCTGACTCTCCTTGAAATCCATGGGGGTTCTGTCATTAAGTCAACAGAAAGCCCACAGCTTATTATTTGCAATGTATTTCTTATTTGTTCAACCCGAGCACTCCTTTTGGTGTTTTCCGGGTAAGCAGAAAGTTCAAGAGGGAACCTGGTTCCAAAGTTTTTTTCTGTGGTTTCCAGCAGCTTCTGATTCCAACACCAGTTGGAGTTCAGGACTAGGTTCAGCATCCCTGCTTCTCTGTTTTGACTCTGCTCAGCAATGAAGAAATGCAGGAAAGGGACTGGTGTGCAGCAAACAGCAGCACTTCAGCTCTGTGAATTTTTGCACGTTTTGCTATTTCCTAATGTTTGTTTGGATTTCACATACTGCCCAGGCAAAATTAATTGCTTGCACATTTCTGAAAATTTAGTCCAAAGATCTCTTTTTCTGTTTCCTGGGGTATGTATGCTTTTGGCTGCCAAAAATAACTCCGAGAGACAGGTTACATGGAAGCTGGGATTATCCATGGAAAGTAATAGTAGCACTCTCATGCACCAAGAATGAGCAGGCTGCCGATTGTAATATGTTTAAAGGGTCAGCAGAAATCTATAAGTGGTCAAGAAACAAGACAAACATTGGCCACCAGTCTGATGGGAAAAGCAACATCCATTAAGTCCATTAAATTTAACATTGGAATCAATGTTTAAACCGCAAGAAGTAATTAGTGTAATTCATATTACAGACCTTTGGATTTTTGAAACCAGGTTTAATTATATTGAAAAATGACAGCTTCATTTTCCTTCTATGGGTAGGTTACTACCATGTTCCCGATGCTTTTATTAGGGCTGGGTGCCGATATCAGGTTTTTAATGACATTAAGCAAAGTAGTGTTTCAGCCATTTGAGGAACAATAAATCAGGTTAGATTCTTTTTGAATGGAGACAACACAGATCAAGTGGCTTTTAAATAATTTTTCTTCATCACTGAGAAGTGGAGCTGTTCATTGGAAACAGCAGCCTATGGGAAAAAATCGCAAGTTGTAGAGCGTGGATTGAAATTTGGATTCTCTGTCTCCTTTTGCCTGCATCAATGGACAATTCATGAGCTACTGCTAAGCTCTGGAAAGGTACCTCTCTAATCCTTTGCCAGTACAAACTCCACGTAACTTTTACAAGGTCTTTTATTAGCAGTCTCATATTTGAAAAAAGATGGAGAGATACTGCATCCTTTGGGTTTAAAACCTTTTAATATTGACAAAGATGTTGAACAGTAAATGTGGTCATGAAGATGCACAAAAAGTCTTCATATTTAGAATATTTTCATTGCTGGTTTTGCTGAAAGTTTATCTTATTTCTATCTTAATGTGCTTCTACACAGTTGACTCTTCTTTCTTGAGCTACATTTTTTTTTCTGGGTCTGTTTAATTTGGGATCTTTTTTTTACAGGCCAAATTTTTGTAGAGCTATTAGTAAATGTAAAGCTCATAGAAAACCAGTGGTGGCTTCTCTTTTGGCTTCCATTAGTGCAAAAAATAATGCAAATCATTGATTTTAAAATAAGTGCCTCTTGGCCTGGAACTATTTCCTGGTTCCACCCTGTACTTAGGATAGAGGAAAGAATTTCATATTACTGAGCAATGCAGAAAAATGGGAATATACATGCACAGCCTGGGTTTATAAGTAAAGGTGGTGAAGCCATGAGAGTTCTGTCATTCTGCTTCTGTGTACCTGCAGAGCAATCCAAAGTGTCTGAGTCAGGAGAATGTGACTGAATGTTGTGTAGGAAACCATCAAGGAGTGGGATAATGTCTTGAAATTTCTTGGTCTGTGGTCGTTCATTTAAACTGATAACAAAAGTAAAGTGAAAAATCTAGGTAGATTTACTTTTTTTGAAACTATGAAGCATCCAGCTAGCAGCTGATCAGAGGAAGTCCCTATATCAGAGGAAATCAATTTCAAGAGATAAAAATTATGTGATCCTTCCTCACAGACACCATGAGACCTTGGGTCTGGCTCTTCCCTTCCAACTGTGGAGGCCCAGTCATGGTGTTTACAGTTTGTCTTCACTACAGTGCAAGGCAGGGATATGGTGGGGCACTGACATCCCAAGGAATGCTCTCGCAGGTCTTGGAAAACAAAAGATAAAGCTGCCAAATAAGAACCCAGGAAATTCAAAAGGTATTGCTGCAAAGAGGAGGATGAGCCATGTGCAGGAGGGGCACCATCAACAAGCCTTAGTGATGCTGGTGCAGAAGGCAAAGGAAAGTAGTGCAGCAGTAGAAAGAAATGGAGGCAGATGTGGTATGATGTGGGATCATTTTGTCAGCTCTTTGGGTGAAAAACCTGTTTAAACTGGTAGAGGAGAAAGCTCAGTGTCTATGACTGAGCAGTACTGAAGGGCCCTGCACCAACAAGTGAAGACAGCAACTCTCTGTAGCACTCAGGAGCATTTTTCTGACTGTGGGGATTATGAGAGTAGGTACAAGATCTCTTTATAGGGCATGGGAAAAAGAAAGAAGAAGATTCCAGACCTGTAAAGAGATTACCAGCATAGATTAGTCTTTGGGCATGTTGATACTGTATGGATAGATGTACACTCATCGTGCTCGTGATATTCACAGAAAAAAATCCTTCTCATGAGGGATTATTAGCTCAGGCTTGGTGCCAGTGCAATCACATGGCTTCTGTCAGATTGGAGCGTGGGCAGAGCTTGCTCATGGCTGTTTGCAATATGTGGTGTAAACATACCCAAAGAGTAATAGCAGGTGGTAGCAGAGGAGGTGCATAGAAAGGAAGACTTGGAACAAAAGATGCTAAGCTTCATTTGCCGTGTGATGAGCCAAATTCATCATTGGTGTAACGCCCTGAAGTCAGTGGAGTTATAATAATAAAATTAGTCCAAGGAATCATATCCATCCCTGGCAGTCCATGCAATGCCTTTGATGTGATGGGGTAGAAGTCATGTCAACATTTTGCCTGCTGAACTCGCATCATGATGCCTCCAGGGTGTAACATCAGGAAAAAACCTCACAATGGCACTGGGAAGTCACGAGCTAAATTTTAAATGTACATTTCAGTTTGAAATCCTGGCAGAGTAGTTATTTTCTTCCTGCATATTTGTCCCAAATGGTAACAATATAATGAAATCTTTGGCCACATATTCAGGTCTCAAAATGGGATTGATTTCTTTCTGTTTGGCTAGTACAAATAACTGCACATGAAGAGTTTATGCAATAGCAGAGGGAGCTATTTTGTCTTGGCAATGGTGTTGTCTGGAGCAATGGAAGAAACTGAGGTAACGTGAATATTGCATTTAGCTTTCTTCATCCACAGTAGAAAACCCAGCATTTCATTTGGCACTCCCTACTTATTAAAGTGCTTTTTTGCATTCCTTCCCAGCTTCAGCTTTGCAACTCCCAAGCAGGCCAAACACAACTCCTCTCACCTAACTCGTCCTTCTTAAAAGAAAAACTCCAAGAAAAAGCTAACACAAAACCCAGGAACCAAGCACATTCCTCTCTCTTTTTCATTATTGCGTAAACACACTCACAAGTTGTATTGGTAAAACCATCCTCAGCTGGTTTAAGTTTATGTGCTTTGAGTGAGTTCAGTGAGTGAGTTCTCAATTTACAGTAGCTGAGAATCTGGCCCTTGTTTGTAAAGGATCAGCCACCCTTCAGGACTCTGTATTCTCTCTGACCCTGGGATTTGTGGTCTAGGCTGAACTGGCTGTCCACTGGAAGTGGTAAGTGCCAAGGAATGGGTGCTCAGGGACTTCTCTGCTGAGCAGCTGCTTCACAGAAGGTCTTTTACCCTTTGGGCTACCCAAAAGCACATTTTTGGTGTTGTTCCATAAGAGGCATAAGCTACTGTCTTTCTCTGCATCTCCACTCCCTCTCACTTGTCCGTGGTGAAGAGGGATGCTGCAGACAGCAGCTGTGCTGTAAGAAATGATACCTGTGCTTGACATCCCACACCTATGGCAACAAAACTGTGCTTGGCACTGGGGCTGTCCCTGTGCCCTTGGCAGAACTGCAAGGCCACAGCCAGACCTCCTTGGAAATATGGATTCTACAGGTATGTTGCCTGTGAGTTACTCTCTACTCATTCTTGAACCATTCGCAGAGCCTCAGCAAAGCTGGCTGAGGGAGACATCCCCAAGTTATTTAGTTCCTGCAAATGTTTGGAAAAATACTGAGCCAAAGAAGAAAGGAGGCAAAAGTCATGCACACAGCTCTTTGTAACCAAGAGACCTACAGGCCACATATATGTTTATTCACAAAGAAATAAAGAAAAAAGCTTTTTATTACAGTTTTTGCTTCTGTTTATAAACTATCTGCTCAAGCAGTTTTAAAAAGCACTGAGGTGCCACTGAACATGTAACAGATAAGAGTAGTGAGGTTTTTTTCTTCTCTTGAATTTTGTCTGAGCAGATCGGAGTGTGGTTCTATGCTGGCTTTAGGTTTGTCAATCTTTTGTGAATGTTTTTTTCCCCTATTTTTTCAGTCCCACTGGGAAGTAATTTGATGCAAGCAGGCCACACTGAGCAACATGGACTCAACCACCACTGGGCAGATGGGTTATGTGTTTGGATGAGCAAGAAGGCAAGTGCATCTGGCTCAAATGCACCTCTGAATTTCAAAATCCTTTTCCACTAACATCATTCATGTATGAGACTTGGAAATGCATTTTGAGAAATGTATTGTTATTCTGATTTGTGTTAGAGTTGTGTGGAGTGATCCAAGAGAAGACAGGGCCCAATGTGCTTAATTAATTAAGGTGTAGACCTTGATAGATGCAATCTGAGTTTATAACTGAGACAGGTAAGAGAAAAGGAGGAAATGGAAGCACGAAGGGGTAAAAGGATTTGGTCAAGGTCACATCTATGTAAGTAAAACTACATCACCCGACTGTTCTTGGCAAGTAAATATGAAAGGAGAGCAGTTGGCCAAAGTAAATTCACTTTAAAACCTGAATGAAAATAATCAATAGTATTCACCCACCGTGTCTCAGATGCCTGAATCAATTTGATAACAAACAGTTTGTTCCCTTTTCTTAGTTATTTGTAAAGAAGTGGCTTGATTGCCAGTGTGCCTAATTCCAGACATATGCGAATTCCCTAATGGTAATGGAGCTGCACTATTGCATGCCAAGACTGAGGCAGATACTCAGCTCTTTCCTGCTAGATTTCTCCCAGAAGATTTGCAGTCAAATCCCTGTTTAACGACTATCAGACGAACATATGTGCTGCTTGGTGGATCCACTTTCCATCCAGTGTAAACACGTAACAGTAGCTCGGCTCCCGCACCGCGGTCGCGGCCCTGTTTGTAAGCACGCGTTTCGTGCTCGCGCGCAGCCACACCAGCCCAGGGCCACCACGGCGGTGCTGCTGGGAGCCACTCCTGCTGTGGCACCTGGGATTCTCCTAGCAGAGCACTCTGCATCCATCCCTCTCCCAGGAGCCGGCTCCATTAGCCAGAGCCTGCTGGAAGAGGCTGCAGGAGGGCTGAACTCCCTAGGCACGAAGAACAGCTTCCTGAGGAAAATGTCTGGGCACAAAGAACAGCTTCCTGTGGAAAATGTCTGGGCACAAAGAACAGCTTCCTAAGGAAAATGTCTGGGCACAAAGAACAGCTTCCTAAGGAAAATGTCTGGGGACAAAGAACAGCTTCCTGTGGAAAATGTCTGGGGACAAAGAACAACTTCCTAAGGAAAAACGCTGGGCACAAAGAACAGCTTCCTGAGGAAATATGATGCCGGTGCTTCTGGTCTGTCAGCCCCAGGTGGCTCCCCTGGCACAGCAGCTGGGCCCATGGGAGAGGCACAGAGAGCATTCACAGAGACACTGGCAGAGATTTCCTGTCAGAACTGGCTCAGCCATCCTGCAGGGGGGTCTGGTCTCACTTTGGCACAGACCAGGTTGCAGGGACAAAACCCCAAAGACTCTTCTGGCAATCAGATCATCCTCCAGATAAGTTTGGGATGGGTACATCAAAAGCAGTGGGCTCTCTTTGCACTGGGGGATGATTAGGCCTATTCTACATAACCCTCCTTCAATAGCTAACTGAAGATGCTTTTTTATTTTTTTTTTCCTTTCCTATTATGTCACATTCACCTTTGAGGTAGTGAGTGCTGCTTACAGTTTGGCTGAAGTTCTCAAAGTGACCAGTCAATTTCAGCCATTTTTTTTTCCAAAAGCAACAAGAAATTGAATGTATTTGAGAGTACTGATGGTGGGACAAATATACCTTTCTGGAAGTTATCTATCCTAGCCTACCAGCTGAGCGCTGTAAAAATCTCCAGTGCAAGTAATATTGTGTATTCATGATTGCAGGTCATTTGGTCCAAAACATCAGCCATCAGAGATTTCCTGCACTAGTCACTATCTGCAGAAGGGTTATTCATTAGGTCTTTGCAAATTTCTATTCCTTGGCCCATCTTGCTAGATTCCATAGTGTTGCTTTTCCATCCCCTTTGGAAATTAAGTCCCCGTGTCAGTGATTCATGTGGAAAATAACAACACGTGCACTTCATCCTCTTTTGGCTGTGTTGCTCAGGTAAAGGAACACCCTTTGCTGAAAGCAAACCAAATAATGAAGGTCTACGCTAACACTGTTGCAGAAATGGGACGTTTTTGATACTAAAGCTCCTGGGGAAAAGCCAGCTGTAGCCTGAGCAGTTGAAACTTGCTATGCTATGTGTTTGACTTGCATGGCCATCTTCTTTATTCAAAGTTCAAAGAAAACTGTTTCTTCCTATGCTGTGTCTTGTGTTCTGTGCAGGGAACAAATAACCTATTCCTTGCTTCATTCACTTTTGTAACTGCCACTGATATTGCTGTTTCCTGTGAGAAACCATGGAGTTGCATTTGGAATATTTATTGTGTATATTCCAAATTCCAAATATACCAAAGGGTATAAAATACTGTCACTATAAGCACCTTCCCTGTTAAACATATATGGTCCTAAAATATTAAGGGAAACTAGATCAATCTATTGAAGATATTCACATATAAAAGTGTTTTTTGTAGGTCACAGGAATTTATAAGAAAACTTACTTCACATTATGGAGCTCTGAGCTGTATGACCATTTTGTATCCCTGTGGATATAGCAAAAGTACGCTCATCAAGTTACTGGCACACAACTCAATTTTTACATGGAAGAGTAAAACTTGGTGTTAAATAATGCCTGAAAGCAAATAGAAAGCACCTTGTCTCCTTCAAATGGCATCCTCCCAGGAAATGCAAAAAAAAAATCAATATATTATAGTAGCTTATGATCTCATTTAAGTGATTCAACACAACAAAATTTCAATGACATTTCTTTCTTCAGTGACTGTTGACTTGCCTTTTCTCTCTGAACAGCACTTCTAGATTTGGATTTTTTTTTCATCCTTTCCTTAGGACCATGCTGTGGAAGGCAGCCTATCCTGGGGGAAAAAAACATATGGTGTATTAAACTACTAGAGATTAACAGAAGCCAAAAAAATTCATGAATGCCATATACTCTATAGCTCCAGTCTGGGGAGGGGAAGACCTATGCCACATCAGCCTGGCTGGACTATCCCCTGGGACTCGTGGGATTGTCTCCTACCATAGATGTCTGTGTTTTCTTAGTTTATCTTAGGTTGATTTTTCACAGAACAAAAGCTGCACTTTTCCTGTTAAATTACCCTACAGCTGCCTTATACAGGAAATGTAGATGGCTTATACTTCCTAGTCATACCATTTTTTATGTCTTTCTGAATGGGATTACTGCTTGGGCCTCCAGAAGATGTTATACTTATTTACATTTGAGTTAAGCACTGATGATCCCCTCCTTATGGCTTCACTGCAGAAAGAAGGTGGTGGTGGCAGCAAGCAGATAAATCACAAAAGACACGCTTCATCTGCCTGATCTCTGGTCTCACTTCTGCCCTTAGAAATAGTGCAATAGTTCAAGTTTATAGCCTTTGTGGATTAGAAAAGCACCCTTATGCTGTTGAAAAGAGAAAATGTCCATAAACAGTGTTATTGACAGTTATTACTGTTGTATCACTGAAGATCAGGGCTCATTGTGCTAAGTGCTGTGCAGATGTATTTTAGAGGGCTTCCCTGCTATAAACAGCAATATTCTTGTTAGAAGCAGGAGGTCTTGTTATTCCTATAACCCTCTTTGCTCTATTTTGCAGCTCAAATAGCACATGGGCAGTCATGCCTTAGTCAGAAGAACCAACTTAAGACTGACACTTTTCCATCATGTGAGTACTTCTTTACATCTTCTGTCTCCACCACATTTGGAGTTTTGCTGTCTTTACTCAAGAGAAAATTTGCCACACTCCACGTGTCCAAAAAGAAACAAGCAGAGTGAAGAAACATAAACTGGTACAAAAAAAATTTGAGTGTTTCTTATTTTCAAAACAAAATATTTTGATCTCTAGCTTTTTATCTTTTAGAATAAGTATGTGCTCAGATTAATCTGTGACTAACACATTTAGAAGGCACTACGGAAAAAGTGAAATTTGCAGATGCCTATGATTGAATTCTAATCAGAAAACAGAGTTCTTAATTCTTTCTGTAGGTCTAGTCTGGTGATCCAGATTTTCCCTAACCAACATCTGCCTAGGGGCAGAAAGATGCTATAAACATCCTAGAGAGATGGTGCTGGAGAGCTTGAAAGATTAGATATGCTTTCTGTCCCTGGGTTTTTTGGTTTTGGGGTTTTTTTGTTTGGTTGGTTTTGGGGTTTTTTTGAACATATTTTTCTTTCCCCCTTCCTTTCTTATAATGACAACTGTATTTACACCTTGCAAACTTCTCACTCTTTAGTTTTGGTAACAGTATTGCTGATTCGTTGATCCATTCATGATCCAGGACTCCTCTCAGTCCTTTCCAGCAATGCTACTGCCTGGCCAATTATTTTATTGTGCTGATACATCTTTTCCTTTCCCCTTTGACCACCTCTTATCTCACAACAGTCTCCACATTTTCTTTGGTGTGTCCTTTTCAAAACGGAGAGTTAATAACTAGGTCAGCTTCAATAAGAAAGGTGAGTGTGGAGTGCTAGTCTGTGCTCGGGAGCCTCCTTGCCCCTTACAGAATCTCTCACATTTCCTCAATCTTAATCCGCTTTTAATGGCCTTATTTATTAGTTGCTAAGCTGTTTTCTTCTGGAGAGCTAGAAAAGATAGCCCACATAGTAAGATGCTGGTATTTTAACATCAGAATGTCTGAATTTGTATCTTGCTCTTTTTGGTGGATTACGACCACTGAGGAAATTAATTTAGTACTATCTGTGTTTAAGAAATGAGAGCCTGGATGAGATTTCTGGCCCTCGAGCAAGTTTTTTTCTGAGTGCCCTTGGGTGACACCCAGTTGCTTGTCTCTGTTTCAGCTCTGTCTCTGCCAGGCTGATGTAATAGTCCATGTATTCCATGCCTAATGTAGGTGCCGAGGAGCTAAATGAATGAATGCTTGTGGAGCATGCAGATCATTGATGTACGGATCGGTACCCCTGAGGGACACCAGCAGAAAGCTGGTCGGGAACACACCTTGGCTGGCCAGGGTGGAGAGTGAGAAAACTCTCAAACAAGTGGACAGGAGGCTGGTAAAAGGAAGCAGGAGAGAGCCTGGAAAAATTAGGGCTGATGTAACAAAAGGCATTCATTACTTGCTACAAAAACTCTAAAGAAATCTGATGTTTGGATGTTCCCTTCAAATTTGGATACTTGGAATGCTTTAATCCATCAAATTTGAGTGGGAAGTCTAAAAATCTAAAGAAAGACCTCCTGAAAAGCATTTGCATAGTGTACACACTAAAAATCTATAGACATATAGATTAATTTAAACCCTGAAATTAAATAAGCAGTAAACAGGCCCTGAAAAATGCACACAAACATATTCTGGTGAAAAGCTACATTGTGATCCTTCCTGTATGAATTACAGCATATATACAATAACTGCCATGAATTCTGCAAGGAATGTGAGAATGTAGGCACCTATTCAGATTGGAGACCATAAAAAAGGAACCTCTAATAACAAGTGGATCCTAACATTTTTTGAAATAACTAAAATAAGAAAGGGACCAGAGGGAGTGAATTGCATAAGGAGTGGAAAATCCTGAACCCATGCTGGCCCAAAAGAAGTATCAGAAAGAAAGAGCTCCTTCAAGTAAAAAACCTCCCAAATTAGACCTTTGTCTGACCAATTCAATAAGAAAGGAACAGGGAATAGGGAAAGTCATTCAAATGTATTCATTAAGTTGGCAGAGAAATGCTTATTAAAGAAACTCTCATCTTGATTCCTTTTTTTGGGGAGGAGGAAAAGAAGAAGGAAGGGAAAGATTTTTTTTGTGTTATTTAACATTAATGGTTCAGAGGCATTCTTCCTATTATTCCTTCTATTTTGACTTGCTGCATTTGAAAAATATGTTGTCTTTTAAATAGATTTATTCCTTTCAACAGCCTCTGACATCTTTTGTCAGAAGTTCCTTCATTTTTCCAGTTTATTTCTTAACATGTATTTGTATAAATGGCTTCCACTGCATTAATTGATGTGTTTGTGTCTGTGCAGAGCAAATGCATTCTTCTCACAGGGATTTTAACAGGCATTTGTTCAAGTGTGTTTTGCTTTTCTGTGTCTATTTCTGCTTGTTTTTCTGGGAGAGAAGGAGACATTACTAACATGCAGCCAGCATAATGAGTCCCATTAACTCCCAGTTCAGTTTGCTTTTTGACCACCTCTCTTTTAATGACTGTACTTTTCTTGACTGCAAAGTTTGGGGAATAGGAAAACTGTTCGCTCCGCTGGATTTTAATACATGTTTACATCCTTCTTTGCAGAACGGCACCACCTCTCAATTAATGTTACTCTTAGCCTTAAAAAAGCAATTGGTAATAAATAAATGCAAGCATGTGTTGGAAAAGTGTGGTGTGAACCAGAATTTTTACAAAGGCTGCTAAGCAATTTTAGAAGCAGCATTTGTATTCTAATATTTTAAAGCTTTTTCATTGATCTCCTGTTAAATGAGAAGCAAGAATTAACCTCAATGACAGTGCTAGTAGCTCTGCAGTCTATTTTGGCCTGTTCTTTAAGTAAAAAGAGCAACCTAGATGAGAATTTTGTGCTTCACTGGATATTGAAAGATGAGGCAATAAACTGCTAAACTTGAGTAATCACACACTCCCAGAGGAATGCCTCAAATGGGGTTGGTCAAAAACCTTGAAATTCTAGCCTTCTGCACACTGCCTGGGCTTTAACATTTGATGAGAGTCATTATAGTGGGGGACTGAATACAAGTGTCTTCTGATTACAGACCTTCCATTAAAAGTTCCCACCAGTGTGCCTTTCCATAGAGAAGCGTCAATGGGATTAAAATCTCAATTCACCCCAGTCAATTCTCCAGTAACACGATTTCATTAGAGGCAGGCAGGGAGGAAAATGGACTAGAAAGCACTGAAACAGCTGGTGTATAAATTATAAAGTGTACTTTCTACTAAGTGAACACACCTTCCGCTCAGCCACATTACTAATTAATGTGTAGGGTAGCCGATTTTATGTAAATTGTATTCTTCCTCTCTCCTGTGCTTTGGTTAACAACAGGTTCTTCTAAATCTTGGAAAAAGAAAGATTATGCAAAGCTATCATCATATGAAAATAACGTATTAACATACTGCCTGTGAACTGTATCCAATCAGTTCCTTTTCACTGGTGTGTGTACAAAACAATTAAAATCAAATTTATATTGCACTTCTTTAATATATTCTGGCATTAATATAATCAACGAACAAGTGTTAAAAAGTCTTACAGGCCTATTCTGCTTTAAAATGATATGTTTGTTCTCAGGGTTAGTGGATATTTTCAGCTTCTCTAAAAGGGCACTAAAATGAAAAGTTTTCAGCGTACGAATGCAACTCTGAAAGATTCATGTGGAGCCTTTCTCCTTCCAGAATTTCAGCCTCTTGTGTTCGTTTTTTTAGCTGGTGTCTTCACCCCTGGACTTTTCCAGCTGTTCCCCATGTTACCTGCAACATATTGGTTTATAATTATTGGGTGTTGCTGAATAACAGCTCATAAAGTTTATGAGAGCCCTGAATTGTCTGGATGACCTGCAGGCTGGTTGTGCTACCAGCTGTTCTGGTGTCAGGCAGACACACACACCCAGGAGCTGTCTGCGGGTCTGCCAAGGCCCAGGGTTTCACCTGGAGCCTGAAGGATGGCTCACATGCCACCAGCATATCCTTATTTTCCATGTTTCGTGCTCTGAGGCTACGTTTTCCCTGTTTGTTTCCCCAGCTCCCTTTGGTGTACTCTCATGTGACATGTGGCAGGAAGAACTGAGATATTCTGTCACTGCTCTCAGTGCTAGAAGATCTCAGAGACAAAAAAATTGGTGTGAGTAAAATGCTTTTGTCGTTCACAGGGGTGGAAAGTCTACCAAGAAGTTATTTATTCTGTCCTTAACAATATCTGCATCTCCCCAGGAACAGAGCCTTGTCGAGCCCCTCCACCAACAGGCGCGCCACACTTCATCAGGCAGTTTTTCTCAGGGATTCTGAGAAAATTCTCAGGGATTCTGAGAAGATTCAAAGAGAACTTTGCTGTTTTTTAACACCTCTAGCTGCAGGTAAGCCCGTTTCTTGTCCTACGCGCTGAGGATAAAGAAGAGATTACTCTCTTCTTTGAATTTGCCTTTTACTTATTTTGAGAACCTATCCTCCCTCAGACACATATACAGAGACTAATGCTAGTGCCCAGCCAAGATGATTCTTGAAGCCATGATTATGAAGCTGGAAATTATTGGTTTTCCCCTCCCCTGGCAGTGCTGAACCTGCCTACAAAGACACATCCCTCTGAGAAGACCAAAAGAGAATGTATTGCCTAGGAGAAATAAATGAGTGAGATCCTCATGCCGCTTCTGAGCCTTTTTCTAAAGGAAAACTACTTCTTGTGGCAAGAGACAAACTAAGCTGAGAACATAAGCTGACTTCAGTTTGGACCAGAGGATAGTAATAAGCCATGGAGGAAAGGTCAGCGTCTTTCCATTAAGCAGTCCCATGTCATCCTTATTTATGATTTCCTAACAATTAATTTAGCCAGATAAAAAATGTGATTGGCATAATTCCATTTTGAAATTGCAGATTTGAATTCTTGAAAGTCTAAATGGTTGTGCATTTGCATTATCAAAAATGGCGTTAGACTCGAACTGTTTATTTTTCTCTTCAGCTCCTTTCACCAAAGCTATGAAATGAAGGTGGGTGAGGAATGCAGAGGAGAGGGAAAAAATACTAGGATTCATTGCCAAGTACTTTCTTTTTGCCCCTCATTGCCTACCAGCTGATTTGGAGTGCCACCAGGCTGAGCAGATGACTGACAGCGTACCTCACACTAACACTTGGTCAGACCTACTGCAGCATTTTCCTCCTTGATGGTGTCGATGGCATAAATGGCATCAGCCTTGAGGTAGAGGACAGCATCAACTGCAGCTCTTTGTAGGGACAGAATAGGAGTGGAGGAGGTGCACATTCCACCCCTGGTCACAGTGGTGGAAGCCCAGGAAGCGTCAGTGAGAACTGAACGTAGCCAAGAAGGTCGCTGTGCAGAGACACAGATTGCAGTCTTTATCTTCCCTGATTGCTCAGCACTTGAGGTAAATGTTGTCTCTCTCATTCCCTCAGGTTGTAAGTCACTGTCAGATCCTTCCCACTGGATGAGGGACAGTTTGGTGGCACTCTCCAAGCCTGTCAGGACTTGTGGTGCTATTACTCACTAAAGGAAAGAGGACAGACACAGAGCTCTGGTACCCGGGTTTGCTTTCCCACTTACAGCACCAGAAAAAGATGCTCTGTCGCTCTTTCAGAAATGTTTTGCTGATCAACTATTGCCAAATAAAATGAACAAATAAATCTCAGGAGCCTCTGAAGGTGATCTTCCAAAAACGGCTTAACAGGATTTAATAATGTCTTGTTTGACCATTTGCTGGTTTGCTCTTTTTGGAAGGAACAAATATATGGAAAGATAAGTTGTAGTTACTGTTTTCTAGGCAGCTCCAAATAAAGACAGAACAGAGGAAAGAAGCTTCTCTTTCTTTGGGTAGTGTTATCAGGTAGGTTGAAATCTGATGAGTAGGTTCTCAGTGATTTGGGGGTTGCACATCTTCAGTCAGAGAGATTTTCACATTCCTACAAATTTTATGGGCTTTTTTTCTTAATGGGCTTTTTTCTATGCTGCTGTATTATTTGTACCAGTGTTTGCTATATTCATGGGAAATTATCCTATTTGTCTTCAGTAGATACTGCACAAGACCCAAAATGAGAAACACATCCATAAACTTTGTTAGGGTTCAATATGTAATTTTTTGTGTGTGTGTGTGATAAGGAAAATGAAAAAGATAGTTGTAGTTGCATTTTAATTACATTTATTTGATATACACATTGTCTAAGACCTAGAATATCTCTAGCATGATGGAAGACAGCAAAAGAATGGGATTAGAGCAGACGAAGAAGAGATCTTGGGCCTAAATAGTGATACAGAGAGGATAACCAATCTGAAATGGTTGAAATTGTCTAGCTTTAGGGGATGTTTAGTTTCTTAGAACAAATTGCACAAATTTAATTTCTGTATGCATTCCCATAATTATTTTTGTTTCGAAGTAACTGTGAAATTGAGTCTTTTGCTTCTGCTGATATCAGGTCACTTCTGAAAACAAAGTGTATCTCAGAGAACAGCAATATTATTATTATTCAAAGGCTGCATGCTTGGGCAATTATGCAAACATTGTCCTACTGTCAGTCAGTAAAAAACCTTCCTAAAATACCTGGAACCCTTGAATTAATTAAACTTCTCATCATCTCCTTTGAATGCCACCATGCAAGGGGTTCATCTCCTCCCCAAACCCACTCCAAAATTCTCCACCCCCAGGTCATTTTATCATGCAGTTGTCCAGCTGAATGTTGTTCTGCAGTGGACACTTTTGCTCCTCTAATCACTGAGTACAAGCTTATATACATACAGCTCTGCAAACTCTGTATGCTCTTTTAGCAAAAGTCATCTTGGTGACTCACATGTTGCAAAAAGTGTGAAATCTACTGAAAGCAGCATTGCTTCCCTGAAGGAAATAAGCACAGTTTTTGTGGCCTAACCTCAGAGACAGCAGAGGCTGATGTCCCCTTTCCATCATTGCTGGAAGTTTAATAGCACAGTTCATATGAAAAGAGCTGGAGAAAAAAAGGTCTGGTGGGAAAAAACCCCAAAAACAACATACCAAGTTTAATGATACAGACTGTAACAAGATTTTTTTTTTTTTTTAACTCCCTAAGTACTCTTAATGGGAACAAATGGTTTATCTTTTCAGATCTGTAGATATTACTGCAGAAATATCCCTCTGGGAAAAGGCTGCATAAGTTCTGGCCACCGTGTAAATCTCACACTGAAGACTCACTTGGGAAGAAGAAAAGACAAAAAATGTTGTGCTGGCTCTCTAAGTGAAGGTAAGTGTTGTCCTACATAAACAGTAACGAGAGCAAAGCTAAATGGTGCCCAAATTTTGTTTCAGGGGCAAACCAGTGTTATGTCAGCCAAAGCCTTTGTGATTTTCATGAAGGTGGAGACATTTTCTCCCTTTATCTATTCTTACTCCTTGGTAAACAGGCATGTATAAAAACAGACCTATATAAAAAGGATGGCATTCACATCCTGTGTTTGTGCCCCCCTCCACCTGGCTACACCCTGTGTGTGTGGTACTCAAAAGGGCAAGTGTGTCCCACAGGGAGGAGGAATATTCAGCGTTCCACAAATGGCTTTGAACCAGCTGCACATCACAAAACCACCCTGCAGAGCTCCTGGGCCTGGGTACTCTTGCTGGGACAAGCTCATCCATGACTGTATGGGGAGCTGCTTAATTGAGGCTCATTACTTCCATTTCCTACTGACACCGCGCGCCCCGTGAGGCGCCGCTCAGGCAAGCGCCAGGGGCAGGGGGTGGAACAGCTGCTGCTGCTG
The DNA here is from genome assembly GCF_048771995.1 of Taeniopygia guttata. Lineage (NCBI taxonomy): Eukaryota > Metazoa > Chordata > Aves > Passeriformes > Estrildidae > Taeniopygia > Taeniopygia guttata. The sequence goes on from NC_133030.1 coordinate 14,524,180, forward strand.
GCATGGAAGCAGGAGAGGACGAGGGATAACAGTGCCCTCACCCAGCCCTGCTGCCTCTGGGGTTGGTGCTGCCTGTGAGGAGGAGCAAGCTGCTAATCTGACCCCCTCAGACAGGGGCATGCACCTGCCTCGGCCACCACAGGGCCTTTGGCCACAGAGGATGGTGCACTCCAGACAAACTACCCCCAGCAGGTGTTTCCACCACCCCTTTGGGATGTCTAGCTATCTGTATGCTTTTGTTCTTTTTAAAGAAGGTTCATGCTTGGGAGAACCTCAGCTAAAACTCCCAAAGAGGAGAACTTCCTTATTTAAACACATAATGTGAGCCATTTATTTTTTCTTATTCAGGATGCCATCTATATTTTCTTATTCTTTCCAAGGTCAGACAAGCATCCTTCCAAAGCCTCTGATTCTGCTTTTTTCAAGCACACAAGCTCACAGGTAGACACAGACTTCCTGTTCATTCCTGGTCCTGTGGATGTCCTGAATCCCTGCTGAGACCCTTGTTCCTATTTCTTTGCAGACATTCTTCCAGTTCTCTGCTGATGTAGTATCCTCAGCTTTCATTATTAAAGACCCATTATGGGCTTTGGCTCCTACAGGTAAATATGCAGTATCATCCACTTTATGTCAACTTTTCCCAAGTACCACAAAAGCTGCTAAAGAAATTAATCACCTTTTGATTTCCATGGGACAGTGGAAAACCTGTGAGAGAGAACTTAGGTAATGATATCTGTTATTATCACCCTTCTGAAACTCACCACTGCTGAGTGAAAATGAGCTTTGTGAAGGTAATCAATCACTGGCCACCACATGGGTTCCCTCAGTATAACATTAAGGGTAAAACTCATCACTTTGAACAGCATCAACGCAGCCTTGTGTAACACCAATTCTCACTCACCCACTTCTGTAGAGGAGATGAAAGAGGGATCTGTTTACTCAAGATGCTCTGGCTTTGCATTTCACCACTCCCAGTGCAAGTAATGACTTGCTGGGCAGCCATTGGCCCGGCCAGGCAAGGGCTTCCTGTGCTGCAAGGTGGCATGGGGCCATGGTAGCTCTGCACATTGACTGAGAAGTCAGATAAATTATAACTGCCAGCATCAAAGCTGTAAAAATGATAAAAATTAATACCACGGTATTACGGAGAGTGCCTCCCTTTGTAGCTGCTGTTAGGTAGTATGCAGTCAATTCATAGAATAAGAAATTATTTCAGAATATATTGCATTATACCGATTTCACTCCCTAAAAAACCCACTACATAAGTCCCCCCAGAAGATGTTTTAGGTGAGGGATAAACTCAGAGAGTTGGCGGTGTCCATTGTGTTAGATTCTGCACATTAAACATTTAGCAACCCAGAGAATAAAGGTGTGAAAGGACCATGTTTGTGGGCAGGAGAGGTTTCTTGTTTGGCAGCACCTGAGAGCAGAGCTGAACTGGTTTAAGGCATTTCAGTCTAGGTTTGTCTTCTCTGCTTTTGTGTATGTAAAGATGCCCAGGTTATTTCCATGGCACAGGCTTTGCAGGCATGCAGTTGCTGCATCCTGTCACTGGAGACTCAGAAGCAGTGGCAGGTCACCACAGAGAGAATTAGCTCATGTATTTTGACAGGTGAAGTTAAATAAAATGAAATAATTCAACAGGAAGTAAAGCAGAAATTCAACAAAGGAATAGACTTGCATGAATAACAGGTTACAAGATGGGGGAAAAATAAGGATGGAAAATGTATATACAAGTAAGTAAATACAGATATTTTCATAAATCTGTTTCAACCTCAACAGTTTGAATAGCTCAAAGTTCCCTGTCTGTTGGCCTGTTTGGGTAAGGCAGTGCTGCTATCATAGTAAGTGCTTTCACTTCCTCACACACAGTAAAGGGAATGCAAGATCTCGTGCCAAAATCTCTTTCAAAACTGAGTGTGAAGTAACAAAATAAGAAAGTCCACTTGAGTCTGGAGAGAGTCTAAAATAGGAGCTCTAAGAATTCCAAGCTGCTCTATTAGTCTCATTTCAGGCCCATGGGCTGCACAGGTTTGTGGCCAAGTAACTGTTGATTGTGACTGCTATTCCCACAGGGGAGAAAGAGAAATGCTATATGGGGGCACAAAAGCAACAATGGATTTCTGACAATATAGTCATTTCCAGTGTGAGCACAGGCAGCTTTCTGCTCTAAGGAAACAAGGACAACTTTGCCACTAGTATTATCAAGTGGCTAGGACTGTCTTCATAGTGTGCTGCTGGTAAAAAACAGAGACAAGCAAGGGAGAAATGCATCCAAAATTGCTGTAAAGAAATGCATTAGAAGAGGGAAAAATGATAAACTACACAGGTGGCATGGGAAGCAACAGTGGTGTTTTCTCAATAAAGATGCTGAGGACATAAAATGGGAAAAGGCAGCACAGCTGTGACAGGTCACAGCAGCGAGGGCCAGCCTTTTTCTGAGGACCACTGCGGTGATCCTCAGAAAGAGCCACACATGTGTGGCACTACCCAGCCTGATCAGGATGTAGCAGCCTGCAAGCCTCCAGCCAAACATGCTGCCTTTTAGTGCTACATGTCCCCTGGCTGCAGACAGCAGGCACGGGCCATCGGCGAGGGAACAGGGTCCCCTCCTCTGCCTGGGCACAGGGCTGGCACAGAGTCAGCTCCAGGGCCGCTGAGAGATGTGGCTGTGACAGCCTGGTACCCAGAGCCCTGGAGGTGGCCTGGAGAAGCACGGTGCCTGTGTCATGGCACTGAGACATACAGGGGATGGGCTCTCCAGGATGAGGGCAGTGGGAAGGTCACCGAGGCAGCTGAGGAGATCGTGGGACAATGCAAAGACAGTTTAATGTTGCATGTGCTTAGACAGGTAAAATGACATTTCCCCCCCCTCTCTCAGCCCCTGAATTAACAGGCTAGTCCAGAGATACGAGGCTTTGAGGGGAGGAATATCAGGAAATGGGCAAAGATTTCCAAAAGAGGTTCTTACCCCGATGTGGTTTTCCAGGTCTTTATTCTATCATGTCCATGGGAAAGAGTGGGGCAAAGAGGGCTAACTGGAAGGGTTAGGGGTTTATCTAGGCTCTGGACAGGGAGGGCTTCTTGGCTCTCTGCCAACCCTGTCAGGGCAGGAAGGAGGGGTCCAGAGTTATCTGATCAGAGTCACGGGGGTCCCCCGGGGAATGGGGGAAGGCATAGCCCGAGCGCACTGTAACAGTAAAACTGTGGTTTGGAGACCTGAGCAGAGACATAATATTCATAGGTTTGTTGTCTTTAAGAGACTGTTTCTTTTAATCTGTTTTGTTCTAAAAATATTGTGTGTTTAAGCACTTTGTTGTTATTCCTGCTGTTCAGACTTCGTTATGGATATGTAGGAAAAATCTGCTAGTTATCTACTTGGCTTGGATGAATTGTTATCTGATGCTAACATGAAATGTAGCAGAGTCCTGCAGGAGTCATCCTTTGCTCTAAGTGTGCAGTCTTATTAATCACTTTAAAATGTTTCATGGCTCTCAGAGTTGTCAAGATCTCTCTCAAATCTGTACCAAGTGTGAAGCAACAAGGTAAGAAGGTGCACTTGATTTTAGAGACTCTAAAATAGGAGCTCTAGGAATGGCAAGCTGCTCCATCACTCTCATTTCAGGCCCATGGACTCCACAGATTGTGACCAAGAAACTGCCAAAATCCAACAGTTGGCTACATTTTTACCTGTGTGCGCTATCAAATTTCAGCTATTGCTGGCCAGATTGTGTAGGAATGCAGAGATGGGAAAGGGGGTAATTTTTGTCAGCCAGGGTAAACTAACAGCAGACACGGTTTTAAAAATAACATCACCATGGAATTTGCCTGACACAAACCTCACCCTGATGCAGAAACATTACATAGCTTCAGGGAAATAAACAACCAACTGCCCTGAAACCTGTTCAACATGAAAGGACTTTGCTGTTCTTCCCTGCACATTTTTAGAAAAAGGACAATTACAGGATAGATATTTTTGACAATTACAAAAATAATCACTTTCAGGATCTGTTGTCACAGCTTGATTCAGCTGTGAGGTAAGTACCCTTAGTATTATTTCTGTGTTCAAGTGCTTGAGACATTTATCAGAGATACTTATGTGGAATGCTTATGAGTCAGGTGGAAGATCCTACTTAGCCTCAAATTTCAGGCCAATGGTCTTTGCAAACTTATTGAAATCCAGCCAGGCCAGGCCTTGTTCCTGACAAGGATCTAACCAGCTATTACCTCTATACATGGATTGGTAACCTAGAAAAGTGAAGAGCATAGGAATTTCAGATTTAACCTGACTTCTGTTCTGTCATTTAAGGATCATTTTGCATTGTGTCCACACATTTGAGCAGCAAATTAATGGTTAACTTTGCAGCCACTCTTGTAAACAGACTTTTTTTTCCCACTATTATAAATCTTGCAGAGAAATGAAAAGCAAGAAAATAAAGATGTATTAGGTCCACATGTTCAGGTATTCTAGGTGGGCTTCTGCTGTGTGGGAGCCATAGAAACACACAGACTTTTCCTCATCACCAACAGAGCTATTCAGCCGGAAGCAAGGCTGATTTCAAACCAGTTTTTGCCTAACACTGCTGGTACCTCCAACTGAGATCTGCTGGAGGGTGCTGGCTTAATTATAAAGTATCTCCCCTACAGCTGCAGAACACTAATCCTGATTCACCAGAATCCAGTGCCTTTGTTTGATTATAGGAACTAGCTTTTGAAACTTTTGGAGTCAATCTAGCCCTGACCTAAGCCATACAGTGGATACAGAGCAGTCATGAGATACACTGCATGCTCTTAAGGTGCCTAGCCAGGACACCCACTCTTTGTGACATATTCTACAAGCCTGTCAGCCAGGGTAACAGTGACTTCAGTGTAGCTCTACGGTGCTATTTCAGCAGGACATAAGGTCTTATCATGTACATTTTGTCAATCAGGATTGGATTTTTCTTCCAAGGGAAGAACATTGTGTGGCAACAGTCTCTTGGTACAGTCCTCCCTGGGGAATTATGGCAACAGAGATGCACTTTTGTGCCTCAATGCATCAATCAGCTCCTTTTCTGGAACTGAAGCTTCTCCTAAATCAGTGGCTCCTGGGAAGGCTGGAGTGGGCCCCTGGTGAAGGGTGGAAAGCAGGCTGTACTCTGTGTTAGCCAGGACCCAGCTGCTCCTTCCTCAGCAGCGAAATAGTGCCCATCTCTCACTCAGCCAGTACCTGCAGGCATTCCAGCTTTGTAAGAATTTTAAGGTCTGTGGCCCTGAAAGTGTATCTCAGCATTTGGGAAAGACTTAAGGCTAAATTAGACAGCACAGTGAAAGGATTTAGTTTTTCCAGAAATTCCTGTGACTTCTGTAACATTTCTACCTTTACTTCTTAGACAAAAATAGCTTTTCTTTAAGTTGAGGAACTTCTTGAGGGTTGAATGTGACTGAAAAAAGAACATCCTTTTTTTTCCAGAAGTTTTTCAGGATTCTTTCCTTGGTCTGTACAGTAAGTGTTTAAAACAATAATTGAAATACATATTTTGTTAAATGTGCTATAGATTTGTCGCAAGTCTAAAATCTGAAGCCACTGCTTTTATATTATTTATAACACTTCTTAGAACACAGTATCATAAATTAAACAGATCTGATCTTAAAGCTTTACAGGTCAAGCCCAGGGCAAAGGGGCCCTGATTTATTTGGAAATTTTGAATGAAAACAGAGGATAGGTATTTATTATTTTAAAAAATAATTCCAACTCTCCAATAATCTTAGGCACTGAGGCCATTATAAAAGAGAATGAATTTTGGTATGCAAGTAGCAGATAGTGTTTTGCAAAACTACTCTGGTGTTATATTAAAAACTTAAAATCTGTTCACCAGAATTGCTGTCTCCCCCCAGCTCACATTATAATTTTCAAACTTATGAAAGCTACGAGAAACTTCAACCCAAGGTAGGAGAACCCTCTTTTGGAAACCTAAGGCCTGGCTTGTATTTGTGTTAAAACCTTTTCACAGCACCCTGTATTATAAAGTGTTTTTAAGTTTGTCTAGTACAACCACGAGGTTGATAGCTTCTCTCCACTCATCTGCATTTAGGGATGACTGTGGTTTTAATGAAACAGAATATTGCAAATACTAATGGATCTTAAATTGCTTATTCTTACCAAGAGGTACTCCAAATAGCACATTTGCCTCAAGTATGTGATATAAAGTGATGAGTTAATTCATGTACTTGTGTCAATTGCTTCAAGATACTGAGAATTAGCTGCATTAGTGATATGCTGCTTTTTTTTTCTCCTTGTGCTTTACATATGAACAGCAAAGTGCATAGGAATGGAGCTCAATTTAAGCTGTGCTGTGCAAAGAGGGGAGAAATCTGGTGATGGGCCTACAAATGTCACTGACAAGGTGAGTAAATTCTTTCTTTTTGCATATTCTTGTTATTCCTTGTACTTAGGCTTGACATAGTTAGGATTTTTGAAGTAGTCTGTGGCAGGGAAATTTCTGATTGCAGTGAATTAGCCAAGAAGAGTTTGTCTTCAGGAAAGCCACATCAAATGGAGCTTGAAAATCCCTCCTAGTGACCTGCACCAAAGCACAGTTCAAATTGCTCCAAGGACCTCTTCTCCACCTGGACTCCCAAACCCACCAGCATCATGTCTTGCAAAAGCAAGGAAAATGTGGGGACCAATGCACACCCCAGACATATCAAACTTCCCTGGAGATCAAGGGCCAGAGCACAGTGCTATTCCCCAGCATCAGGGTTCCTCTGAAGTAGAACAGAGCAACAGGTGGTGGCTGTTAATGTGCTGAATGTGGCTTCCCTCTGTGTCCGGCCATGGAAAACAAAGCCAGCGAGCGGATCCATGCCAAACACTTTGCAAGCATGGAGCTTACACAATTGGGCTCCACCCACATGCCTCACATGGGAATTTTCTCCCTCACCAGCTGGGTTAAGATCACAAGATGGGAAAAAGGAGAAGGGGCAAAAAGAAAAAAGAAAAAAGAGCTGGAATTGTTTTCTTTCCATTGTGGCTCCTGAGCTGAAAGTTCCTTTGCAGCAGAATAATAGAATAAAGATGAGAGTGAACACTGCTGATGGCTCAAAATCTGGCACCAAAGTTTATTTTTCCTGAGCAGTCTGAGTCTGAACAGTTTTGTCAGACAATGTCAACAGAGGTGAAAAAAAATGATGAAAATCATTGAATCTAGTTTGGCTCAAAAATGAATAAATGCACCAGACAGGGTAAGTATATGGCCATTAAAAATGGCATAACCCTGACTGAAAACTGAACACCCTCATATGTATTTTGTACTCTCAAAGGCTTATCTTGCCAGCTGTACTTTTGAGTGAGCTAAGTGTCTCCTCGTATGAAATGAATGCGAGCAGGCACACATAAGCTTTCTCATCAGTGTCCATACTCATAGCTGGGTATGTATTGAAGTCTCTCAACTCAGCTTGTTATAGCTATCATGATGCAGAGCCTGAAAATGCCTCTTCTCCAAGTGCAGACAAACGTGAACTGACAAGCACTGTATTTTGCCCTTAAGGCTCCTGTCCATGGTGATGCATCGTCAGTTATTCTCTGTAAAAATCTCTGCCCCCCCACCCCACATGTGCTTGTCTCTTCCCTTAGTGCTCGTCTAATTTGGAAGCAGGTAGAGCTCGTGGGAAACACTGACTACGCTCCAGCACCAACATCTTAATACTCAGGAGGAAGATGTGTGGGTTGAGCATGAGGCAGGTGCAGGGGTTTGGGAGCCCCAGCCCGAGAAGAAAAGGGATAGAGACCCACAGCACGCTGGTGCTGCTGCGTGCACCTCACCCGGGAACCCATGGAGCCTCCAGCCTGTCACCCATGGAAATCAATTTCTTGTTGAGTGGTGCCTGTAGTCAAGAACTAGATGCTCAAAGTCCCATTGTAGCCTGACACAATGAAAATAAAACCCGAGGACAATACAGATGCTGATGTCTTTACTTGCTTTGATAACAATGACACCAGTAAACAATGATGTTTAAGTGCACTTGCATGGTTCTTAAATTAAAAACAAGATAGCCAAGGGCAGTGAGAAGTCACAAGTATTCCTGGGACTGGCACGGAGAAGGGTCCCTTATTTATTTCAAGCTGGAAACAAACCCCGCAGTGTGGGGATGACCATGGTACTTTTGTAAGGGGGTGACAGCTTCCAGGCTCTCAATTCTGTTGTGATTCCCATTCCACAAAACTCCATTTACATAGTCACAAGAGCAGTGGGGCTTGAGGCTGGGGTATTGCAACGTGTTTGATACAGGCACCAAGACCTGTTCTCTGTGGGTGCTTCAGAAGAGAAAGAAAATGGAGT